>NC_064858.1:66028158-66375658 GCF_024139225.1 Suncus etruscus | reverse complement strand
AGATGAAGTCATGAAATTTTCCTATACATGGATGTACAGAGAATCTATTATGCTGAGTGAAATAAGTTAGAGAGAGAGAGAGAGAGAGAGAGAGAGATGCAGAATGGTCTCACTCATCTATGGTTTTAAGAAAAATGAAAGACATTCTTGCAATAATAACTTTCAGACCCAAAAGAGAAAAGAGCTGGAAGTTACAGCTTACCTCATGAAGCTCGCCACAAACAGACATAAGGTTAGTTAGAGAAATAACTACTTTTTAAACTATCCTAATAAAAAGAATGTACGAGGGAAATAGAAAGCCTGTCTAGAGTACAGGCAGGGGTTGGGTGGGGAGGAGGGAGATTGGGACATTGGTGATGGGAATGTTGCACTGGTGATGGGTAGTGTTCTTTACATGACTGAAACCCAAACACAATCATGTATGTAATAAAGTTGTTTAAATAAAAAATAAAAAAAAGAAAATATCAAACAGGAAAATGTGTTTTGAATTTAAAACGACCTATGGTCAAATTAGACAAGATTTGTGTAACAAGATGTATTTGTACAAAATGAATATTTGTAGAGAAAGGTAAATCATTTTACCCTGCAGATTGTCTAGTGAATTGACATTTTCATTACTAGATCTGGAATTCCAATGAATGAAAAGTTTGACCTAGTTACAAGAAGGGTTAAAGACAATAAGGGAAAAAAAAATAAGAGGCAAGACAATCTATTATTCTGTAAAATTAAATCATGTAAATTAAGACTATAAAATGCATCAATAGATGTTTGTTTTAACTTAAAAATAGTACTGTATACCTTATTATAAGTTTCAGCTATATGCATATATAATGGTTCATAGGTACATAGTTTCACAAAGAATTATTTTCCTAATTAAAAATCAATATTTAATTTTATAGAAACTTTTCTTTGTAAAAAAAAAACTGGTAATGAAATGATTCTATTCTGTTTGATCTAAAAGTCCCTTTTATTAAGCATACAGAAATAAGACTTTTATTATTATATTGTAATATATATTAAAGTTTTATTGCTCAACAGATTTTTAAATCATATTGAATTTGAAATTAAATTAAGTATTATATTAAAATATATTAAATATACTAAAATTATATTAAACCTTAAAAATGCTTACCCAAATAGGTATGTTTCAGTTAAAATATATATTTTGGACTTTGATAACTATGAGGACTCCAAGGGAAATATTTGCCTGTTTGCCTTTCCTGAATAATTGAAGCTTTCTTCAGAGGCCTAGGGAGAGCACCCCCAAAAAAATTGCATCCTAAAGCTGCCCAGTGAGTGAGTGAGTTAAAGTGTGACTGGGGGGGGGGGGTCACCAGGCAGAGAGCTGATCCCTCTGGCCTGTGGAGGCTTCGCCCTGCTGTGCCTTTGATGACTCTGAGGACACTAAGGAAAATCTTTGCTTTCCCTATCTGTCTTTCCTGAATACTTGAAGCTCTCCTCAGAGACCTAAGGAGCGCACCCCAAAAAAACTCTCACTTAGAGGCTGCAGAAGAGTGTTCATGGCTGCGCACTCTTTCTAAACAATGAACCCCACCAAAACACACAGAAAAAATCACACTACAAGCGTGACAATGGGAAAACCTCACAGGCAAACACCATTCACAGAGAATGAAGACAATAGCTCGGACGACCTAAAATATTTCAACCATCTTATTAACCTCTTGGATAAGGATTTTAGAATAGAAATTAGGAAGATGTTTGTAGAACTCAAAGAAAGCATAGATCGATCTGAACAGAACACAATGACAGAAATCAGAAAACTCCAAACTGAAATAACAGATCTGAAGAACATAATAGCTGAACTGAAAAACTCAGTGGATGGCTTCTCCAGCAGGGTAACAGCAGCTGGAAGATGAGATGAAGAAAAACTCAACAAAGCAGAAGAAATTGGAAAAGAACCTTAAGACCAAAAATCAGGCAATGGAAAAAGTACTCAGGGAATGTGAACAGAAGAAAATAAAGTTCTTTGATAAACTCAACAGAAACAACATCAAAATCATCAGAGTCCCAAATACCAGCTAAAAGAGACCCAAAGAAAAACTCCCCAAGACACATACTCATTACAATGACAAATCCCACAGATATAGAATTCTGAAAACTGCAAGATCAAAAAGGGAAATTACATTCAAAGGAGCATCCCTAAGACTTACAGCAGACATGTCACAAGAAACTCTCAAGGCCAGAAGACAGTGGTGGGATATTGTGACAAGAATGAATAAAATGAATGCCTCACCAAGAATAGTGCACCCAGCCCAACTCACATTCAGGTTTGAAGGAAGGATACATTGCTTCATGGATAAACAAGAGCTCAGAAAATTCACAGATGAAAAACCAGCCTTAAGGAAAATGACAGGTCTATTTAAGACAAGAGAGACCAACAAACACAGCAAACTTATCTACAAAAATGACATTAAATCCTATGACAATCATCTTCCTCAATGTCTATGAACTAAATGCACCAATCAAAAGACACAGAGTGACATAATGGGTCAAAAAGATTAATCCAACCTTCTGCTGCCGACAAGAAATACACCTGAATAGTCAGAAAAACATAGACTCAAAATCAAAGGCTGGAGGAAAATCATCCAAGCAAACAACACCCATAAAAAAGCTGAGGTGGCCATATTAATATCTGATGACACCAAATATATACTCATAAAATTTGTAAGGGACAAAGATGGACGCTATGTACTAATCAAGGGATATGTGCAAAAGGAAGAAATAAGACTATTAAACATATGTGCACCGAATGAGAGACCAGAAAATTATGTAATACAATTATTGACAAATCTAAAAGAAGGCATCAATTATAACACAATAATTGTGGGAGATCTCAACACGGTACTGTCAACAACTGATAGTATAACCAGACTAAAACTCAACAAAAACTATACTAGCCCTGAAAAGAGTAATGGAAGAAAGAGGACTAGTATGTGTATATAGAACACTCCACCCCAAAAAACCTGGATACACATTCTTATCCAATGTACTTGGGTAATTCTACAGGATAGACTATGCTGACAAATAAGACATACCTTCATAAAATCAAGAGGATAAAAATCTTGCAGACTACCATTGCTGATCACAAGGCTCTGAAATAGATGTGAACTACAAAGGTACACAGAAAAAAACTTTAACAATTGGAAATTATACAGCCTGCTACTGAACAACAAGTGGCTCTGAGATGAAATCAAAGAGGAAATCAAAACTTCCCTGGAAACAAATGATAATGAAGACACAAACTGCCAGAATTTATGGGACACAGCAAAAGCGGTCCTGAGAGAAAATTTTATAGCTTTTCAAGCACATATCAGGAAGGAGGAAGGGGCATACCTGAATAACTTAATGACACAGCTCATAAAATTAGAAAATGAACAACAAAAAGAACCAAAAATAGGGAGACAGAAGTAAATAACAAAGCTAAAAGCAGAAATCAATGAAGTGGAAAACCAAAAACAATCCGAAAGATCAACGAAAGCAGAAGTTGGTTCTTTGAAAAAATAAACAAGATTGATAGACCATTGGCAAAACTCACAAAGAAAGATAGAGAAACCTGATAACCCATATTAGAAATGAAAAGGGGTAGATCACGACAGATTTTGCAGAGATCCAAAGGGTAATCAGAGACTACTTTGAGAAACTTTATGCTACTAAACATGAGAACCTAGAAGAAATGGATAAATTCTTGGACACTTATAACCTTCCATGGTTAAGTAAGGAGGATGTAGCATATTTAAACACCCCATTAATATTGAGGAAATTTTAGCTGTAATCAAACATTTGCCTAAAAAGAAAAGCCCAGGCACAGATGGATTTACTAATGAATTCTTTCAACCTTTCAAGAGGAGCTACTACCAATCCTAGCCGGGCTTTTCCATGAAATTGAAAAAACGGGAACACTCCTAAACAGCTTTTATGAAGCCAACCTCACCTTGATACCAAAACCAGACAGAGATGCTGCCAAAAAAAAATTACAGACCAATATCCCTAATGAATGCAGATGCAAAGATCTCCAACAAAATTCTGGCAAATAGGATCCAATGCATCATCAAGAAGATCATAAACGACAACCAAGTAGGCTTCGTCCCAGGAATGCAAGGATGGTTTAACATCTGTAAATCTATCAACATCATACACAACATCAACAACAAGAAAAATAAAAATCACATGATCATATCAATAGACGCAGAGAAAGCATTTGATAAGGTCCAACACCCATTCTTGATCAAAACTCTCAGCAAGATGAGAATGAAAGGACCCTTTCTCAATCTAGATAAAGCCATCTACCACAAGCCAATGGCAAATATTATCCCCAGTGGGGAAAAACTAAAAGCCTTCCCTCTAAATTCTGGTACAGAAAAGGCTGTCTGCTCTCACCACTCCTCTTCAACATAGTACTGGAAATGCTTGCTATAGCAACCAGGCAAGAAAAAGATGTCAAGGAAATCCAGATAGGAAAGGAAGAAGTCAAGCTCTCACTGTTTGCAGATGACATAATACTCTACTTAGAAAGCCTTAAGGACTCTACCAAAAGCTACTAGAAACAATAGACTTATATAGCAAGGTGGCAGGCTACAAAATTAACACACAGAATTCAATGGCCTTTTTATTCACCAAAAATAATAGGAAAGAGAAGGAGGTCAAAAAGGTAATCCTATTCACATTAGTGCCACACAAACTCAATTATCTTGGAGTCAACTTGACCAAAGACATGAAGGACCTATACAAAGAATACTATAAAGCCCTGCTCCAAGAAATAAGAAGACACATGGAAATAGAAACACATACCCTGCTCATGGTTTGGCACGATTGACATTATTAAAATGACAATATTCCCCAAAGTATTATACAAATTTAATGCGATCTCCTTAAAATACCCATGACACTATTCAAAGAAGTGGATTAAACACTTATGAAGTTCATCTGGAACAATAAACACCCTTGATACCTAAAGCACTCCTAGAGAAAAGGAAAATGGGAGGCATTACTTTCCCCAACTTTAACTGTATCACAAAGCAATTGTTAGTAAAGTAGTATGGTATTGGAATACAGACCCTCAGATCATTGGAATAGGCTTGAGAGTCAGACAATGTTCCCCAGACATACAAGCACTGAATTTTTGACAAAGAAGCAAGAAATCCAAAGTGGAGCAGGAAAAATCTCTTCAACAAGTGGTGCTGGCAGAACTGGTTAGCCACTTGCAAAAAAGTGAACATAGACCCTCAGTTAACATCATGTAGGAAGGTAAAATCCAAATGAATTAAAGACCTTGATATCAGACCTGATACCATAACATATATAGAACACCATATAGGTAACACACTCCAGGAAATTGAGACTAAAGGCATCTTTAAGGAGGAAACTGCTCTTTCCAAACAAGTGGAAGCAGATATCAACAGATGGGAATACATTAAGCTGAGAAGCTTCTGCACCTCAAAAGTAATAGTGCCCAGGATACAAGAGCCACCCACTGTGTGGGAGAAACTATTCACCCAACACCATCACATAAGGGGCTAATATCCAAAATATACAGGGCACTGACAGAACTTTACAAGAAAAAAAGTCTAATCCCATCAAAAATGGGGAGCAGAAATAAACACTTTGATAAAAAAGAAATACAAATGGTCAAAAGGCACATGAAAAAATGTTCCTCATCACTATTCATCAGGGAGATGTAAAGCAAAACAATGATGAGATACCATCTCACACCACAGAGATTTGTACACATCACAAAGAATGAGAACAATTAGTGCTGGCAGGATGTGGAGACAAAGGAACTCTTATCCACTGCTGGTGGGAATGCTGTCTAGTCCAACCTCTATGGAAGGTAAGATGGAGATTCCTCCACGAACTGGAAATTGAGCTCCTATTCGACCCAGCTATTCCACTCCTAGGGATATACCCTAGGAACACAAGAATATAATACAAAAATCTCTTTCTCACACCTATATTTATTGCAGCACTATTCACAATAACCAGGCTGTGGAAACAACCAAGATGCCCTTCAACTGATGAATCGCTAAAGAAACTGTGGTACATATACATAATGGAATATTATGCAGCCGCCAGGATAGATGAAGTAATGAAATTTTCCTTTACATGGATGTACATGGAATCTATCATGCTGAGTGAAATAAGTCAGATGGAGAGAGAGACATGCAGAATAGTCTCACTCATCTATGGGTTTTAAGAAAAATAAGAATCATTTTTGCAACAATCCTCAAAGACAATGAGAGAAGGGCTGAAACTTCCAGCTCACTTCATGAAGCTCACCACACAGAGTGGTGAGTGCAATTATAGAAATAACTACAATGAGAACTACCATAATCATGTGAATGAATGAGGCAACTGGAAAACCTTTCTGGAGTACAGGTGGGGGTGGGGTGGGATGAAGGAAGATTTGGGACTTTGGTGGTGGGAATGTTGTTCTGGTAAAGAGGGGTGTTCTTTACATGACTGAAACCTAATCAAAATCATGTTTGTAATCAAGATGTTTAAATAAGGGGGCCGGGCGGTGGCGCTAAAGGTAAGGTGCCTGCCTTGCCTGCACTAGCCTTGGACGGACCACGGTTTGATCCCCCGGTGTCCCATATGGTCCCCCAAGCCAGGAGCAACTTCTGAGCACATAGCCAGGAGTAACCCCTGAGCGATACCGGGTGTGGCCCAAAAACCAAAAAAAAAAAAAAAAAAAAGATGTTTAAATAAATATATAAAAGAAAAAATACTGATGTATCATTTAATCTAGAAAATATATTTTAAACTATTGCCAGAGAGATAGTATCACTTCCTAACATTTTCGAAGTCACTAGTTTTCTGACCTTTTATCCTTTGCACCCTCCTGATTTAGCCCCCTACATCCTAGATATTCTGAGAACGACATTGCTTTACACTGACTGGAACATATTTACCACAATATCCCTGAGGAATAGAGAATGCTAATTCTCTGATCATCCAAGAATTTTAAAAAGTTTTCCCAATTAGACTACCATATCACAAGAGGAAAGAAGGGAGGGAAGGAAGGGAGGAAACAGAAGGAGAGAAGGAAGGAGGAAGGGATGGAAGGAAAGAGGAAAGGAAGGAAGAATAGAATAAATCTCTACTACTCCTCTTTGTTATAGTTGACAGAATGGATAAGAACTTGGAGATGTAACTCTAAAGATTTGTTTCTACTCCCCTTAATCAAAAAATGCATGCAGAGAGCTATGAAGGAACTCTATTGACATATACTACAGAGTGGCCAGATGGTACTTGCTGGTTCAGAAGATTTTCTAGGGAAAGAAGAAAAAACAGGTGGGAAGTAGACCAATAGGTAGCAAAAAAAAAAAACCAAAACAAACAAAAAAAACCAAAAACAACAACAACAATAAAAAAATACCTCTTCGGCTGGTTTTCTGACTTTGCTGGGCCTCTTAAGCATGGCAGACATCTTGCGCCTTTGCTCTGCTTGCTTCAGCCTGAGAACTTTGATTCTCTCTGAGGGCTCGCTTTTCCTGATGTGAGTCTTCCCTGCCCAGAGACTGTGAATATAGCTGAAACTGCTGGGCCTCTTAAGCATGGCAGCTCTGCTTTGCTGTTGCCCACTCCACCTTGCTGAAGAATACCACCACAACATGTAGAAAAATTCACAATACAAGTGTTACAATGGGGAAACAACGCAGACCAACACCAGGCATAGAGTTTAAAGATGGCAACTCTGATGATCCGAAAATGGTCAACTGCTTAGTTATTCTCTCAGATATGGAGTTTAGAGAAGAAATATAGAGGATATTCACAGCACTCAAAGAAAGCATAGATTGAGTTGAACAGAACACTAATCAAGAGGATATGAAGAAAGAAATCAGAAAACTCCAAACTGAAATAACAGGTCAAAAAAATAAAACAGGTCTGAAAAGTCAGTAGATGAATTAAAAAACTCGATGGAATGCCTCTCCAACAGGATAACAGCAGCTGAGGATAGAATTAGTGAGCTGAAAGATGAGATGAATAACAATTCCATACAGAAGAAGAGATTGGAAAAAAGACTTAAAGCAAATGATCAGACAATGGAAAAATTACTCAAAGAATGTGAACAGATGAAAGTATAAGTCTTTGATAAGATCAACAGAAACAACTTAAGAATCATTGGAGTCCCAGAGACCCAGAAAGAAAATTTCGAGGAAGATTCAAAGTCAAGAACATCATTACAGAGAAACTACCAGAGCTAGGGAAAACTTGCAACCAAATCTTGCATGCCTGAAGAATACCAACTAAAAGAGACCCCAAGAAAAACACCCCAAGACACATCCTTGTCACAATGACACCCAACATATAGAGACAGAATACCAAAAGCAGCAAGATCAAAAAGGGAAATTACATTTAAGAGAGCATTCTTGAGATTTACAGTGGACCTGTCACAAGAAATAATCAAGGCCACAAGGCAGGGGTGGGACATAGCGACAAAACTTACTAAAAATAAATGCTTCACTTAGAATACTGCACCCAGCCACACTCATTTTCAGGTTTGAAGGAAATAAACAGCGTCACAGATAAACAACAGCTCTAACTTTACAGACTCAAAACTAGCCTTAAGAAAAAAACTGAAAGGTCTACTTTAAGACATGACTTACCAACAGACACACCAAACTTCTACACAAAGATGGCACTAAATCCCAAGATAATTATCTCTCTCAATGTTAATGGACTAAATGTACCCATTAAGAGACACAGGGTGGCTAAATGGATCAAAAAACCGAATCTAACCTTCTGCTGCCTATAAGAAACACACCTGAATAGTCAGAACAAACATAGACTCAAAACCAAAGGCTATATGAAAGTTATCCAAGCAAATAATGCCCTTAGAAAAGCTGGAGTGGCTATACTAATATCAGATGGAACAAATTTTATACTCAGAAAAGTTGTAAGGGACAAAGATGGACATTTTTTACTAATCAAGGGATATGCACAGCAGGAAGAAGTTACTCAAGTAAACATATATGCATCCAATAAGGGACAAGCAAAGTATTTAATACAATTGTTGACAAATCTGAAAAAGGATATCAATAATAACATAATAATTGTTTGAGACCTCAACATGGCTCTTTCAACACTTGATTGGTTAACCAGATTGAAACCCAACAAAAATATACTAGACGTGAAAAGAGAAATGGAAGAAAGAGGTCTTGTAGATATATATTAATATATAGAAATGTATATATAGGAAATATATTAAAAATTACACTCCATCCCCAGAAACATGGATACAGTTTTTTCTCCAACATACATGAGTCATTCTTCAGGTCATTCTCCAAGCCACATACTGGCACATAAAAATACCTTCATAAAATCAAGAAGATAGATATTTTGCAGGCAACCGTTGCGGATCACAAGGCTCTGAAATTAGATGTGAACTACAAAGGGACATAGAAGAAAAACTTTAACACCTGAAAATTAAACAACCTACTACTGAACAACCAGTGGGTCCAAGATGAAATCAAAGAGGTAATCAAAACTTTCCTGGAAACAAATGACAATGAAGACACAAATTATCAGAACCTATGGAACACAGCAAAAGCGGTACTGATAGGAAAATTTATAGCTTTGCAAGCACACATCAGGAATGAAGAAGGGCATACCTAAATAGCTTAATGACTCAGCTTATAGAATTAGAAAATATTCAACACAAGGAACAAAAATAGGGAGACAGAAGAAAATAAAACTTAGAGCAAAAATTAATGTAGTGGAACCCCCCCAAAAATACAATCTGAAAGATCAAAGAAAACAGAAGATGGTTCTTTGATAAAAAAAAGATTGCAAGACCATTGGCAAAACTCACAAAGAATGAGAGAGAGAAGCTTGATAACCCATTTCGAAATGAAAAGGGGAAGATCACTATGGATATTGCAGAGATTCAATGGGTATTCAGAGACTACTTTGAGAAACACTATGCCACTAAATATGAGAACCTGGAAGAAATGGATGAATTCTTGGACTCTGATAACCTTCCACCATTGAGTAAGGAAAATGTATCATATATAAATACCCTCATCACTATTGAGGAAATTAAAACAGTGATCAAATGTCTGCCCAAAAACAAAAGCCCTGCCCAGATGGATTCACTAATAAATTATTTCAAATCTTTCAAGAGGAACTACTACTAATCCTGGCCAGATTCTTTCATGAAATTAAAAAAATGGAGCATTGCCAAATAGCTTTTATGAAGCTAAAATAACCTTGATACCAAAACTAGATAGAGATGCTGCCAATAAAGAAAATTACAGACCAATATCCCTGATGAACAGAGATGCAAAGATCCTCAACAAAATCCTGGCAAATAGATTCCAATGCCTCATCAAGAAGCTCATTCACTACGATCAAGTAATTTTCATCCCAGGAATGCAAGGATGGTTTAACATCCATAAATCTATCATAATAAACAACACCAACACCAAGAAAAATAAAAATCACATGATCATATCAATAGATGAGTTGCAGACCAAACCTTGATGGGGTTGATTGATGGAGGGATGGAAGATGAAGTTTTTCTCCTCCAGCTTGGACTACGCGTCTGCTAACCTGTTCAGCTGGCGGTTCTGAGGTGAATACGGCAGGTATAAAGCTAACAGGCAGTCAGGCTTCTGAAGGTAACAGCTTTATTCAATGCATAAGGCTGAAGCCCAAAAGCCTCAAAATCAGCCCCTGGAAAAAAGCCCTAGCCTTCCACAGATCCTTGCTTTTATAAATCATAATCAGGTACCACAGGGTAGCAGACACGTGGTCCAAGCTGGAGGAGAAAGACCTTATCTTCCATCCTTCCATCAGTCAATCCCATCAAGGGTTGGTCTGTAACATAATAATCCCATGGAAATGTTTACATACACAACAAGATGCAGAGAAAACATTTGATAAGATCCAACGCCCATTCTTTTTTTTTTTTTTTTTGGTTTTTGGGCCACACCCAGCGTTGCTCAGGGGTTACTCCTGGCTGTCTGCTCAGAAATAGCTCCTGGCAGGCATGGGGGACCATATGGGACACCGGGATTCGAACCAACCACCTTTGGTGCTGGATCGGCTGCTTGCAAGGCAAACGCCGCTGTGCTATTTCTCTGGGCCCTCAACGCCCATTCTTGATAAAAACTCTCAGCAAGATAGAAAATAAAGGAACCTTTCTCAATATAGTTAGGGCCATTTACCCCAAGCCAATGGCAAATATTATCCTCAATGGAGGACAAACTAAAAGCCTTCCCTCTACATTCTGGTACAAAGCAAGGCTGTCCCCTCTCACCACTCCTATTCAACACAGTACTGGAAGTACTTGCTATGGCAATAAGGCAAGAAAAAGACATCAAGGGAATCTATATAGGAAAGAAAAAAGTCAAGTTCTCACTGTTTGCAGATGACATGATACTCTACTAAGAAAACCCTAAAGATTCTACCAAAAAATCTTCTAGAAACAATAGATTCATATAGCAATGTGGCAGGCTACAAAACTAACACAGAAAAATTAATGGCCTTACTATTTTTGCTTTAGTTTATCTTTAGGTTTTCTTCCATTTCTATGTTTTAGGCATTATTATAATTTAATCTCTTTTTAATTTGAGTCTGAATTAGGTCATAATTAGCTTTCAAAAATATATTCCAATTGGGGCCAGAGCAGTGGTGCAGCAGTAGGCCTTTTGCCTTGCGCACAGCTGACCTAGGATGGACTGGGGTTTGATCCCCAGTGTCCCATGTGGTCCCCAAGCCAGGATTTATTTCTCAATTCATAGCCTGGAGTAACCTCTGAGCATCACTGGATGTGGCCCCAAAACCCAAATATATATATATATATATATACTCCAACTGTTTGTCCTTCCTCTAGTTGCCAGCTGCCAGAATCAGTTATGTAGTGGTTTATCTTTCTAAAAAAGCAATCTCATAATTTTAGAAATTTTGCCTATGTTTTTGAATAAATCAGTTATTAACAATTAGAATATTTAAACATAAATTAAAATTACATTTTAAATAGGAGTTATAAATAAACACTTCTTAACACTTCCTTCTTTACAAAATTTTACTATGTTCTTTTTAATTGGTTTTATTTATATCTCATATCTAGAAAGTGAACAGATTTAATCATAACTCATAAGACTTACTAACAATTAGTACACATCTCTCCTTAATGTAGAGATGGACAGAGTAGAGAAACTGTAGTCACCAGCAATTCCTACGAATATGGAATCTCAGAAGTCCCAGGATAGGCAAATGACCCCATATCTGGTATTCCATGAAACCTAAAAGTGGTGATTTGAATACAAACTAAAAAGTGAACAGTGATCATGGACTCAGGTTTGCAATGTTGAGCTGGTACTGGTGACTCGATTGTGTGCTTGGATGATAGCTGGGAATATGTGTTTAGAAGACCCTGAGTCTGTTAAAAGTCTCTGTAGCCAGGGTTCTGGTCCCAAGTTTTTAGCCAATGTGACCAGCCTGGGGAAGTAACTATTGATTGAGATCATGTGTACCCAAGAAGAACTGTTTAACAAGCTGATATCTGTAGCTACCAAGGGATGTGCCTTTAGTAAAAGTTTTTCACTTGCAGCCTGGGGCAAACAATACAATGTCCCCGTTAAATCTCACCATTGTTCAGCCAATCTTCAGCCCTAAGAAAGTTCAGGAACAAAGCTGCACATGTGCACAACTTTAGTGCTTGGTGTCGTCTACCAGAGGTGAGAGATCAATGTTTGGTGCCCATACACTGTGGAAACTTTCCTTCATTATGGGGGCAGAACATGAATGAGGCTCACCTCTGGGATGGCTGTTCCTATCTATGACAGGTGCAAAGCAGTTTGTCCCAGCTGCAAACCCATACAGAGGGTGAAGTAGAAACTGACTTCTGTAAGTAATTAATGTTCAGCAGCATCTTGCCAAGGGCTGGAGTTATAAATTTGGTGTAAACTTCCAGGTACCTTTTTCTTCCAGTTTTTCACATAGATACATATGCACACATATACCCATACACTTGCATGCACATATGTACACACATGCTCACACACAGATACACACACACAGACACACACACACACACTGGGGAAATCTTTTTCCTCTCTGAACTTGGCTATAGTTTTGTGCTCCTTAATAACAAACCTACCCCCCCACAGTGCCTTGTGTGAAGTTTCTATGATCCATCTGTTTTGTTTTCTTTCCAATTTTTACTTAAGCAAAACGATTCATAATACTGCTTATGTTTGGGGCATACAATGTTCTCATTCCACACCCACCAGCAGAATCAGCATCCTTTGAGCAGTCTGAAGCCCATTGCTTCCTTCCACCCTATTTCCATGACATACTAATTTTTCCAAATAAATTACTGTTTTTGCATCTCAGGTTTTCAATAGTGTTCACACTCATGGTCTTGATAAATATAGTGATCTCACCTCTGTAAAACTCCAGCAAACTCCATTAGTGTGTTTAAGGTATGTTGAGTATTCTCATCTCGCTCTCTCTACTTCCCTTCTTACTTTGCATTTTCAGTTGTTAAGCCTAAAGACTCCTGTGTTTATCTCAATTGTTTGTAGTCTTTTTGTTGTTGCCCAGGACCACTCAGATCTTGTCTTTTCCTTTTTCATTATCTTTGTTCCCAAACTCCCATTTTCTTATGCTTAAGTTATATTTTGTATTGAAAAACAAATATATACATATATTGGTATAGACAAATTTTTAGGGGCTGAAGTGTAAAAACAGCAGGTAGGGAGTTTGGCTTACATGTGGTTGACTGGCTTTGATTCCCCAGTATCCCAAAATGTCCACAGAGCCTTCCAGGAGTAATTTCTGAACACAGAACACAGAATTAAACCCTGAACAACCCCAGATATGGACCAAACCCAAAACTAAATTAAATTAAATTTAAAAAATAATCAAATTTTTACTAGTGTAAAATGCTAAAAGTTGCCTGTATGAATTCTTCTAAAAATAACATAGAACACTGGGTAGGCATTTCTATCAGCATGTTATATAGCTTATTCAGATATACTCTTCATTGTATTGATTTATGGATCAACAAGTAACACACCTACATTAATTATTATTAAAACTCATTGTAGTCAGTGAAGATTTTACTTCCAGACAATAAGTTCATTATATATAAATATACATATATATATTTTTAGGGACAAATAACTTAGTAGAGGCACAGTATATAGACTACTTATAGATGCAGAAACTGACAATTTCTGACCTAGATACATAGCTATTTTCCTGATTTGTTTGGCCAAGATTAAAACGGAGACATTATAGGTATTGGTGGTGATTTATAAGTAATCATGAAATGAAGATTCTTCCCCTCTCAGAACTACAAAGGTCTATCATGATGATAGCTGACAGTGAGTAGTGACTATGCCATTGGAAAGCATTAGAACCTTTATCTGCCTTGCCATGCCTCACTTCTCTCATGACCCATTCAGGCTTCTTTCTAAAAGAACTAAATGGTTCACATCTAAGACATTAGTCACAGAATAAAATAGTGTCACATCAACAACTATGTGTTCTTAGGAAGAATTTTTGAATTCACTTTCAGCACAAGCACACTATTATTAAACATTTTGGTAGAGCTAAAACATTTTTTAAACTCATAGCATTTTCAACTATGATAAAGTATAACTTTCACTATTTCATTCAGAGATAATATGTAAAATTTGGAGAGATGTCATATTTAGAGATAATAAACACAATAAAAATAAATCAAAATACTCTTCTAAAATTAGGGGCTGGAGAGGTGGCTCTAGAGGTAAGGTGTAAAGTGCTAGCCTACGACTGACCGCAGTTCGATCCCCCCCCCCCGTGTCCCATATGGAATCCCCAAACCAGGGGCGATTTCTGAGCACATAGCCAGGAGTAACCCTTGAGTGTCAAATGGGTGTGGCCCAAAACTAAAAGAAAAATATTCTTCTAAAATTAAACGGTAAGTGCTCATTAAGGGTCAAAATTTTTTTCCCACAGGATTCTAATTTATAAGATAATTTCTTGAGTATAATAAAAAAGTCTATTATGTTAATTTTTTATGCAATGAACAAAATAGATGTCTATGCAGCATTACAAAAATATAGGAATTTGCACACATTAAAATCTAAAGCACTTAGGCTTAATGTTTACTATATTGTTAGGCTTTAGCAAGCGTAATTATTTCTACCTTGGTTTGATAATTTCTTAGAAGTAATTCTGTGAGACTCACATTTCAACTTGGCTTTACAAAGAAAATTTTAGAGACTGTCACAAGAACTTTAAAAGCTTTTATAGTTATTTGACTATTTCAGAATCACCACTGAATTTCCATAGTGTTGAAATTTCTCCAGACTCGTGAAGTGAGCAGAAATTCAAAGAGAAAACTGTTCCATACTTCCCTTTTGTTATTGGAGAACTCAAGTTTTGATGCTGTTTTTGTTTGTTTGTCTGTTTAAAGGGCACACAGGGTATTCTGATTAAAAGGGAGAAATAGTTTATGACTAGCTGAGTAAAAAAAATCTTCCAAGTTTTAGACATTTTTAACTCTGTAACAAATGTTGACATTGATAATCTAGCAGATGTGTAATTATTATTGCAGTTTTTCAAATAGAACTTTTTATAACTTACCATGACTATACAATCAGTTCCATTAAAATTCCTCTTCTGTATTATTATGTCAAAATATTCTGATTTATATACTATCTTTTGAGACTCACTGTGTTCAATCTGCCTTTACCGCAAACATGTCTATACATCTTGTCCTCATAGCTGGCTCCTTCTTTTCCTCTCTCTTTCTTGGCTCACTCATCAGACCATCTGAGACAGTAAAAATCAATTGTTTCCTTTAAGAAGTAGAAAGCATAGACATGTTTTTAGAACCTCTATAAGAGCTAATCTGACCACAGTCAATTTGTAATGAATGAATATTTAGCTTTTTGAGACTATAAAGTCAAGTAAAATGTTGGGTGGAATCTTTACTCAAAGCTATTCAATTAAAACATCAAATTAAACAATTCTTCTGCAGGACTAAGTTCAGTAATTGCCTTCAGCATTGTTTTCTAAAATAATATATGTAATTATAAAAACAAAGTGCATTAATGTAATTTTAATTTACCACTATAATTGTTATTGTAACCTATAAATTATTAGGCCAAGCTTAAATTTACTTTCATATATTTTATAACAAAATGGAGAGAACTAAAAATAGCATTCTAAATTATCTTGCTTAAGGGAACTGAGAAAATGATCTTTATTAAAAAAATAAACTCTGTTACATGTTGACCAAGAAATGCTAAATTGATATAATAACTATTAAGTCCATGTTACTGCATTGAATCAAAATATCAACTAAGATTTAAGACAATCATAAATTTTACCTATTCAACATTGTATCTGAATATAAGTAAATGCATTATGATTTGAGAATGTAAAGTTGAGTTCCTTCCTTTGGCTTCAGAATACAATTTCCAAATCAGATTCTAATATTTATTTCTTAACTAGAGGTGTTTAATTTGAGCTCAACTCTGAATAGTCTTACTTTTACTTATTTATTTAATCATTGTTTAAAAAGTGCATTTTGTAATGTTAATTTTATATGTTAGAATACTGTACATTATACTACATTTTCTAAATAGCCAATCTTTCTAGATTTTATTTTCTATAAATATATCTCTGCTAGGGTTGTGTGGAAAAGGGTATTTCCTATACAAGGGCTCTTCTTCCTAGCAATTATCATTAGTCTGTTTATCTGTGGAAGCAGCTAACAAAGCAATTGACCAGGTCAGCAGACTCTGCTTCCTTGAGAAAACGAATGTTTTCTCAATTATGTTAATGTTTTTTATCTCAGGGACACAAAAGCATTTGACAATTGGCCCTCTAAAACCCATTTCAACTATGATGAGATTTCAAACATTAGAATCATCAAATCATAAGGTATATAGCTTCAAATTCCTGCATTATATATATATATATATATATATATATATATATATATATGTGTGTGTGTGTGTGTGTGTGTGTGTGTGTGTGTATGTGTGAGAGAGAAACTGCGATGACCACTAAGTACATGTTAGTAAATACAACATTGCTCATACCTAGTCATAGTAATAAATGTCCAATAATGAGGTTGCTCTATTCATTTTGTGGCTCTCACTTTTTATTTTTTTGTGCTCAAAAGTATATTTAAGTAAATTGGCTGAAAAAATATTGGAACCTGAATTTTTAATAGGTCCAGAATAACATTTTTGCCTATATTAATGTACTAGTTAAACTTACATAAGTATAAAAGGTTAAAACTATTTCTAAAAAACAAAAATGTGAATGCAGTTAAAAACCCATAGCATGGGTAAGAATTGATATTATATTCATACAGCATATTTGATCAAAATTATTTCTTTGGAAAACATTATTATATAATTAAAAACTAAAGTCATAAAGTAGCATGCAATGTTTCAGAATATTCTCTGGGGAGAATGGAACAAAACTAGGCATACACATTATTATAGAGCTTTCACAACATTAATAACAAAGAAGCCAAGAAGCGTATAACTTTTGGGAGATAAGATAAATATTCCTAGGAACAGAATATATGAATTGCCAATAAGTATTTGAAAATGTATTTATCATCACTTTTTATCAGGGAAATTCAAGTAGAAACAAAAATATCATCCCACATCAGTGAATATGACAAATATAGAGACACAGGAAATAGTCAGTGATGGTGGCAATGTTTTTTTTTTTTTTTTTTAAAAAAAGGAACTTTCATTCACTACTGGGATTAATATTGACTTGCTCAATCCCTATGGAAAGCAGTATAGAGATTTCTCAAAAAAATATGTAAGAATAAAGTTTCCATCAGATACAGTAATTTGCTTCTTAACATTTATCTCCAAACCACAAAACCACCAATTCAAACAAATACATGCACATCTATGCTCATTATAGAACTTAGAACTAGAACTAGGATTTGGAAACAACCCAAATTTTTGACAACAAATAACTATATAAAGAAGTGTGTGTGGTGTGTATACATACACATACATGTATACATATATGGAATACTAAGCAGCCACAAGGAAGGATAAAATTATGCAATGACTGTAACTTGGACGATACTGGAGTGCCACGTTCTGATTGTGTGTGTGTTTGTTGGAGGCGGAGCACACATAGCAGCACTCAGGAGTTATTCCTGGCTCTGCATTCAGGAATCACATCTAGAGGGCTAGGAGAACTATATAGGATGCTGGGAATACAACCTGGGTTGGTCACATGCCTGAGAAGCACTTTATCTACTATACTATCACTTTGCTAATTGGAGGCTTTCTTATTAAGTGAAGCAAGTCAAAAGGAGAAAGACAAACATCAGATATTTTGACTAATTTGCAGTATATGGAATAATAGAACAAGGAAATAGAGATTATAAAATATGGGTAACTCTTGTCTCTGGTTTACAGAAATGAGAATATCAAGAAATAAGAATTGGGAAAGAGAAAGAGGAGGGGCCAGAGCAATAACACATTGGGTAAGGAAGTTGTTTGCCTTGCAAGCAGACTATCTGAGTTGGATTCCAGCATTACATATGGTTCCCTGAGCCTGTCACGAGTGATACCTAAATAAAGAGCCTGGAATGACCCCTAAGCACCACTGGGTGTGGCCCCAAACAAATAACAATAAATAAAAAATGAGAGAGAAAGAAGAGGCATATTTGTGTAATGTAGAGAAATTGATCAGGGGCCTTGGACACTGTAGACATCAAAACAATGAGATCCCCAAGCTGAAGTGATAGTTCAAAGGTAGGGAATTTTCCTTGCTTTTGGCCAATATGACTTTGATCCTTGGCATTTCATATGGCTTATCAGGTTCAATCTGACATGTCATATGGCTCTCCAATCTCTTTATGAAGTATTACTTGAGCACAGAGCCAGAAGTAAACCTGGAGTATTTCCTAGTATGTCCCCCAAACAAAATGGAGCTAAATAAAAGAAAGTAAACATATATAAATAAATAGAGCCACACTCTAAACATGTGGCCCACACAAGTATAATCTAATCTAAAGCAATGAGTTTACTAAGGACTTTGGGTAGGATTAAAGGGGACTTTGGCACATTAATGGAGGGACAATGGTATTTGTACAGAATTTAGAGCTGAAACTATTATTAACATCATTATAAAACATAATGCCCAATACTTTTTAATAAATTAATTTAAAAGTTTTTATAAAAAACTTATAAATTGTAAAACAGTTTAAGGAAACCAGAGATAGGAATGAAGAAACAAACCATGCAGTGCAGTAAGTTCAGTGAGTATATTATTCTAAGGAAGGCATAAACTTCAGTAGTAAATTATGTCAAAAGAAACTGAGAAACATCTACTTGCAGTTTTCTAAGATAGAGGCATTTATGAAACTTTGAATGAAAAACATGAGAATTAAAGAAACAAAGAATTCTGAAATAAATAACTTAAGAAAAAAGTGTATAAGAAAATATTTTTCTTTGTTTTGTTTTGTTGGGAACAACACCCAGTAATACTTAAGGCCCAATCTTGGCACTGCTCAAAGATCACTCCTAGAAAGGCATGAGGCATCATATCAAGTGCTGGTGATTAAAAAGGGACAGCCACATGAAGAGCAAAGAAAGAATCCACTGTGTGATCCATCTAATTTTAGCAGTCAACTCTTAAGAGATTACATTCATGAGAGAAATATAGTTATAAGTGAAGTTATTTAAAATTACAAAAATAATACACTTATATGCTTACTTTAGTTAGTTTACAATAAGAGATAGATTACTATTTACAGAAATATGGAAAAGTAAATGAGATAGAAAGAAAGGAAACAGAGGGAAAAATACAGACATGATTTCTACTAAAACAAAGCAAAACAAAACAAAACACAGGTACAAGAAGACTCATAAAAACATTGATCTTGGTTACAATAATTCAAAAATTATAGGAAATTGTTGTTTTATGATGATCAATGTGTTGTTTTACATTGGTTATGTGATAAAATGATATAAAGTCATGATCAAAATTGAAGGAGGCAATGGACTTAAGGAAAATGAAGGAAGCAGGAAATCAACTTTGGTAATTTAAGAAAAAATATGCTGGATTGAAAAACAGAGAAGGAAAAATATTTAGAGATACTGTATGTAACCCACTGACAATATTAGGAACAAGAAGCAATATTAAATTGAAGAAGGTGGTATTTTTAAATTTTTTTTATTTTTGGTTTTTGGATCACACCCGGCAGCGCTCAGGGGTTACTCCTGGCCCTATGCTCTGAAATTGCTCCTGGCAGGCTCTGGGGACCATATGGGATGTCAGGATTCAAACCACCAACCTTCTGCATGAAAGGCAAACGCCTTACCTCCATGCTATCTCTCTGGCCCCAAAGAAGGTTTTATATATTCTAATAACATGAGGATATCTATTGAGGTATTTCACTAAAACTTTCATCATCATATTTAAAGTTTCCATTAAAATATGCCAAGTCAATTAAACATACTGCTTAGAAATTATAATAGTTAAGATAGTCAAATTCTAAGGGTGGAAATGATTCTTAGAAATCATTTGCCCTATGATCCTATGATTTATTCCTATAAATATGACCATTAGCTATTCCTCACGAATTCATGTTTACTTTTCCTTAATTTTATTTTCTGTTTTTTAATCTTATCTTTTCACTCCCAAATTTAGCTATAAATAAGCTAATAATTATCAAGTTGTATTTTACTTTGCTGAGATCTGAATTACCTGAGTTCAGAGCCAGTGACTATTCTTATTAGTGGCGGAGATACTGGAAAGTTACTATCTTTCATAACTTTTTTTAATTCCTCAAATGCTAAAAATAATCTCCCCAAATATGGTGAGTTTGGAATATCTTAAATGGACTTCCAACACACTTATAACTTTTAGTAAATTAAATTAGCATTTACTTGATACTTAAATGATAGAGAAGACTAGGTCAAAGACTGGCTGCTTTTCCATTGTCTGTTCTAAATCAGATAATATTTTTTCTATTTGGGGCATAGTTTGGTCCAGCCAAATTTTACATGGTAGTAAAAATCTGTTTTTCTTGTTAATAGATTGAGGCCTTTCAAAAAAGCACATTACAAAAACAAATAAGAGAAGCTTTTTGAAAGAAAGAAAAGGAAAAACATAAAATTGTATATTATTGTCTGGTCCCATTTTTCAAAAATATTAGATCCACTCCCTGCCTTTTCTTTGAAACACTGTACTTGGGGCGGGAGCGATGCCTCAAGTGATAAGGCATCTGTCTTTCCCGTGCTAGCCTAGGACTGTGCGGTTTGATCCACCGGCATCCCATATGGTCTCCCAAGCCAGGAGCGATTCTGAGCACATAGCCAGGAGTAACCCCTGAGAGTCACAGGGTATGGCCCAAAAACCATAAAAAAAAAAAAAAAAGAAAAGAAACACTGTACTTGGCCCAAAGACTATTTTCATGGCTGGGTGGAATAGCAAATAGACCAACAGATCATACTGCGAGGAGGGTGGGCAGATCTGTAATGACTTACTGAGGAGGCTGTGGTGACTGCTGTCTCAATCATTTTACAAAGTTGGCTATAATTCTCCAGAATTTTTGAATTGCAACCTCTAAAAGAGACACACCAGGCATATGACCATGGAAACTTGCTCTCATCTGGGAATTTCTAAGAGCAAATTTTTAATTCATCTTAGTTTAATTTATCTTCTATAGATTGTGAATATGATTTATTCTAATTGGACATTGCTGCTACATTGTGGCTATAGTAGAGTAGACAACTCTCTACTGCTGAAGAGAGTTGTGGGCAGAACATCCTCACATCTTCTATAAAAGATAGTGAATGTTATTTTATAGAAGATCTAGAATGTTGTTCTATAGAAGACAGTGAATGTTCTATATATCGTTCTATCATGCTGTTTTTGGAATTAGTCTTTCCTGCAATCACTAACTCAAGTCTTGTAGTGATTCAAGCCAGAAGCAGTCGTTTTGTTTATTCAGTATCAGGCATAGAAGGGCAAGCTAGCATGAGGAAAATTAATCTAAAATGGACTGTGAATTAAATAAATCTAAATGGCTTTGTACATGGGATGGACTACAGTACGAGAGAGTCTGTCTGCAGAGGTTTACAACGACTCTGCCAATATTCATTATTCACTAAGTAGCTTACCCATTTTTTAGGGAACCCAGGCTAACACTGGGAAAAGTAATTCTCAGACTAATACCTTCCAGCTGAGTGATACAGAGCATAACAGCATTAACTGTCATGTCACTGGTTGAAAAAAAGCATTTTAAGGCAATATTTCATTGGTAAAGTAAGTTCAGACAGTTCAAAAGTTCATCATGAACATACTTCATAGCTCTTTTCAAAATGATGAAGGAAGGCTCAGTGAGGGAAATACTTATATCTGATTCCACTGGGACTGCCCAATATCCATAGTGGATTATATACATTTAGTTGCTGTCTGCTTTGAACCTTCTTGACTGATACTTGAAAGCGATTTCTTTGACTGAAGTTTCATTTTCTATCAGACTTAAAATAGACTGACTTAGTGGTGAGGTTGGCAAAAATATTGTTGCCACATATTAAGGGGGAAAAGGGCTATTTTCAAGAGTGAAGTCATGAGTACTTTGGTTTTATGGGAATGGATCAGTTTGAAAGGGTATTTTCAAAGACTCTAGGTTTTTGACGGATGTGGACTACAATATGAGAAAAGGATTCTCCCTAGTCATGTTTGATTGATTGCATTATTCTATCTTCAGCATTCAGCCTTACAAAATGTGATACATTTGCCTCAACAGTGGATAGGACTTTTCCCAAAAAGAAGTGCCTTGACAATATTGTTATTGTTCACTCAGGACAAAGCTTCTTGGATTGACTGTGTGAATATTTATTTAGATTTGGCATTTTTTAAAAACAGAAGCAGTCATTTTAACTTTCTGAAATCTTGCTTCATATCTAAATAAGTTCTGGAAAGATCTAAAATAAATGGTTTTTAATTTCAAATGTATCTAAGTAAAAGACTCTTCAGTTTGCTGACTTTCAAAAACTTCAAAAATATATGGCTGTTAAAATTGTCTTGGGAATGCTCTGTATAATTTAAGTAGCTGGATAAAATGTAAATAAAATTCATATTACAATTTCTATCAATGGACTCTAACTCCTCTTAATTATATAAACTAATCATCAGGGAGATTAAATTTTTAGAGTCAGATTTGATTAAAATTTTAAGAAAGTCATTCTCAACAGGAGAGAAAAGTCATTTTCATGTAAAATATATCTTTGAAGTTAAATCAGACATAAAGCATGATATTCTAGAATACTGCAAATTAGTGGGGAAAAGGTATTAAGAAAGAATATGTTACATAAAACTCAGTGGCAAGGATTATGAAAGAGAAGTTTCAGATCAGGACACTAACACAGAGGTAGGAGGCTAATGACCAGTTGCCATATTAACTCTAAGCACCAGGGGATGTGAATTTGGTGGCCTCAAATTTTTCCCTTGGCAGTTTTGGTGGTGCCTGATTCTGCAGAGCCTGAGCAATATCATGTCTTTTGCCTCTGATCTCTGTCACTGAATCATTATTTTTAGCTTCTCAGTATCACTAAAAATGGGTTCCAGGATCTCTGAGTATTGTTTTGTGAGTCTTTCCATTTAACCCCACCTAGAAAAAGAAAAAGAATAGATAGGATAAACATTTTTAAGAAAATTGGAAATGTTATTTGTAATAAAATGAAGTAAATCAAGCATTTTCACCATTTCTGAATGTATTAAGCAGACATAATCATATTATTTATAAGAACAAACTACTACAGAGGCAGGCTGCATCCAGAAGATTCCACATGCCAGTTCTTCTGTTTCACTTCAGCTGGTATGTTGGGGGCTCTGGGCAGGACAGCTAGCCATACACCCCCTGGGCTGACCACTTAGTCCAGGGGACTGAGATTCCCCCCATGCCAGAGTGGTCTTCAGGGCCACGCCTGGTAAATAGGGCCCTGGTGGAGGAGAGAAATTCCTCTCCTATGCATACTGGACCCCATTCAGGACTTTTTTTCTTCTTAGTATTCATTTTCAAAAGTGCGTGGGTGCAAATGCGCCCGCATGATATATATATATATATATATATATATATATATATATATATATATATATATATATATATATATATATATATATATATACTTTTTAACAACTCCCCAAAATACTCTTAATTCTCAACTGTTTCTAGAAATAAAAATGGAATTCCCTAGATTTGGAGGATAATATTCAAATTGGTCTCTAAAATCAGTGTATATGTAGATGTGACTTCCTATACAGTAGTCCTCTCTGACTGCCAAGCCTAATCCATAAACAATTCATCTATACATGGTATATAGCCCCTTTGATATATTTCCCCTCTTCCACTCCAGAGCCTCTTCTACTCCCTCATCTCCCAATCCAGATTCGTTATCTTCCCCTTAATTAACCCTCAGTTCTTTAATTTGTTAGGCACCAAGACCAACCTCTTGCCCTAACAGATTCTGCCCTTTCACACACCCCTACAAAGCTCATTATTACTCCTTAACTCTCTCACCCCCCAACCATCAGTACCCCACATTTACCCTTGTTACTACACAGTTCTAATCACAGACCAAAGTTGTGCATTTGATTTAACAACCCCCAACTGTTTCAAAAGACATAAAATGGACACATATGTCTTTAGAATATTTTATGTGTATTTTCTTTAACAGCTATAACTTTTTTTTAAATATTCTTTTACCGTGACGATTCTACCCACTTTTTATCTTGTATTCTCTTTGTGAACTGTTCAATAAGGAATCTTGGTGGAAGAGTCCCTCAGTTTAATGGTTATGATTGAACCATGTCATGGGGATTGCTGGACTTGTTCTTATGGCCCTCATATGCGCCGATGCCACCACATTGCATTGTTCCTTGTTTGCAAAGGCACATTAAAATGGGAAAATACTATACATACAAATAAGTTCTTGTCTAATAGAGATTGGAACACACAAATCTCATAGTGCAATGGGACCGTACACCCTGAACATTGATATAATGACCTGGCACAGACCTCAGAAGAATGGGCATCCTCCATTCACCCCTGAACAAAGGAACCTATCTACGAAACATCCAAGGTCTTTTATAACAACACCTGGAAGCAATCCTCTACCAGGGAAGACCCTACCATGCTCTGACATTGACCTGCTCAAAAGAGACTTCCCTTAGCACTAAGAAGACTTGACAACAACAACGACCTGCTTACAGGACAGGATTCTTTGCATTGCCCTTTAATTGTGAGGTAAAATGAGAGGACACTCTACACCATCCTGATTGCAATATAGGATATATAGATTCCAGGATCTTTAATACAGAAACATGATACCACCAAAAGTGTATTGGCACTACAGACAATGACTTAGATTGGACAAACTAGTTTGCCTGGAGCCTAGAGTTGGTCTTATGCCAGGAAACTTCAGGGATAGGGTCTCCTTGTATTTAGGCAAGGCTTTTCCTTTCCATGTCCCTCATATTTTGGTGGGCCTATGCAAACAATAATCGCCACTCTAACACCATTTTTACTGTGCTCCTTTGACTCTAATCCTTAAGAAAAACAACCCACTTAAAATTTTGAGGTTAACAAACTAATATGCATGTGCATGGAAATGTAAAAAAGTACTTTGCCTTCAATGTTTAAGGAGTTACATAAGTTTTATGTCTTTAGATTGCTCTGTGTGCTGCTAAGAAATATTATGTACTACAAACTGGGGACTTGAGGGACAAAGTAATTGTACATGGGTTCTGTTTTATTTTTCTTAATGTTCTTTGGCTGAAAGTTCAAAGTTAAGATATCAGCAATGGGACTACTGAGAATTCTGTTTATGGGTGATTGTCCTTCCACTGTAACTTTACCTTGTCCTATTTCTTTGCATCTTTGTTCTCATAATTAAAAATAAAAAATTAATAAAAAAGAACAAACTTCAAAAATTTACCAATTAATCAATGATACAAATAGTTAATTGTGGAATGCTGAGAAGTGTCATGTTATTAAGATTTTTTTCTTTTGGGACCACACCCAGTGATGCTCAGGGATTAGTTATGGTTTGACAATCAGGGATCATTGCTGGTGTGCTTGGGGAATTCTATAGGGTGCCAGAGATTGAACCCAAATTAGTCACATGCATTTTCTGGTTCCATGTTGTCAGACTTTTTAAATACAGCTATTAAAATTTGTGTCACTATAGATATACGAAAATATGGTTTGTGCCAAAATCTTTGTTAAATGTCTTTTAAAGATAAGTTTACCGATTTTACAAAGTCTTAAATATAAAATAAGATCTCTCAGGGCCAAACAAAACTCTAGCAAGTGAGGATTTGGAACAGAATTTAATCAAGGGAGAGGAAAAGTAGTAAGACCAGGGTCCTCATAGTCTACTTCCTAGGTGGAAAGAACGAGAGAGAGGGCCAAGGTTGGGTTCAGGGCAAGGAGTCAGCTAGTGAGAGGACCAGAGAAAAGGAAACAATAGGAGAAATGGAAAAAAGCAGCAGAAGAAGGGAGTCCAGCAGGCAGAGACCATCCAGCAGGAGCAATCTGATAGGATGCAACACCCTCACATTTCAGCTTGGGGTTTATATACCCCAGGGCCAATTGCTCCAGTGGCAGTTACAACGGGCCCCTCCTAACTAAAATTTTAACCTTGAAAAGGACAGGAGCCCTCTTATGGCTGACCATGGGCCATAAGAGCCTCTGTTCTCTTAAAAGACCTACCTTTATTTTGAAAGAAAACATGACCATTGATCTAACAGCTTGACAATGTTGATGACGTTTAGATTTTTCTGGCTCTAAAATACAAACATTTTGTAAACTCATTTTTTTAAGTATGCATAATGCAAATAAGTTACAGAAAATAGAACAAGAAAACTACTGATAACAGAAATTGTGAAAATATGCAAGCTTTAAAATATTTGACTTTGAATAATTTTATACCTCTTACACTCCAGATTAAAAAATAGATCAAACTAGTGTTTTCCAATTAGCACTGTATTACACTGAGAATCCAGATTAAAAAATAGATCAGACTAGTGTTTCCCAATTACCAATGTATTTGACCTCAAATGTGATTTATTATCTCTTTTCTTAAAATAATCCACTAAGATTACTAAGAAATGGAGACATTACAAATATTCATTCACAAGCAAGGCTGAATGTCAATGAGGAAACAATTATCTTTGAGATTATTCTTCAAAAACTCCATTTTCCTCTTTGTGAGGCTATTAACATACAGCACAACTACATGTTTTATCTAAAAGTTATTAAATAATTCATAAGATTTATAAGCATATGTTAATGTTTATCTAAAGAGTTTCCACTCCAAAATACATGAATTATTTGTATTTTATGGTAAATTTATTTAAAAGTTACTTTCTTGTTTTCTCATTCCTAGAAAATTAACATCTCTTTTCTTATGCTGCCCTCCAAAAAATTTTAATTTAAATATTAGCATTCAGTCTAAAAGAGTTCATAGTTGATTTACTGGTTACCAGACCCAATTTACTGCTTCTACTCATTTTCTCCAACTACTTTTTATCACGCTGATACCTGTGGAGCTCAATTCCTGGAAACACAATTTAACAAATCTACTCAAATTCCAAGAATCAATTGACTTTTTTTAAAGAATGTTGAAGGCCTATGGAAATAAGATAAGATAGTGTAAGATGGAGTCTAAACAATTTGTCTATAGAAATCTTTACTGAATTACCACATCCAGTGGGAATATGGTTTCAATTTTTTGACAGATATTCTAGTGCAGGCTAGCAAGGGATATGTTTTCTTGTCAAACCTTTTAAAATTTATATATTACATGTCTTTGTGGCAAGTGGAACAACTATATTATCCTTTTTTGTTATTCTGAAGAACCACATCTGATTTTTAAAATTATGTTTTATTTTCTGTAAAGCGATATATAGAATTTGTTACTAGAAAGCATTTTCAACTCAGGTATGAATGTAGTCTTTTCATATCCAGAAGGAAAACACATCCAGAAAAATAATTGTGCCTTTATTAATCTACTATTAGCACTTACACATCAAGTCATGTAAAGGAATTAGTGTTAGTTGGTTAATTTGAGAAACTATAATGGCCTTGTATGGCATAACTCAATCAAAACAGGATTTCATCGGGGCTGGAGCTATAGTACAGTGGTAGGGTATTTGCCTTGCATGTAGCTGACTAAGCACGAATCTTGGTTTGATTACCAGCATTCCATATGGTCCCCCAAGTAGGAGCAATTTTTGAATGCATAGCCAGGAATAACCCTGAGCATCACTTGGTGTGGCCCCCAAAAACAAAAAATAAAATAAAAATAGGATTTTATCTATTATGCTGCCAAAATCAGTTCTCTCCCATTGTTTCTCAATTTATCATACTCAAATACTAAAATTTACAATCCAAATAACCACAATAAATATCAAATCCTACTTTCACAAAATTCCAGGTAGAGTCACACAGTAGGATAAGAAGGTAACAGTTATGGACATTGTTTTTATTGTTGCTGCCTCTAAATTCTTTTAATTTTACTGCCTATATATCTATCACTTGTATGTCTTCCTGGTAATTTTTTTCTTTCTATCTCAGTTCCCATCTGTTTTGACATGGAAAGGATTCTATTTTTCTATTCTTACTAGTAACTCTGTCCATCCCTGGGAAAAATCCAAAACTGATTGGATTTTGGATATCCAAGGTGGAATGTGGATTATATATATTTGGACCTGAACAGAAACAATGCAATTGTATTTAGAAATTATAACCAATTTAAGAGAATAAAGAAGGTTAATATTTCAGCAACATGTCGCTGGACTGAGCCCTCCCATTTTACTGAGTCTAAATAGTTTCCAAAGCAAGGAACTCTTAATGTAAAAAAACCATGATTAGACCGTAGAAACTTGGTCTTTTGCCCACTCTAGATATTTGCAAGCTCACTACCAGCTCTTTACTTATCCAATTCTCTTTGTACCCATTATTAAGGTGAACTCTCTCCCAATTGAGTTCCCTACAGCTGAATCATGCTTGTTTCCTACTGTTAACATCAGGTGGAGTTTTAGATCTTCTACTGAGCCTTTCCACCCTCTCTCCTTTCCCAGACAAACCTAAATTATCTGTGTGCCTGGTGTCAGGCCCTTGTGGCCTATGCATATGTTAACCATGCACATGCCTCTTGCAACCTACTTGAGATGTTTAATTGCCCCAGGCACCATCTTTCTAAACCCCACACAGAGGATTCTGAAGAGGCAGGGTAGTGGCAAAGAAATAATAAGCCAAGCCAGTCAGGAGAGAGTAATGGAGTCAGTGGCTTCCTATGTCTTCTTCTTCATGGTGTCTGCTAGAGCCAAAAGCCAGAACTCCTCTTTCTTTATAAAACCAATCCCCATCACCAGGAGGGGGAAGGTCAAGTAATTCAATGGTCTTTTACAAATAAAAAGAGAAATTTACAGAAAAGAGGAAAATTGAGGAATCACCTTTGTTTTGGGCTAATATTTGGGTGTCATTTTACACTGCAACATTGACATGTACCTTGGCTTTCTCCACTATGGAGAAACTCCTGTTCTCTCTCTCTTGAGCATGCATCTTAACCAACCTCCTCCTCCTTCTCTCCATTTATCTCTCAATAAACTTGGTATATTTCAAAACTATTAAGCTAAATTGGTTACTTGCAATTAATAAACTTTTAAAAGAGTCAATAAGAATGGTAAGATCCAAAATTTAGTATATGTTTTCTATTTATTTTTTATAATAAATGGTAGCTATTTTTTTCCAAATAAAGTCATTACACACAGTGGATATTCTTGCCAGTGTAGATATTCAATGGAGTTGAACAAAGTACTTGTGCATTACCTGGACAAATATTCTGAATCCATTTGTTTTCATAGTGCTATGGTTCAGTGCTTCATCAAATTCTTTTTTGTCAGATAAATTTTATTTTGAAGTTGAACTTTTTGATGGAAGAATGTCAAGACATTTTAATTTTTAACTTCTTTCAAGAATCATAAACTAATTTTCTGGATTCTTTGCACTTTAGAGAGTTTTTATAAAATTTATTCATATTTTTTAATTAAGAATGCACTTTTTCCAAAAAAATTGGACAGCATATCTCTTATAGTAAGCCAAATAAAATCAACAGATTTGTGCACTCATTCCTTTCCCCTTCAATGATGAAACAGTGTAAACAGTAAATAAGCACTACAAAGGCAGTAAGATTGCCATTAGAGAATGTCTGATCTTGGGATAAAACAGCTAAGTGTACCCATATGGAAACTAAAATACAATTTGTATTCTACTTTATTAATAACATCACATTTTTATTCCAAGATCATCCTAGCAACCTGAAAAATGACCAAATATTATATTTTACTATAGGCTAATCTGTAGTCACTACATTCTTATTTTATTTCTTTCATTCAAGATTATAGCTTGAACTTTCTCTCTGAAGAAAAAAAATGGCATGAAAGGGAAAATACTGGGTGTTTTGTATAAATGTGGTGTGTGTTTGTGTGTATGTGTGTTTGTATGGTGTGAGAGCCTGTGTGTTTTCTACTAGCTTGGGCAGCTGAGATTTTTATAGAAACAGTGGTATCAAGTAACAATCAGCATACATATTTTCAAGATTCACCAGAGTTCATTGGTAGAAATTGCTAAATTAGGACATAAGTCAGAAAGTTACAGAAAAAGCATATACTGTTTTGTGCCATAAGTTTGTAAAATGCATAAAATATTAGGAAATGTGAGATAGGCATGGAATCCAGGAATCCTGAGTGACCAAATCTATATAGTTAAATAAACAAATAAATAAGGAGTAAAATCATTTGTATTATAGAGTAAGAGCTATAAATGTGGCAGAAATAATAGGATTTGAAATGATGAAAATGAAAATTACCATTTGTCAACTGTAATCATTGTAAATTTATGTGAGATTTATCAATAAATCTAGAAGGTAAGATTTTATTGAAGAATGATCCTTATGTACTATCAAATCTTCTCCCATATATGTATACCAATAATAAAAGAGAAACAGATCTTCGCAATAGATATGTTTGGAAGTTATAATCTTTTCCTGCTAAACAAATTTACCAATAAATAGGACAAAAAACAAACAAACTAATCTTTGTGCCATTTGTTGGAATTTGGTGAAAAAGCATCCATATTCACTATCAGAATCTACTAAGAGAAAACACCAGACAAAACCAAAATTTACAATATAATCTGCCACTGACCATGGAGATTGTGGAGAGATTGAATAAATGTTTTTATTATAATGTTTTATTATAAATGTTTTTATTATACATGACAGGTACATTCAATGCAAGATTTACTGTAAATAAAACCCAATATTTTAGGCCAGGAAGTATCTCAAAGGGCTAAGGGACATACATATCATGCCTAGGACTCTGAATTAGATTCCTTTCCCTGCTTGATCCATTTCTTCACTCTCAGAGTCACATGGGCTCTAGCACTGCCAAGCATTAGATGCTACACATTGTTGGCTTGGGTCTATACTGCCAAATAGACTATTACAGATAATTACTAAAGGTCATCATCACAGATAAAATAATAGGATGTAAAATAACACAATTATCGACATTTTGTTGATAACATTCAATGTCATTCAATTCATGTATCATACTATTGTTATGACAATTCTAACTTTTTAGTTTAGAGATTGGAAAGTTTATATACGAGTTTAAGTAGTTACCTAACAATTTAATTCTTTAATTTGAAACAAGTAAAATAATCTTTCCATAATGTAAATAGGAGCTAAAGAAAACTTTTTCAACAAGTGCTTGTTGTTGATAATGGAAATTGGCTCCTCTATCCACTAATTAACAAATAAATACTTATTGAGTGTCAGTCATTGTAACTAATGGAAATATTGCAAAAAAAAAACAAAACAAAACAAAACCCAACAACAAAAAGAATGAATGAGGTCGTGGGACACATACAAGCTGCATATCTTAAATTCATGAGACCTAGGTTTTATGTCTGGTATCACAAAACAAAAGCTAAATAAACACAAATGGAAAAATGATGTACAAGATAACTACAGAAAAGTTAAGTATAGTACTATATTACAATTTTTTAATCCTATGTGCTTTCAATTATCACCACTTTTATCACATCATTGCAGAAACTTTATTGGCACAACTTCTTCATTAATTCCTTTGTGTTAAATTTTGTTTTAATTACAAAATAAATCCTTGGTTGCCATAACAATCCGATTATAATGCATAATTTATTAATAATTTGTTTAACAATCCTTTCATATTTTTATTAAAATAGAACTGCATATTTATATACTACAGTAAGCACATTATAAACAATTCAATCCTACCCTTTATCATAAAATTGGCATAATTTGGGGCTGGAGATATAGCATAACGTTAGGGAATTTGCCTTGCAAGAGGCCAACCCAGGAAGAACCTGGGTTCGATTCCCGACATCCCATATGGTCCTCCTGGCCTTCCAGGAGTAATTTCTAAGCTTAGAGCCAGGAGTACCCCCTGAGTGCTAACGGGTTTGGCCCAAAAGCCAAAAAATTGACATGATTCATGACATATTATTAATCATATTTAAATATTATTTGGATTAAAGAGTAAACGGGTTAAATAAATAAATATGTCTTAACCAAAGATGCGGTTTGTTGTTTAGAGTATTAAATTTACCCCAAAAGTTGCTAGTTTGTCTGACATTTGAAAATATCATGAGGAATCATTTTGCTACAGAGACAGCATTATGATTTTCAAAAATATTTTGGGATAAAGGAAATTTTGAAACTGATAATTTTTTGCAAAATAATTTTTTATTAGAAGGAACTGCTCATCTAAAAGGCTTATGGCCATGACTTAATCCAATTTCTTTTTCTTTCTTGTTAAATATACATAAAACAAACTCAGTTGAAGCAGTGTCCAAAAGTAATAGAATATAAAAACATCTAACACATCAAATTAAACACTCACACATTATTTTCAAATCTAAAATTAGTCCTTGTTCAGTTTGTAGAAAACATGTTCCAAATGCACATTATGTATCTTGGATAAGTAAATCACAAATCCATGTTATTAGTCCTAAAACTACTCAAAGAATTGTTTCCATTTTTTATGGCTCACTTCATTAAAATGAAAACAGTTTTCAGGAGAGTTGATGCTTTCAAAATATAAGAATAGTCTCACAGTGGAGTTCTGTCAGCTCTCAGAGTAGAATCAATGAAGTGGATAACTGTACATAAACAGTGTTGTACTCAATTTTATTGGACTTAGGCAACCACATGTGTTCACAGGAAGTTCTACATATCTTTATTATCTTAGTAAGGACATGGGATAATAGGTAGAGAATGTTTTTCTTAGGGCGAGAACAGCAAAATATTCCAGGTAACAAAGTACAACTGAAAGTCCTCTAACTTAAGGGAAATTTTTGAAGGAGCACCTCACGTAATGCTATCCTGAAAGAGCCCCATTGAGGTAGACACATTATTTTGATGATCAAAGCACAAGATTTCTCTCATTCTTGATGTTCTTACAAGTGGTGAAGTCTGAGTAGGAAGGAGTCATTTATCATGGTTTGTTGTATTTGAAATCCCAATATATGCTAATTAAAGCTACAATAAAACATTTAAAAGCCAGTTTGTTTTACCTTTCTTCTTTATTTTATCTAAGTTTTAAACATCCATGTCACTAAAAATTGTTTAGATATACAATGTATTTAATTTTAAAATGTTTTAGAGAATCATAGAATAGAACCAGTCCTTGTCCTTGATTTCTAGCAAGTAAAAAACTTAGTCCAAACATATGCTTGTTTCCTTTTTATTTCTATTTCTGCCTCTTTAATTTGTCATTGTAAATACATAATTATAATAATTGTTGTCTTTATTGAGGTACAAGTGGAAAATAAAATGTCATATTGCATTCTTGCTAATCATATACTTAACGAAGCAATTTCTGAAGAAGGTGAGAAAATTTTTTTCTAGTGCTAAAGAATCACTTTTAATTATATTTTAAAGAATGCTTTTACTTGGTTCCCAAGACAAATTGATTAAAGCAATTTATGTCAAGTGCATCCCTCTGTATTGAGCTTTCTCTTACCAAAACTATAAAATAAGAAAAAGATTAGGGGCCAGAGCAATAGCATAGCAGCATGGCATTTCCCTTCTGTAATCCCTACAAGTTATAGATTATTTTTTTTATCTTTGTTCATTAGGTATCTAACTTTTTCTTCCAATGTTTTGTCCCTTGCTTTCTTATTGACTTCTTTGTCATTGTTGTTTTGTGTTTTTTTTTTCCCTCAAGTTCCTCTATGCATTCTTCTAACTGTGTAATTCTAACTGTGTATTATGACTTTCTAACATGTTTTTATATTTGCCTTAGTTCCAGTTGCATGTATTCTTCCATCTTTTGTAAAAGTTCTTTGATTTAGCTGAATTGTTCATCTATAGATTTCTTTTCTTTTTTTTTTTTTTTTTTTTTTTTGGTTTTTGGGCCACACCCTGTGACGCTCAGGGGTTACTCCTGGCTATGCACTCAGAAGTTGCTCCTGGCTTCTTGGGGGGACCATATGGGATGCCGGGGGATCAAACCGCGGTCCGTCCTAGGCTAGCGCAGGCAAGGCAGGCACCTTACCTCCAGCGCCACCGCCCGGCCCCATCTATAGATTTCTTAATCTCACAGGCTAGTGATTCCTTAATTTCTGCTGCTAGGGCTTTCATTGCTGCTTTTAGGTTCTCATCTATTGGGTTTTTTGCGTTTTGTTGGGCTTGGAAACTTAATGAAAATTCTATTTCCCAAGCTGCTAGTTTCTTCCTTGGTTTAGGCATATTTCTTAGCGTTTGGTGGGTTTGGATGTTGAGTATTCAAGTTATTTAATAAAAAGGCCTGCTGTACTTATCATATTAGAGGTGCTTGGAGGTATATTCAATTTAGAGTTTACTTTTCCTCTCCAGGTGGCTTGTCTAAATTTGATATAGATATTTTAAGCTGGTTCAATGTTTTGCTATCCTGTTTTGTGCACTTTGGATTATCTGAGGAAGTTGGGTGTTAGGTCAGAGCTGGCTAGACCTACATCTTTTTTTATATCTCCAACAGAACCACATCTCCAATAGATCCACATCACCTTGATCAACCTCATAATTAGAGGGGGGAAATGGATGGTACCAAGACCAGACAGTCGTATGTTCATTTGATGGAAATAAAAAATGATCAGACTTGAATACCAAATCCAAAGTCAACTGCAACAGAATTGATACCCAATCTACAACAAGCTGTACAAATGGGAAACAGTTGCACTAGCATTATGGGGGGTAAAGAAGGGAGATATATGGATTCATTCTGGGAACAGAGGTGGAGGGAGTACAACACTCTTGGTGGGAATACTCCTCATTTATTGTCCCTATGTGCCTTATATATTACTGTGAAAGATTTGTAATTCACTTTGACCACAAAAAATTAAAAAAGAAAGAAGTAATTTGTCATTTTCTCTTAGTCTGTGAAGTTCAATTGATCATTACTGTCCTCTCTTCCAATTAAGGGCATTTGGCAAACCATTAGATTTTATTTCAAATGACTAAAGAATCAGTTCAGGGATAACATTTATAACAGGTCTTACTGTGGCTTGGAAAGCAAAAATTTTTTTTGAGTAGTTAACAATCTACAGAAATGTGAGTATAAAACTACTAGATGACATCAGGGAAAAAGTTTGAGAGGTAAGAATGTTAGAAAATAGTCATTCTGAGAATAAATCCTCCAAAGAGGAAAACAAAGAGAAGTCCTTAATGGTTATTTGTCCTCTTGAGGAGCCTGAACTCACATATATGCTAAATAGAATCTCCAAGGGTCTTCTACTCTATGAAGGCACTAAGAGTGTAAGTTTTGTTTCTATCCTTACTCTGAGATTATTCGCTTAGTATTTGTTCAATATTTATTGAATCTTTCTTATCTAGAAATATTGCATGCTAATACATTTGAGAGGAAGAACAGAATGATACATTTAAAGTTTTAGAATAGTACCTGCATAAATAAGTGCTTGATTTGGCTTTCTATAATTCATATTTGTAAATATTTGAATTTTCTATACCAAACAAGATAATATCAGCTTTTATTTAGCACATTATCAGCACCAGTGAGTATTCAAGTAGAATTGCTGCATATTATGAATGTACAAAAAATTCTTCTACTTACCCAAATTGGGAACTCACAATAACTGATCATATACTATTTACTGAGAATGAGTAATTACACTTCAACAAAATTGCAGAAATTTCTTCTAATGACCATTGAAGAATTTGTAAATAGAATTAGTCTCTTACTTGCCAGACTTTCTTTTATTAAAGCCTTCAAATTCAGTTCAATTCTTATACAACTACCATATCTGTCAATAATTAGTCAACACCAAAACCACGGGATCAGTGATGTATGTACTGTTCCATCTATCATCTCCTTAATGTTCTCACATACCCTGTTCACAAGCATTCTACATTTTCTTTCATAAAATAAACTTCCTAATTCGTCTTTGTCTTCCATTCTAACATTTTCCTGGCAAAAACTCAAGCCCTCCAAAATATAATAAATTACTTATTTTAATCTCATGCATAAGTAGCTGAACAAGCCTATGAAAATGTATTGCCTGTCTGGGAAATTTAACCTAATGCTATCAATATTAAGTAAGTTCCTATTATTCTAAGACAACTTTTCTATATTTTCTTTGCTGTTTTATCTTCTCATGTACAATAAGCAAAAAGCACTATGGGGAGAGAGGCTCAAAAGATAGAGCACACCTTTTGCAAATATGACAATGCATATCTACCCTAAGATAGCTGGATACTACCATGGTGACTTCCAGCACATGCCGAGCAACATCTAGTCACTTGGCTCATGTAACCATCTACAGCTAGTACTACAGAAGTAGACTGAGTGTTCCTAAAATTTTCCCAGCAACAGTTGGGTGTTACTATTAAAAATAAATATAATTTCGAGGCTGGAGTAATAGTATCTCAATAGGGTACTTGCTTTACATGTGTATCACAACCAGGTTCAATGCCAGCATTCTATAAAGGTCCTTTAAGCACTGCCAGAAATGATCCCTAAGCAAAGAGCTAGAACTAATCACTGAAAACCACTGGGTGTGAACAAAATATAAAAAAATATATAAATAAGTTCAATATCATACATTCTGCTTTCTCCTCAGTCTGCATGTTTTGTAACTTTTTACATTCTAAACAGGAAAATAGGCTTCATTTTCACATACCCCTAAAAAAGGCACTCAGAAGACAATACCCTTATTCTTAATTTAATTCTAATATTTCCTCCTAAAATCACAATCAGTATTATGAATACAGGGAACATAGAAAATACTAGAAACTGTAACACACATATGTTTTCATTATAATAGTAGTGAGTGGGCCAGAGTGACAACAGAGTAGATAAGGCATTTGCTTTGCACATGCCAGGTTTGATCCCTGGCATCCATATGGTCCCCCGAATCTGCCAGGAGTGAATTCTTAGCTCAGAGCCAGGAAAAACCTCAAGGTGCCTCTCTAGATGTGGCCCCAAAACCAAACAAAGAAGTAGTGATAAATATTAAATAATAAATATGATATAATATATTATATTATATATTTATTATATATTAATATATAATTATTAAATAATAAATAAATATTAAAATTTATTTGTTTATGCCAAAGTCATTAAAATAACTGCAAGCTTTTAGTATTGTCCTCGATTCTACACACAGTACTGGTCCTTGAATGACCTCAATTCAAGGGTCAATTCATTGACCATACAAAAACCATTCTTAACAAAGTGAATACTTTTTCCATATTGCCAAATTCCTGAGTTATTTAGGTCCTCATTGTGAATAAGATGATGTTTTTCTTTTTTTTCCATGATATTTTCCATTAATATTTGGTTCTTATTTTTGTTTTTATGTATACTACCCTTATAGTTAGGTCTTCTCCAATTTTTTCAGAAGATTTTCTTTCCTTTTTTGGGGGGGATTCGGTCACACCCAGCAGCACTCAGGGATTACTCCTGGCTCTATGCTCAGAAATTGCCCCTGGCAGGCACAGGGGACCAAATGGGATGCCAGAATTTGAACCACTGTCCTTCTGCATGAAAGGCAAATGCCTTACCTCCATGCTCTCTCTCCGGCTCTTGATTTTTCTAAATTGACCTCTAGACACAATAATTCTCTCTTTCATCTATTCCTACTACTTACTATATGATGATCACTTCTATAATGTTTATTTTTCTCAATGACCATTCACCAAACTCCAAAGTTGTAAAGCAAATTTACACAGCAAAATTAACATGTTACTCCAAAATGTCTCCTGTCTGTTAATAGTTTTTCCCATTTTTTACTGATGAAATGACTATTCTAATCTAATTATTTAAGACAAAAATCCAAAGTCAACCATGACTTCAATATTGCTAGCACATTTCAGTATTTAATTCACTATCAATTATAATTTATTCCACTTGAAATTAGGATTTTATCCTACAATTTTTTCCTACAATTTTTTCTCCCAAGATCTTCATACCATTGACCTAATCAAAACCACCATCTTATCTTGACAAATTACCACATTATCTTATTTTCCAGTTGTTACTTATTGGGTTCTTCCAGCATTTGACTCGGATAAAATTAGAAACTCAAATATAAATGGATAAATAAAAAGGTTGAATGAGGAGTAACTTCTGGAAAAGGAAAAGGAAGGATAAAAAATTGGACCAAGATTGTAGTTGAATTATGATGCATATCTAAACTGGAATGTTCTGAAACAAAGAGTAACTAGAAAATGGGTTCAACTTTAGGCAGTTATTCCTTGTCCCCAGTACGTCCATATTGCTCAATGATTTTGTGCACTGGAAGTAAAGTGTGATCTCACTGTTAAAGTTAGACTGACTATTCTAAAATGTAAAACCACAGGCAGCTACGAAGGACTATGAACTCTTATTAAAGAACACTTGAGTAGCACAAATCTTCATCTTTATAACCTAGTCTTCTCATTTATCTTTCATTTAATATATAGTAGCCATTGCATTACTCAAAATAAATTAGTTAGGTATGACATTATTATGTTCAAACTCTTCCAGTTGTTTGTCATGTTATTCAATGTACAGGCAATGGCCAGTTTCCCTTCTCTCTTCTCTTATCTTTATCCAACCCCTTTCTTTTCTTGCAATTCACCTACAAATCAAGGTCTTTTCTCACTAGTGACTTGACATTAAATCCTCCTTTGAATTACATTTTTTATAAATCAAGATCAAGCTTTAATTAAAGGTATTGAGGAGAGGAGAAAGGGGATAGAAAAGGAAGTAAATGCTGAAGAGAGAGCACAGTTTTCTCCAAAAATAGAAAGAGCCCCAGTTCACATCCCAACATGAAAGCATTAAAGTTCACAACTTGAGAGTGTGAGAAACAGGTGTCATATACATGTTGGGACCATGTGCATGAACCTAGAGAGCACATGTGTGACTTTTCTTTATTTTATGTTGTCTTATATAGGTTGCTCCCAATCTTTCCTACATGGGGCTTTCTACCTCAGTTAAGAGTCCTTTTTGGTTTTTAGGAAGGGACTAAAATGGTGTTCTTTGACCTTCTTTCCCTGGCCTTTGTTCCAATTGGAGCTTCTCTTATTAGGTTTTACTTCCAGGTGATACAAATGTGTGTTTCCTAGTAACCTTAGGGCTAGGAACAAGAGAAACTTTACAAATCCCATCTTGTGGTCTTATATTTTTGAAATATCTTAGTTTACCTTTGTTATATACAAAACATTCATTAACTTATTGGAATATATTCCTTGACCCTCTCCAAAAAAAGGACATCTAGTCTTTCATTTGCCTATATCCTATGTTATTTTCTTTTTAGTAAAACCTAATATTTAGTTTTCATAAATTTAATTAGAACAGCGTATTTTAATTCACTAATAAAGCTCCAGTGTTTAAAGTATTTATATAATAAACACTAGATATTTTTTATTTATTTTTCAATCGCCTTTCTTTTTTAATATTTTATTTAAAAACTTTATTACATACTTGATTGTGTTTGGGATTCAGTCATGTAAAGAACACCACCCATCACCAGTGCAACATTACCATCACCAATGTCCCAAATCTCCCTCCACACCCAACCCCTGCCAGTACTCCAGACAGGCTTTCTATTTCCCTCATACATTCTCCTTATTAGGATAGTTCAAAACGTAGTTATTTCTCTAACTAAACTGATCCTTGTTTGTGGTGAGCTTCCTGAGGTGAGCTGGAACTTCCAGCTCTTTTCTCTTTTGTGTCTGAAAGTTATTGCAAGAATGTCTTTCATTTTTTTAAAACCCATAGATGAATGAGACCATTCTGTGGCTTTCTCTCTCTCTCTGACTTATTTCACTCAGCATAATAGATTCCATGTACATCCATGTATAGGAAAATTTCATGACTTCATCTCTCCTGACAGCTGCATAATATTCCATTGTGTATATGTACCACAGTTCCTTTAGCCATTCTCCTGTTGAAGGGTATTTTGGCTGTTTCCAGAGTCTTGCTATGGTAAATAGTGCTGCAATGAATATAGATGTAAGGAAGGGATTTTTGTATTGTATTTTTGTGTTTCTAGGGTATATTCCTAGGAGTGGTATAGCTGGGTCGTATGGGAGCTCAATTTCCAGTTTTTGGAGGAATCTTCATATTTCTTTCCATAAAGGTTGAACTAGACAGCATTCCCACCAGCAGTGGATAAGAGTTTCTTTCTCTCCACATCCCCGCCAACACTGCTTGTTCTCATTCTTTGTGATGTGTGCCAATCTCTGGGGTGTGAGGTGGTACCTCATAGTTGTTTTGATTTGCATCTCCCTGATGATTAGTGATGTGGAGCATTTTTTCATGTGTCTTTTGGCCATTTGTATTTTTTCTTTGTCAAAGTGTCTGTCCATTTCTTCTCCCCATTTTTTTATGGGATTAGATGTTTTTTTCTTGTAAATTTCTGTCAGTGCCTTGTATATTTTGGAGATTAGCCCCTTGTCTGATGGTTATTGGGTGAATAGTTTCTCCCACTCAGTGGGGAGCTCTTGTATCCTGGGCACTATTTCTTTTGAGGTGCAGAAGCTTCTCAGTTTAATATATTCCCATCTGTTAATCTCTAATTTCACTTGCTTGGAGAGTGCAGTTTCCTCTTTGAAGATGCATTTAGTTTCAATGTCCTGGAGTGTTTTACCTACCTGTTGAGCTCCAATACGACCTAGCTATACTGATTTTTCAATTTTCTCTAAGAGCATAAAAACTTTTGATAGTATCTGCTCTTGAAAGTTTTAAAGGAATTCATTAGTGAATCCATCTGGATTGGGTTTTTGTTTGGGGGAAGACTTTTTATTACAATTTTAATTTCCTGAATAGTGATGCATCTGTTTAAATATGCTAGGTCATCCTGGTTCAACCATGGAAGGTTATGAGTTCAAAAATTTACCCATTTCTTCCATATACTCTTGTTTTGTGGCATAAAGTTTCTCAAAGTAGTCTCTGATTACCCTTTGAATCTCTGTACTATCTTTAGTGATCTCCTGCTTTTTCTTTTCTAATATGGTTTATTAAGTTTCTCTCTGTTCCTTTTTGAATTTTGCTAGTAATTTTTCAAGCTTTTTGATTTTTTCAAAGAACCAATTTTTTTCATTGATCTTTTTTTAAAATACCTATTGGGTTATACCCAGTGGTGCTCAGGAATTACTCCTGGCTATGTGCTCAGAAATCGTCTTTGGCAGGCTCAGAGGACGATATGGATGACAGGATCAAACCATCTTTCGCCCTGGGTGTGCCACGTGCAAGACAAATGCTGTACTGCTGTGCTATCTATCCATCCCCACTTTCATTGATCTTTTGAAATATCTTTTGAATTTCCACTTCATTAATTTCTGCTCTACAATTTGTTACTTCCTTCTGCCTATCTATTTTTGGTTCATTTTGTTGATCATTTTCTAATTTTATACATTGTATCATTATGTAATTTATGTAGTCCCCTTCTTCCTTTCTGACGTGTGCTTGTAAAGCTCTAACTTTTTCTAGTAGTACTGCTTTTGCCCTATCCCACATCTGGAAATTTGTGTTTTTGTTCACATTTGTTACCAGGACTCATGATTTCCTCTCTGATCCCTAATTATTCAATAGTGAGCATTTTAATTTCCAGATGTTAAATTTTTTCCCTCTGTATCTGTTTGTAGTTCACTTCTAATTTCAGTGTATTCTGATCAATTCAGTACATTATGATCTGAGAAGGTAATTTATACAATTTCTATTCCCTTGATTTTATGGAGGTATGTTTTATGAACCAGCATGTGATCTATCCTGAAGAATGACCTAAGAGTACTGGAGAAGAATGTGTACCCAGTTTTTTTGGGGTGGAGAGCCCTATATATATGTACGAGGCCACTTTCTTCCATTTCTCCTTTTAGAGCTAGTATATTATTGTTAAGTTTTGTCCTGGTTGACCTATCAATGGGTCACAGAGCAGTGTTGATGTCTCCCACTATTATTGTTTTGCTATTGATGTTTTCTTTTAGATTTGTCAAAAATTGTTTTAAATATTTTGCTGGTCCCTCTTGGGTGCTTATATGTTTAGGAGTGTGATTTCTTCCTGTTGTACAATTCCTTGTTGTTACAATATGTCCATTTTTGTCCTTTATAATATTTTTAACTCTAAAGTTTGTGTCATCTGATATTAATATGGCCACTTCAGCTTTTAAAAGGGAATTTTTTGCTTGGGTGTTTGTCCTTCAACCTTTGATTTTGAGTCTATATTTGTTCCGATTGTTCAGATGTGCTTTTTGTAAGCAAGAGAATTTTATATTCAGCTTTTTGAATCATTTGGACACTCCATGTCTCAGTGTTTTTTTTTTTTTATAAATTGTAGATTACTAAAATTAAATTTAATAAAACTTTGATCTTTTTCTGGAATAAAAATTCAAATATATTGTTTCCATCCACTATGCTTCATCATAGCTTCTTAATAGTCTATTATAAAATAGTTATTTTATACTTTAGTGTTAATATATTTCACAAGAATATAGATTTTTATCATTATATACATATATGCTTTACTCTCAGAAAACAATTACTTGCAGGCCAGAGTGATCATTAGTGGGTTGAGCATTTATCTTGGATGCAGTAAACCTGGGTTCATCTCATATTCATCAAAAGCTGCATCCCATATGATCTATAGGATCTGAGCCTATCTGGTGTAATTTTTGAGCACAGAGCCAAGAGTAATGTCTCAGTACTGCTGGGTGTTCCTTCTTACTAAAATCAAACAAAAACCCTTTTTTTACACATTTTAGTTCCTATAACTATGGTTATTTACATCGAATAATTTTATTCTTATTAATGCCTTAGAAACTTTCATTGATAAATTGGCTCATTATGAAGCTCATTTCTTATAGATTATTTTAATTGCTCCCTCTTTGCTATCATATGTCACTTATAATTAAATATTAACTTGTACTTAAAAGAGCAGTTGGATTTACTGACATGATTGTGAAACTGTGGGAAAGATTCACATTTTATATATTGTTGAGATAGCTCAGTCATCTTTTTTCCTTTTTTTGAAGAGACAGGACAAGAAAGGCTTCAAAGCATTACAGAATTTAAAAAGTCTGACTAATTGAAATTCTAGTAAGAGTGAGTAGGGCCGCTGTCATTCATCACACAGATTTAATATGAGCCTTGTGAGACTTCAAGGTTAGGCAAGGTGAGTTGGGAATTTTCTAGGAGCAATACATTTCTTTGTTCTTTCCTGAATGCATATTGTCATCTTTTAATAGTAAAAAGCCAAGCAATAGTGCTTTCAAAGGGACTACAGACTATGATAAAAATCCCCTCTTTGGTTCACTATTTAAATTATTTTATTTAAATGCTTTTGAGCATTTTTAGCAGAAAAAATATGTTGTGGAAAATTACAGTATGTTGATAATTTATTTTAATATTTAAATTACTCAAAAATCTTAATCTTTAAAAAATATTAAAAAGTTAATATCTAACACAATGTTCAATTTGTATTTCAAAGTACATGAGAAACAAAATTGTGACTGAAAATTAATCATATTTGGAAAAATGTGGTTTGTCTTCTAGCAAAGAAAGCCTGTTATGACTTCATATGTGACTTTTACCTATGGATTAACATATATTAATAAAAAGTCACTGATAACCATTTTAGTCAGACACCACTTATAGAAAATTAAGGAAAAAACCAACAGAGATTCTGTGCTTCTTGTAGAGGAGAAAGAGGTGAAAGAAATTAAAACAGCTCAATGGGTTCCTAATTCCTCATCAATCAGTAGATTGATGTGATTTTCTTCATGCATGAGAGCAAGCAAAGGGTGAGACGAAAAGCAAGGAATTTTACATTAGCAACATCTCTCTATTCAGACACTTGAGGGCTAAAAACATGCAAGTATGTCTTAAATAGTTGAAAGCCTTGGAGATCTGAAATGGACTCAACGCAATAAACAATGTTATTAAGTAATTATAAACACAAGTAAAATTATAAAATAAATTTCTATCACAAGATATCTAGAATTAATTTCTGTTGGTTATATAAGAGATACTGAAAATTTTCCAGTATGAAGGTGGAATATTTTCTTTAATAAACCTGAATTATACAGGATTAAATAAATTATAAAAGTTATTGGAGAAAAAATTATACACCAAATGCAATATAATGCTCATTCTAATTGCAATGGGCTTTTCTAAATAAATCAATTAAACTGACCTTTTTTTTCCCATTATGAGAATATCTGTCTGATGGTCAAAGCATTTCTTCCTTTGTTGATAAATGTAAGAAGCTTCTGCTATCAAGAAACTTCCTTTTGTTAAGGATGTCAGATCAGAAACAAAACCTTGTAACATATGAGCAAGTGTTATGAATATAATTAAATTTGAAAATGTTCTGAGTACTATACAATGAAGTAAATGCTATTATAAAAAATTTGAAGCTTCTTCTCCATCTTAAGTCTTCAGAGCAAAGAAATATATTAAGATACTGATTATCTCTGTGATACTAGTTATATCTTTAGAAAGCCACTGAGCATGTGTAAAACATGACATGCATTCAAAATGAGGTTAAGAAAAGTCCCTGTGACTAATATAAATGAGAAAAGAAAAAAAATAACAACCAGATCATGTAGTTCTATGTGACTATGGATATATTTTCCTATTATGTGAGATGTTATCAGGAGGCTTTAAGTTTTAATTATTTATCTAAATGTAGGGGTTACTAATCTGCTCACAGAATATTTTTTCTTTAAAATATATAAATGGAAAGGAAGAAAATTACTCTCTTCAAAATATCTAGTGTTGAACTCAGATGCCAAACCTCTATCTGCCTATCTTCTGTGCTCTGCACCATTTTTTGGCCTAATTTTATCCTGTGTGTGGCTCATCTGTGGATGGCTCACCTTCCCTGTAGCCTTCCCTGGAGCTGAGTTACAAGCCCAGAAAGGGGAATCCACTGAACACTGCTGGAACTCAGATGCCAGCACCCCTATCTGCCTGTCTTCTGTGCTGTGCTCCATTTTCAGCCTGATTTCATCCTGTGTGTGGTTCAACTGCAAACGGCTAGCCTTCCCTGGAGGTGAGTTTACAAGCCCTGAAAGGGTGGAGCCAGAGGAGCACGGCTGCTCCACTTCACTTCCCAGTTGTGCACATCATTTAGCCAATGAATACAACCACAACACGTAGAAAAATGCACAATGCAAGTGTGACAATGGGGAAACATCGCAGGCCAGTGCCAGACATAGAGAATGACGATGGTAACTCTGATGACTTGAACATGACCAACCAACTAGTCAGACTCTCAGATAAAAAGTTTATAGTCGCAATATGGAAGATGTTCAAAGAACTCAAAGAAAGTATAGAAGAGAACACTAATAAGAATCAAGAGAATATGAATATAGAAATTAGAAAACTCCAAACTGAAATTTTAGGTCAAATAACAGGTCTGAAAATCTCAGTAGATGAATTGAAGAAAAACATGGTTGAGCTTTCCCACGGGTTAACAGCAGCTGAGGATAGAATTAGTACACTGGAAGATGAGATGAATAACAATTCCATACAGCAAAAGAAATTGGAAAAAAGCCTTAAAGCAAATTATCAAACAATGGAAAAATTACTCAAAATATGGGAACAGATAAAAATAGATGTTTATGATCAGCTCAAGAGAAACAACTTAAGAATCATTGGAGTCCCAGAGACCCAGGAAGAAAATCTCCAGGAAGAACTAATGGTCAAGAACATTATTAAAGAGAAACTACCAGAGCTAATGAATACATGAGATCAAATCCTGCATGCCCGAAGAGTACCAACTAAAAGAGACCCCAGAAAAAACACCCCAAGACACATCCTAGTCACAACCATGAATCCCACAGATAGAGACAGAATTCTGAAAGCAGCAAGATTGAAAAGAGAAATTACATTCAAGGGAACATCCTTAAGATTTACTGCAGACCTATCACTGGAAACACTCAAGGCCAGAAGGCAGTGGTGGGACATAGTGACAAAACTCAATAAAATAAATGCTTTGCCTAGAATACTGCACCCAGAAAAACTCACTTTCAGGTTGAAGGAACAATACATGGTTTCACAGACAAACAACAGCTCAGAAACTTTACAGACTCAAAACCATTCTTAAAAGAAAAATTGAACGGCCTACTTTAAGACAAGACTGACCAACAGACAAACCAAACTTTGATATAAAGATGGCACTAACTCCCAGAACAATTCTTTCTCTCAATGTCAATGGACTAAATGCACCAGTTAAGAGACACAGAGTGGCTAAATGGATCAAAAAACTCAATCCAACCTTCTGCTGCCTACCAGAAATGCACCTGAATAGTCAGAACAAACATAGACTCAAAATAAAAGGCTGGAAGAAAATCATCCAAGCAAACAACACCCATCAAAAAGCAGGAGTGGCCATACTAATATCAGATGATGCAAACTTTATACTAAGGAAAGTTGTAAGGGACAAAGGTGGACATTTTGTATTAATCAAGGGATATGTACAGCAGGAAGAAATCACTCTCCTAAACATATATGCACCAAATGAGGGGCCAGCAAAATATTTAATACAATTGTTGACAAATCTGATAAATAATATCAATAACAACACAATAATTGTGGGAGACCTCAACACGGCATTGTCAACACTTGACAGGTCAACCAGACCGAAACCCAAGAAGAATATACTAGACCTGAGGAGAGAAATGAAAGAAAGAGGCCTAGTAGATATATACAGGGCACTCCACCCCCAGAAGCCTGGATACACATTCTTCTCCAATGTACATGGGACATTCTCCAGGATAGACTACATGCTAGCACATAAAACATACCTACATAATATCAAGAGGGTAGAAATTTTGCAGGCTACCTTCACTGCCCACTTAAATTATATGCGAACTACAAAGGGACACAGAGAAAAATTTTAATACCTGGAAGTTAAACCGCCTAATACTGAATAATCAGTGGGTCCAAAATAAAATCAAAGAGGAAATCAAAACCTTCCTAGAAACAAATGACAATGGAGACACAAACTATCAGAACCTATGGGACACAGCAAAAGCGGTACTGAGAGGAAAATTTATAGCTTTGCAAGCACACATCAGGAAAGAGGAAGGGGCTTCCCTGAATAGCTTAATGACACAGCTCATAGAATTAGAAAGTACTCAACAAAAGGACCAAAAATAGGGAGACAGAAGGAAATAACAAAGCTGAGAGCAGAAATCAATGAACTGGAAACCCGAAAAACAATCCAAACGATCAACAAACACAGAAGTTGGTTCTTTGAAAAAATAAACAAGATTGATAGACTGTTGGCAAAAAATAACAAAGAAAGAGAGAAACTTGGTAACTCATATTAGGAATGGAAAAGGAGAGATCACTATGATATGGTAGAGAACCAAAGGGTAATCAGAAACTACTTTGAGAAACTGTATGCCACTAAAAATGAAAACCTGGAAGAAATTGATAAATTCTTGGACTCTTATAATCTTCCATGGTTGAATGAAGAGGATGTAGCATATCTAAACACCCCCGTCACTATTAAGGAAATTAAGACAGTAATCAAATGTCTGCCGAAAAACAAAAGTCCAGGCCAGTTGGATTTACTAATGAATTCTTTCAAACTTTCCAAGAGGAACTACTACCAATCCTGGCAAGACTCATGAAATCGAAAAAACAGGAACACTTCCAAATAGCTTTTATGAAGCCAACATCACCTTGATACCTAAACCAGACAAAGATGCTATGAAAAAAGAAAATTACAGACCAATATCGCTGATAAATGCAGATGCAAAGATCCTCAACAAAATCCTGGCAAATAGGATTCAATGCCTCATTAATAATATCATACATTACGATCAAGTAGGTTTTATCCCAGGAATGCAAGGCTGGTTTAACATCCGTAAATTTATCAACATCATACACAACATCAACAAGAAAAATAAAAATCACATGATCACATCAATCGACGCAGAGAAAGCATTTGACAAGGTCCAACACCCATTCTTGATCAAAACTCTCAGCAAGATGGGAATGGAAGGAACCTTTCTCAATATAGTTAAGGCCATCTACCACAAGCCAGAGGCAAATATTGTCCTCAATGAAGAAAAACTGAAAGCCTTTCCTCTAAATTCTGGCACAAGACAAGGCTGTCCTCTCTCACCACTCCTATTCAACATAGCATTGGAAGCACTGGCTATAGCGATTAGGCAAGAAAAAGATATCAAGAGAATCCAGATAGAAAAGGTAGAAGTGAAGCTCTCACTGTTTGCAGATGACATGATACTTAGAAAACCCTAAAGTCTCAACAAAAAGCTTCTAGAAACAATAGACTCATATAGCAAGGTGGCAGGCTACAAAATTAACACACGAAAAGCAATGGCCTTTTTATACACCAATAGTAATAAGTAAGAAATGGTTATTAAGAAAACAACCCCATTCACAATAGTGCCACGCAAACTCAAATATTTTGGAATCAACTTGACTAAAAATGTGAAGGACCTATACAAAGAAAACTATAAAACTCTGCTGCAAGAAGTAAGAGAGGAAGGACTGGAACACAATTTGAAACTCACCACAAAGTGTCGTGAACTCTTTTAGGCAAATACTACACTCACAACTAATCTGACAATGTTAAAGAACGAGAGAATTTGAATGCCTGTCACGAATACAGGCAGGGGTGAAGGAAGAAGGGCCATTGGTGGTGGGAGTGATGGGTGATGGGGGTGTTTTGTTTATAAGTGAAACCCAACTACAAACATGCTTGTAATCATGGTGCTTAAATAAATATTAATATTAAAAAAAGATAAAAAGAAACATTCATCTCTATAAATTTCTAAATAGCTGATTACAAACATTAACCTTTATTTCTGTCCCTAAATAAATATCAATCACTATTTTAAAACCTCTCTCTCTTTTCCTTGTGGTGAGTAATAAATGAGGCTACAGATAAATATGATATGTTGATTAACATAAAGTTAATTAAATTTAACTAATGAGTGTTACATTATCTCTTCACTTTGTTGAAATATTTCATTAAATGTATATTAAATAATTACCTTAAATCTCATCTTGCATATTTGAGAATTAATAGGAATCTTTTCAAGGGCTTTGTAATGTCCAGTAGCTGCCATCACTGAGACTGTGTATAAGCTTTCAGTGCCATGTTTTACTCTTAAAGACTCTCTATGAGTGATAAATTCTTGATTAATTTTGAAACAATTAGATGTACATGGATTTTACTTTTATTTTAACTACAACAGACCTTAGCTAATTCTGTCTTCCCCCAAATCTGGAAAGTACAGGAAGTGTATTTGGGTGAAGGAGGCCACATCTTACTTTGCTCAGGGCTTACCAACTCTGTGCTCAGGGATTATTCTGGCATTGCTCCAGGAACCAATTTTATTTTACGGATTAATTTGGATCCACCATAAACAAGGGAAGTGCCTTGCTCACTGTATTAACGCTTCAGCCCAGAACTTATACATTTTTATGCTAATGTCATATATCAATGACTTAACTAATCTGTTCATATGGAGCCATTTAATTAAGAATTCAGATAAAGTAAATAGCATTGTATTACACATAGGAAGTCTTTTCAAAATAAAAAATTCCTATGAGTTTTGAGTTCTGACTTTAGAAGTAAAATATAATTTGTCAATTTAATATTTAGTTTTAAAATTATTTGATTCGTGTTGGTCAGATTTTATGTGTCTAGTCTCAATTGCTTCTTTTCTATCTGTATATCTAACATTTCAGAAAAGACAGTACTGAACAATGTTTTGACTATTATTCCATTTTTTTTCCAGAGAAAATGCTGTGGATTTATGGTGAAGAACTAGCCTTATCCCTGCTGTTTCTGCTCTTCATATGTCATATTCCCATATATAAGACATTCTCACCGGAAATTAAATATAACAATAAACAACATTACTTTGTTTTCTGGAATAATCTACTATTATCCAAAAATACTCCTTTAGTGCATGTGCTAAATATATTACTACAAACAATAATATAATAGTCTTAAAATATTCAAATAGGAGCATGAGTTAAAAGTAGAGCTGAAATAACACTGGATAAGTATTATGTCTCCTAGTTCTGTACTTCCTTAGCAAGTATACACTTGGTAATTCACACAATTTTTTAATTTCAGAGAATTGAGCCAAATTAGCACTAATCTTACTATATTTAATATGTTATGGTTGCTCAAAATGGACAGACATTGCTTCTACACTTCAAGTGTTTATTTCTAAAATATCAAAATAATATATATCATAAATAAACTGAGCAAGATGGGTTCTGTTTATTGATAAAACTGTATTTTTATTTTATAATAAAAATAACTAAAAATTTAACTAAAAACTTTTAGTCGTTAGATTAAAAGTGTTTCTACCACTTTATCACAAGAATTTGCCATAATATTATTTAACATAAAGTGTAAATTAAGAAAAAGACCCTAAGAATCATAAACTGAAGGTACTAATAGGACATTTTGTTTCCCTGACTTTTGCTTTTGGGCTATATTCAGTGATATTTAGGAGTTATTCCTAGCTCTGTGCTCAGGAATCACTACTGTGGGGCTCTAGCAACTATATAGAATTCTAGGAATGAAAGATGGGTTGATTTCATCACAAGAACCATATCTGCTAAACTATCTCTGTTCCCAAAACAGAAAATTTTAAATTACAATATCTTACCATTTGAAATCCACATTATCTACAAAGTAGAGAACTAAATATCTACTTATCTATTGTCTGTCTTTCTTGTTTTTATTTTGACACAAAAATTACATATTGATTCTTTTTTTCTTATAACAACAGAAACTGAGCATATTTTAGAGATAAATTGAAGTTTCATTAGTCTAAATGTAACCTCCTTATATCCAAAATTAGATATTGATTCTCCTCAGATTACAAATCCCAATAGCACAGTCCATAAGCCACAAATCAATATAAATAGAAAAATCTGTCATTAAATAGAACGCAAGTCAAGATTTTGAATGTTGACAATTTGAGTTGAAAATAATATGCAATTAGGATATTTTAGATATCAGGAATTGTAAGTTATTGCTAAAAATTAATAGCAATCCTATTTTACACATTTATTTAATGAATATTTCTCTAAATATTAAAGACTGAGATAAAATAGCAATGTATTTTATAGAGATGATATAACGTTCCTATATTACACCAGTCTCTAAACAAATTTTTTGGAGAAAATTGTATTACCTCATGATTTTATTTCATATTAGATCCAATCTGAAAATGAGCTGTAATACTGAAGTCTCTTTGGCAAAGTCTCTGGTTATGAAAAGCAGCATCTATCTGTTCCTTCAGCGTATTCTATCATCTTGACTATATTGGTTTTATTTTAAAACCCGTTTAATAGTTTGAGCAAAAATTCAAGTACACTCAAAAACTAGGTCACCTAAGCTAATGTTATCTCAGAAAAAAATCTTAGTAATAATATAAAAATAACGTCAATGCAAAGCAACAAGATCAACAAGAAATAATGCTATAATAGAATCATCTAACACAAGTTAGATGAATGAATGAAAATCTCAGTCATTTATGACAGGGGTCTCAAACTCGTGGCCTGCGGGCCATTTGTGGCCCTCCATACAACATTTTGTGGGCCAGCCTTCAAATATTGCAGTTTTCACGATTATTTGCTTACCAAATAATTGCAATAAAAATTGCATTAAACATTCGCATACCCCAAGCAGTTTCGTTTGGGGAATGCAAATGTTTAATGCGATTTTTTTGTGATTTTTTTCTTACTAATGCGATTTTTTATTGCAAATATTTGGTAAGTGAATAATCGCGAATACTTTGCACCTAGAGCAGATGTCATTTCCTCTGTTCCTGCCTGTTGTCCTTTGCATTATCGGAGACCTAAGGGAGAGATGGGAGGCAAGTTTTTACAGAATTAGATTTTGTCATACCTTCATCATGACTTCATCAAAGTCTGCAGTGAAGAGAAAGATTGATGACGAGCACAGACAATGTCAGGAAAAGTGGGAGATGCAATATTTTTTGTTGAGCACAGGGGCATCCCCACATGTCTTATTTGCTCAGAGAAAGTTGCAGGGCACAAGGAATACAACTTGAAACGCTATTATTCAACTAAACATGCTGAGGAATGTGCATAATATCAAGGAAATGAGAGAGCCAAGTGGATTGCCAGTCTTAAAGCAAGTCTAATGAGGCAACAAGATTTCTTCAAGAAAGCAACCAAAGAGAATGCTGCATTAGTCGAAGCTAGTTACATGGTTAGTGAAATGATTGTTAAGGCAGAGAAACCATTCACAGAAGGAGAGTTTGTTGAAAAATACATGTTACAGGCTGCAAGTATTATCTGTCCGGAAAAGAAAGGTCAGTTTAGCAAAATCAGCCTTTCTGCCAACACTGTGGCAGAGCGCATTTCTGACATGTCAAGTGACATTTATCATCAACTTTGTGAGAAAGCCAAATGTTTTGATGCATACTCAGTTGCTCTTGATGAGGGCACAGATATAACAGACACTGCGCAGCTCACAATTTATGTCCGTGGTGTTGATTGCAATTTTGAATTGTCAGAGGAGCTGCTCACAATAATTCCAATGCATGGCCAGAGCACCACTAATGAGATATTTCGGCATCTGTGTGATGACATTGAAAATGCAGGTTTGCCATGGAAGAGGTTTGTTGAAATAATAACCAATGGAGCGTCATCCATGACAGGGAGAAAAATGGACTGGTGACACTTGTTCGAAAAGAACTTGAAGAGGAGAGTGTAGAGAAGGCCATTGCTCTTCACTGCATTATCCATCAACAGGTCCTTTGCAGTAAGTGCCTGCTGTGTGACAATGTGATGTCTGTTGTTGTGAAATGCATCAACCAAATCAGATCCAGGGGCTTACAGCTCAGGAGATTCCATGCTTTTTTAGAGGAAATGGAGTCAGAATATGGAGATGTGCTCTATTTCACCGAGGTACATTGGCTCAGCAGGAGAAATGTCCTGAAAAGATTTTTTGAGTTGAGAGAAGTGAAAGCCTTCATGGAGAAGGATGGGAATGCTGTTTCTGAGTTGAGTGATCACAAATGGCTCATGGACTTAGCTTTTCTTGTTGACATCACACATAAGCTGAATGTACTAAACAAGAAGTTACAAGGCCCGGGGCAGCTTATGAGTGCTGCCTATGACAACGTGAGAGCATTCTCCACAAAACTTGTGTTATGGAAAGCCCAGCTCTCTCAGACTAACGTTTGCCATTTCCCAGCATGCAAGGAACTTTTGGATGTAGGCATACCATTCAGTGGTGAGAAATATGTTGATGCCATTTTTAATCTAAAGAAGGAATTTGATCACAGATTTGAAGACTTCAAAAAGCATAAAGCCACTTTCCAAATTTTTGTGGACCCCTTTTCCTTTGATGTGCAAGATGCCCCTCCTGTGCTTCAAATGGAGCTCATTGACCTGCAATGCAACTCTGATCTCAAAGCCAAGTTCAGGGAGATTAGTGGAAAAGCAGACAGGCATGGGCAATTTTTGAGAGAATTGCCCCCCCCCACCCAGCTTCCCTGAGCTTTCCCGAATGTTTAAGCGTACTATATACCATTTTGGGAGCACATATTTGTGTGTAAAGTTATTCTCCACATTGAACTTCAATAAGTCAAAGTACATGTCTAGACTTAATGATGTTCATCTTCAAGCCATACTGAGGGTTTCAACTGCTTCCTTTTTAAAGCCAAATGTGGTTCAGATTTGTGAGAAGAAGTGCTGTCAAGTCTCTGGCAGCAAGGAATAGGCAAAAGATGCCAAGTTCAGAAGAAATGTTCATGATCTTCACTCAATGTTCTATTCATGTTCAGAAAAAATAATTAAAACTGTTAATAATGTCATTTGAGGACCTTTTTTTTGGTGAAATTCCTTATGCAGCCTTGTCTCACCCCAACTTTACTTCCTGCGGCCCCCAGGTAATTTGAGTTTGAGACCCCTGATTTATGACATAGAGGTTAGTTTTGTTAAAATTATGAATTTACCAGATTGTTAATACTCAATCACATGCTCTCTTTCAGGGTTACAAATCTTTATCTGGAATATTGATGATCTTTGGCAGAGAAAAATAAAACATAAGAAACCTCATAAAAGGCACTTTAAGCATCAATTGAGGATTTTATACAGGTAATTTCTTCTCAATTTTACTTAGTGGAGTAAGTCAAAGGGAATTTCATCTTCCAGTATAATTGGTAAGAAAAAAATATTTCACAAAATGTGTAGGAAGAAAGAATCTTAAGAAGAAAAATTGGAATGTCTATACTTCACTGTCATAAGGCTGTAGTAAGCCTTGAATATGTAAACTTGTTTCCTTTGGCCAAAATATATCGTATTCTCTCATAGTGATGAAAATGATATTCTATGCATAAAAACATAAACTAGAGATATGAATACAGTATGTACCATTTGGAGTTTATATGCAATAATTAATTAACTAAATCAAAATATATAAAGTTAAGTGCCAGAGTTATAGACCTGTGTCTAGGATGTTTGCCCTGTATGTAGCCAACCAGGCTTCATTTTCTAGCATCCCATGTGCTCCCTTTAACCTCTAGGAGTGATCCCTCAGGGAAGAGCCAGGTTTTAGCCCTGACCCAATTTAACCCCAAAATGTTAAATGCTTAAATATATACTACAAAGTGAAAGATACTAATCTATAAGTGTAAAATATGTGATTTTAATAATACAATTTTTTATCAAAGGCAAAATTGTGTTAGTGGTTATACAGTATCAATGGATTCTAAATTAAGGAAGGGTCATATAAATTATAGGAGAAAAGGGGATCTTTGGGGCAAGTAATATTTTGTATATAATTAAAAAGATGAATATGTAGTTAAACAACTAACTAATCACAAAGAATATGCAATACTGAGAAACCTGAAGACAAATTCTAAAATTCCAGTGGTAATAAAGTGCTGGCCCCTTCATGTTTATAAAAATACATTCCACTCTGATGGAGTTGTTGTTCAAGGTGTAGTAGAGGATATGGTGTGCAAGTATGGACTATATAGCCTATAGAAAATCTTTGTCCCTTTGCTTCAAGTTTTCTGCAAATGTAATGCTCCAAAAACAAAATTAAAAACTTATGAAGTGATCCTAAAATGCACTGTATCTATATTTAATAAATGGTATTTACTAATTGACTTTCTCAATATACATATTTATTTTTATTGTTTTTGTCTATATAGTTTTTTACATTGTAAAAGTTAAAATAAATCCATTATTGTTCTGGTTAAGAGCATATGGCAATTCAGCTACCTACTAATGTGGACACTTTTTATTTTCTTTCTTTTTTCTTTTTTGGTTTTTTGGGCCACACCCATTTGATGTTCAGAGGTTACTCCTGGCTAAGCGCTCAGAAATTGCCCCTGGCTTGGAGGGATCATATGGGACGCCGGGGGATCGAACCGCAGTCCTTCCTTGGCTAGCGCTTGCAAGGCAGACACCTTACCTCTAGTGCCACCTTGCCGGCCCCTAATGTGGAAACTTTAACAATGTATATTCAATGTTCTAAGTCTTGCTTTATCTATGGAAGAAGGGTAGTAATATTATCTTCTTCAATAAATTGTTGTACATATAAATGAGCAAGGACACCACCTAAAACATAAGAAAACATTCTGGCAATAAGAAATTACCAACTAAGTATGAACGATGATGTAAAATAAAAAATGAACTTTTTGTGACTTTAAAAGGAATTCATAAAACTCAAAAATATGGAACAATAGAGTACAGCAGCAGATATAGAACTTGTTTTGCATGCAGCCAACTTGAGTTTGATTCCAACATTTTATTTTCTCCTTTAACTTTGCCACAAGTAATTCCTGAGCACAGAGCCAGTAGTAACCCCTGAACACTGCTAAGTGTGGCCCTTTCAAAACACAAAAAGAAAAACAAGATTAAAAATTATGACTAGTCTCGATACAGACAAGAGGGGGGTGGAGGGATATGGGGGCATTGGTGGTGGGAATGTAGCACTGGTGAAGGAGGGCATTTCCTCTTTTTATAACTGAAATCCAACTACAAACATGTTCATAATCATGATGCTTAAAAAGATATTATTTAAAAAACAAAAATATATGACTAAAGAATAATTTGACTTCTTGTATTAAAAAATCAATTCTACACACAGATTTTTTTCTTGAGACTCATTAAAGTAAATTTAAAAAATACAAAAGGATAGTAAATTAATATTAAATTTTGAATACACATGACTATGTACATTTATTTTTGAATTGGAGAATAAATTTGAAAAATGAGAGTAGGTCTGAGGATAAGATTCTGTGGTAGACTAACATGATATAAGATTAATACTCCACAAATAACCCTCAAGCTACACCACTTCTGGCCCCAGAGCAATAAAGAATGTGACCCATAAAACTATTTTTAATAAAATTAAATTCGTAAACTGACACATTTTACTAAAAGATGATATTACATGATACATGAATTATTTTATATTCATAAACTATAAGTACTGACATTTTGCTACAATTTTCCTTTCAGCATTTTCTCCCACAATTATTCCCAATTGTCTCTGATATTCAGCTATTGTATTCATTCCTTTCCACTTGAAAGCATGCTTCCAAAAGAAAATGCTATTTTTCAAAGATTCCACTGTTGAGTTGCCATTTTCCATTTTTCTGTTTCACTTCAACATTCTTACATAGTTCAAATATACGATTCATGCAATTTAAGACATTATAGAAATTATATACTTGTTATCTAATCTTCTTGAAATTTTCTAGGTATTCTATTTTCTTTCAATTCAAACAATTTATAGTCTGTGCTGAAGAGATTGTCAGGACAAGAGATGTCAATGCACTTGCCTTGCATGTGATTGATACAGATTTGATCAATGTGCATTTAAAGTATTTCTATCAGAGAGTTATTTTTAATTTTAAAAGACAAAGTAATAATTTAATTAATATTGATATGTTCACTAAATTCATAGGTTGACTCTATGCTTAGGCTCACTATTCTTTTACTACACCACACACTCCTCCAGTAACTTCAATTATGTTATCAATGTGAATTGCTTTTTATTCTGTTAACTTTTCTTTATTAAAATCACACACCTAGGTGAAAACATCCAATATTTGTTTTCTTTTATTAAAAAACTTTAGTAATAAAATACTTAACCATTTTTATTGAATACTGGTTTATTACATTATATAGTTTTCAGGTTTGCATTCTCAGAATACTTTCTTTTTTACTAATATATTTATTTAAACACCTTGATTACAAATATGATTGTAGTTGGGTTTCAGTCATGTAAAGAACACCCCCCCCCTTCACCAGTGCACCATTCCCACCACCAAACTTCCAGATTTCCCTCCTAACCACCCCCCACCTGTACTCAAGACAGGCTTTCTACTTCCCTCATTCATTCACATTGTTGTGATAGTTCTCAGTGTAGTTATTTCTCTAACTGCACTTAGCACTTTTTTTGTGGTAAACTCCGTGTTATGATCTGGACCTTCCAGCCCTCCTCTCTTTGTCTCTGAGGATTATTTTAAAAATGTCGTTTATTTTTCTTAAAACACATAGATGAGGGAGACTCTTCTGTGTCTATCTCTCTTCTTCTAATTTATTTCACTCAGCATAATGGATTCCATATACATCGATGTATAGGCAAATTTTATGACTTATCTCTCCTGATGGCTGCAAAATATTCCATTGTGTATATGTACCACAGTTTCTTTAGCCATTCATCTGTTGAAGGACATCTGGGTTGTTTCCAAGTTCTGGCTTTAGTAAATAGCAATGCAATGAATACAGGAGTGAGGAAGGGATTTTTGTATTGTATTTTTGTGACACTAGGGTATATCCCTAGGAGTGGTATAGCAGGATCATATGAGAGCTCAGTTTCCAGTTTTGGGAGGAATCTCCATATCGCTTCTCATAAAGGTTGAACAAGACGGCATTCCCAACAGCAGTGAATAAGAGTTCCTTTCTCTCCACATCCCCGCCAGCACTGCTTATTCTCATTTTTTGTGATGTGCACCAGTCTCTGTGGTGTGAGATGGTACCTCATGGTTGTTTTGATTTGCATCTCCCTGATTATTAGTGATGTGTAGTATTTTTTCTTGTACCTTTTGGACATTTGTATTTCTTCTTTCAGGAAGTGTCTGTTCATTTCTTCTCTCCATTTATTGCTGGGATTAGATGTTTTTTTATTGTAAAATTCCATAAGTGTCCTGCATACTTTGGAAATTAGCTTCTTATCTAATGAATACTGGGTGAATAGTTTATCCACTCAGTGGGTGGATCTTGTAATGGGCACTATTTTCTTTGAGATGCAGAAGCTTCTCAGTTTAATATATTCCCATGTGATTATCTCTGATTCCACTTGTTTGGAGAATGTTGCTTCCTCTTTAAAGATGCTTTTATTCTCAATGTAATGGAGCATATTACCTACGTGTTTTTCTATATACCTTAAGGTTTCAAGTGTGATATCAAGGCCTTTAATCCATTTGATTTTACCTTCATGTATGGTATTAGCTGAGGGTATGAGTTTGCTTTTTTGCAAGTGGCTGCTAACCAATTGTGCCAACACCACTTGTTGAAGAGGCTTTCCTTGCTCCATTTAGGATTTCTTGCTCCTTTATCCAAAACTTGGTGATTGTATGTATGGGGAACAATCTCTGAGTACTCAAACCTATTCCACTGATCTGAGAGTTTGTCTTTATTCCAATACCATTCTGTTTTGATAACTATTGCTTTGTAATACAGTTTAAAGTTGGGGGAAGTAATTCCTTTTTCCAAAAATTTCTTTAGCTATTCGAGGTTATTTATTGTCCAAATGAATTTCAGAAGTGTTTGATCCACTTCTTTAAAGAATGTCATGGATATCTTTAGAAGGATCACATTAAATCTGTACAATGCTTTGGGGAGTATTACTATTTTAATGTTGTTAATCCTGCCAATCTATAAGCATGGTTTTTCATGTTTTCTTTTCCGCATGTCCTCTCTTATTTCTTGGAGCAGGGTTTTATATTTTTTTGTATAGGTCCTTCATGTCTTTAGTCAATTTGACTCCAAGATATTTGAGTTTGTGCAACACTAATGTGAATGGGCTTATTTTCTTAATGTCCATTTATTCCCTATTATTATTGGTGTACAAAAAGGTCATTTATTTCTGTGTGTTAATTTTGTAACCATATTATTATATGAGTCTATTGTTTCTAGAAGCTATTTGGTAGAGTCTTTAGAGTTTTCTACGTAGAGTATCATGTCATCTGCAAACAGTGAGAGCTTGACTTCTTCCTTTCTTATCTGGATTACATTGGTGTCTTTTTTTTTTGCCTGATCGCTATAGAAAATACTTCCAGTACTATGTTGAATAGAAGTGGTGAGAAAGGACAGCCTTGTCTTGTACCAGAATTTAATGGAAGGCCTTTTAATTTAATTTAATTAATTTAATATTTGCCATTAGATTGTGGTATATGACCTTAACTGTATTAAGAAAGGTTCCTTTCATTCCCATCTTGCTGAAAGTTTTTTTTTTATCAAGAATGGGTGTTGAACCTTATCAAATGCTTTTTCTGTGTCTATTGATATGATCATGTGATATTTATTTTTCTTGTTGTTTATATTGTGTATTATGTTGATGATTTATGGATGTTGAGTCATTCTTTCATTACTGGGATGAAACCAACTTGATAGTAATTGATCGTAGAGACCTTTTTCTCTGTATCATTCCAATTTTAGTATATGTGCTGCTGAAGCGAGCACTCGAATGACATTTTTGATGAGGCAATGGATCTTATTTGCCAGAATTTTGTTGAGTATCTTTGCATCTGTGTTCATCAGAGATTACGGTCTGTAATTTTCTCACTCTCTCTCTTTTTTTTTAGCAGTATCTCTGTCTTGTTTTTGTATCAAGTTGATGTTGGCTTCTTCAAAGCTCTTTGGAAGTGTTCCCGTTTTTTAAACTTCATGAAAGAGCCTGGCCAGGATTTGTAGTAGATTTTCTTGAAGGATTGGAAAGAATTCATTAGTGAATTCATCAGGGCCTTGGATTTTGTTTTTGGGCAGACATTTGATTACCATTTTAATTTCCTCAATAGTGATGGGGTGTTTAGATATTCTATATCCTCCTTATTCAATCTTGAAAGGTTATAAGAGTCCAAGAATTTATCCATTTCTTCCAGGTTCTCATTTTTAGTGGCATAAAGTTTCTCAAAGTAGTCTTTGATTACCTTTTGAATCACTGCAATGTCTGTAGTGATATCCTCCTTTTCATTTTTAATAAGGGTTATCAATTTTCTCTCTCTCTCTTTCTTTGCAAAATTTTCCAATGGTCTATCAATCTTGTTTATTTTTCATAGAACCAACTTTTGCTTTCGTTTATCTTTCAGATTTTTTCTTTTTGCGATTTAACCATATTGATTTCTGCTCTAAACTTTGTTATTTCCTGTATCTCCCTATTTTTGGTTCCTTTTATTGATCATGTACTAATTTGATAAGCTGCATCATCAAGCTATTCAGGTATGCCCCTGCTTCCTTCCTGATGTGTGCTTGCAAAGTATACGTTTTCCTCTCAGTACTGCTTTTGCTGTGTCCCATCAATTCTGATAATTTGTGTCTTCATTGTCATTTCTTTCCAGAAAAGTTTTTATTTTGTCCTTGATTTTATCATGGACCTATTGATTGTTCAGTAGTTGGGTGTTTAATTTTCATCTGTTAATGTTTTTATTATGTGTTCATTTGTAGTTTATATCTAATTTCAGAGTCTTTTGGTCAGCAAAGGAAGCCTGCAAATCTCTGCTTAGCCTTCTAATTAGCTTTCTAATCTCTTGATTTTGTGGATTTATGTTTCATTTGCCAGAATGTGGTCTATCTGGAGAATGACCCATGTACACTGGAGAAAAAGGTGTATGCAGGTTCTTGGGATGAAGTGTCCTCTATATATGTACTAGGCCTCTTCCATTTCTCTTTTCAGGTCTAGTATATTCTTGTTGTGTTTCAGTCTTATTGACCTATCAAGTGTAGACAGGATTGTGTTGAGGTCTCCCACAGTTATTGTGTTATTATTGATGTCCTCTTCAAATTAGTCAATAATTGTATTATATATTTTGCTGGTCACTTATTGAGCATGTATTTGATTAGTAGTGCAATTTTTTCCTGTTGCCCATATCCCTTTATTAGTACAAAGTGTCCATCTTTTTTCCTTACAGATTTTTCTGAGTCTAAAGTTTGTGTTTTTGATATTAATAAGGCCACTTCAGGTTTTTAAAGGGTATTTTTTGCTTGGATAATTTTCCTCCAGTCTTTGATTTTGAGTCTATGTTTGTTCTGACTATTCAGGTGTGTTTCTTGTAATCAACAGAAGGTTGGATTTATCTTTTTTATCCATTTAGCCACTCCGCATCTCTTAATTGTTGCATTTAGTTCATTGACAGTGGGGGAGATGATTGTCATGAGATTTAATGTTATCTTTGTGTATTAGTTTGGTGTTTCTGTTGGTCTGTTTTGTCTTAAAGTAGACCTTACAGTTTTTCCTTTAAGGCTGGTTTTGCATCTGTAAAGTTTCTGAGCTGTTTTTTTTTTAATTAATGAAACTATGTATCCTTCCTTCAAACCTGAACATGAGTTGGGCTGTGTGCATTATTCTAGGTGAAGCATCCATTTCATTCAGTCTTGTCACAATATCCCACTGTTGTTCTGGCCTTGAGAGTTACTTGTGACATGTCTGCAGTAAATCGTTAATATGCTATTTGAATGTAATTTCCTTTTTTGATCTTGCTGCTATCAGTACTCTATCTCTATTTGTTTAATTTGTCATTGTGACTAGGATGTGTCTTGGGGTGTTTTTCTTCAGATCTCTTTTAGCTGGTACTCTTCTGGCATGCAGGATTTGATTGCAAGCAGCCTTTAGCTCTGGGATTTTCTCTGTGATGATGTCTTTGACTATTATTTCTTCCTGTGGATCTCCTTTCTGGGCTTCTGGGACTCCAGTGATTCTTAACTTGTTTCTGTTGAGTTTATCAAAGACTTCTATTTTCATCTGTTATCATTCCTTGAGTACGTTTGCCATTGTCTGATTACTTGCCTTAAGGTTGTTTTCCAATCTCTAATGCTGCATGAAGTTGTTCTGCATCTCATCTTCCAGTTCACTGATTCTGTCCTCAGCTGCTCTTACACTGTTGGAGAGGCTGTCCATTAAATTTTTCACTTGAGGTACCATGTTTTTCAGATCTGTTATTTAAGTTTGGAGTTTTTTGATTTTTGTCTTTGTGTTCTGTTCAGATAGAATTTTGTTTTCTGCCCTGTATGTGACACCAGGCGGGGAAAATCCATGAAAATACACCGGCCCAGTGGGGCCCAACAGTGAAAAACTGTGAGTGTGACCTGTATATGTCTGTCTACTGTCCTCTTGCGTGAAACTCTTGCGAGTGGGGCAAAAAGAGGCTCCAGAAAACTCGCTCGCCCAGAGGCCATTTTCAGGGAGGGACTACAGAGCATAAAAACTGGCAAGCCTTTGCAAAAGCCGGCTCCCTGTGTGTGACACCAGGTGGGGAAAATTCATGAAAGTACACCGGCCCAGTGGGGCCCAACTGTGAAAAACTGTGAGTGTGACCTGTCTATGTCTGTCTACTGTCCTATTGCATGAAACTCTTGCGAGTGGGGCAAAAAGAGGCTCCAGCAGAACATGGCCGCATAGCGAAGCGGAGCGGCCGTGCACTCTTTTTTTTTTTTGGTTTTTCGGCCACAACCGTTTGACGCTCAGGGGTTACTCCTGGCTATGCGCTCAGAAATCACCCCTGGCTTGGTGGGACCATATGGGACACCGGGGGATCGAACCGTGGTCCGTCCTACACTAGTGCTTGCAAGGTAGACACCTTACCTCTAGCGCCACCTTCCCAGCCCCGTGCACTCTTTCTAAGGAAAGAACACCATTGCAACAAGAAGGAAAAATCACACAAGAACGGTGCTATATCACAGAAGCAAACATTTCTCTCCGGACTGTCTTCTCTGTTGCATGCTCGGGCCTAAGATTTGACCCAGTGTGAGGCTTCATCCACGGAGGACTCCCCTCCCTTAGAGGCAAGTCAGCCCATCCAGAAAGGGAGGACCCAGAGGAGTGTGCTGCCTGCATCATATAGACAATGAATACCACCACAACACGTAGAAAAACCCACAATACAAGTGTGACAATGGGGAAACAATGCAGGCCAGCATCAGACATAGAGAATGAAGATGACAATTCTGAGGACCAGATAATGACCAACCAACTAATCAACCTCTCAGATAAGGACTTTAGACTAGCAATATGGAAGATGCTCAAAGAACTCCGAAAAACCATGGATCGAGTTGAACAGAAAACTAATAAGAACCAAGAAAATATGAAGACAGAAAACACAAAACTTCAAACTGAAATAACATGTCAACTAACAGGACTGAAAAAGTCAGTAAACGAAGTGAATGACAAAATGGATAAACTCTGGGACAGGGTATCAGAAGCTGAGAATAGACTTGGTGCTGTGGAAGATGAGATACATAACAACACCATACAGCAGGAGAGATTGGACAAAAAAACTTAAAGCAAATGAACAGACAATAGAAAAATTAGTCAAAGAATGGGAACAGATGAAAATAGAAGTCTATGATAAGATCAACAGAAACAACTTAAGAATCATTGGACTCCCAGAGACACAAGAAAAAAATTTCCAGGAAGAATCAACGGTCAAGAATATCATTAAAGAGAAACTACCAGAGCTAAAGAATATATGTGATCAAATCCTGCATGCCCGAAGAGTACCAACCAAAAGAGACTCCAGAAAAACCACCCCAAGACACATCCTAGTCACAGTGACAAATCCCACAGATAGAAACAGAATTCTGAAAACAGCAAGATCAAAAGGGGAAATCACATTCAAGCAAGCTTCCCTGAGATTTACAGCAGACCTGTCACCAGAAACACTCAATGCCAGAAAGCAGTGGTGGGATATTGGGACAAGATGAATGAAATGAATGCTTCACCCAGAATACTATACCCAGCAAAACTCACTTTCCAGTTTGACGGAAGAATACATGGTTTCACAGACAAAAAACAGCTCAGAAACTTCACAGACACAAAACCAGTCTTAAGAGAAAAACTGAAAGACCTAATCTAAGACAAGACTACCCAAAAGACACAACAAATTTCGAAATAAAGATGGCGTTAAATCCCAGGACAATTCTTTATCTCAACGTCAATGGACTAAATGCACCAGTTAAGAGACACAGAGTGGCTAAATGGAACAAAAACTCAATCCAACCTTCTGCTGCCTACAAGAAACGCACCTGAATAGTCAGAACAAACATAGACTCAAAACAAAAGGCTGGAGTAAAATTATCCAAGCAAACAACACCCATAAAAAAGCTGGAGTGGCCATACTAATATCAGATAATGCAAACTTTATACTCAGGAAGGTTGTAAGGGACAAAGATGGATATTTTATATTAATCAAGGGGTACGTAGAGCAGGAAGAATTCACTCTCCTAAACATATATGCACCGAATGAGGGGCCAGCAAAATATTTAATACAACTGTTGACAAATCTGAAAAATAATACCAATAACAACACAATAATTGTGGGGGACCTCAACACGGCTTTGTCAACACTGGATAGATCAACCAGAGTGAAACCCAAAAAGAATATACTGGACCTGAGGAGAGAAATGGAAGAAAGAGGCCTAGTGGATATATATAGGACACTCCATCCCCAGAAACCTGGATACACATTCTTCTCCAATGTACATGGGACATTCTCCAGGATAGACTACATGCTGGCACATAAAACATACCTCCATAAGATCAAGAGGATAGAAATTTTGCAGACTACCTTCGCTGACCACAAGGTGCTGAAATTATTTGTGAACTCCAAAGGGACTCAGAAGAAACAATTTAACACCTGGAAGTTAAACAGCCTCATGCTCAATAACCAGTGTGTCCGAGATAAAATCAAGGAGGAAATCAAAAGGTTCCTGGAAACAAATGACAATAAAGACACAAACTATCAGAACTTATGGGACACAGCAAAAGCAGTACTGAGAGGAAAATTCATAGCTTTGCAAGCACACATCAGGAAGGAAGAAGGAGCTTACCTGAGTAGCTTAATGACACAGCTAATAGAATTAGAAAATGCTCAACAAAAGGACCCAAGAATAGGAAGACAGAAGGAAATAACAAAGCTGAGAGCAGAAATCAACGAAGTGGAAACCCAAAAAACAATCCGAAAGATGAACGAAGGCAGAAGTTGGTTCTTTGAAAAAATAAACAAGATTGATAGACCACTGGCAAACCTAACAAAGAAAGAGAGAGAGAGAGATAGAAACTTGATAACTCGTATCAGGAATGAAAAAGGAGAGATCACTACTGATATGACAGAGATTCAAAGGGTAATCAGAAACTACTTTAAAAAACTCTACACCACTAAAAATGAGAACCTGGAAGAAATGGATAAATTCTTGGACTCTTATAATCTTCCACGGTTGAAGGAAGAGGATGTAGCATATCTAAACACCCCCATCACTATTGATGAAATTAAAACAGTAATCAAATATCTGCCGAAAAACAAAAGCTCAGGTCCAGATGGATTCACTAATGAATTCTATCAAACTTTCCAAGAGGAACTACTGCCAATCTTGGCAAGACTCTTTCATGAAATTGAACAAACAGAAACACTTCCAAATAGCATTTATGAAGCCAACATCACCTTGATACCTAAACCAGACAGAGATGCTACAAAAAAAGAAAATTACAGACCAATATCGCTGATGAATGCAGATGCAAAGATCCTCAACAAAATCCTGGCAAATAGGATTCAATGCCTCGTTAAGAAGTTCATCCACTACGATCAAGTATGTTTCATCCCAGGTATGCAAGGATGGGTTAACATCCGTAAATCTATTAACATAATAGACAACATCAATAACAAGAAAAATAAAAACCACATGATCATATTAATAGATGCAGAAAAAGCATTTGATAAGGTCCAACACCCATTCTTGATCAAAACTCTCAGCAAGATGGGAATGGAGGGAACCTTTCTCAATATAGTGAAGGCCATCTACCACAAGCCAGTGGCAAATATTATCCTCAATGGAGAAAAACTAAAAGCCTTCCCTCTAAATTCTGGCACAAGACAAGGCTGTCCTCTCTCACGACTCCTATTCCACATATCACTGGAAATACTTACTGTAGTGATTAGGCAAGAAAAGGATATCAATGGAATCCAGATAGGAAAGGAAGAAGTCAAGCTCTCAATGTTTGCAGATGACATGATACTCTACTTAGAAAAACCTAACGACTCTATCAAAAAGCTTCTAGAAACAATAGACTCATATAGCAAGGTGGCTGGCTACAAAATTAACACACAAATATCAATGGCCTTTCTATACACCAATTATTATAAGGATGAAATGGACATTAAGAAAACAAACCCCATTCACAATAGTGCCACACAAACTCAAATATCTTGGAATCAACTTCACTAAATATGTGAAGGACCTATACAAGGAAAACTATAAAACTCTGCTCCAAGAAATAAGAGAGGACACACGGAAATGGAAACGCATACTCTGCTCATGGATTGGCAGGATTAACATCATCAAAATGGCAATACTCCCCAAGGCATTATACAGATTTAATGCCATCCCTCTAAAGATACCCATGACATTCTTCAAAGAAGTGGATCAGACACTTTTGAAATTCATTTGGAACAATAAACACCCTCGAATAGCCAAAGCAATCATTGGGAAAAAGAATATGGGAGGAATTACTTTCCCCAACTTTAAACTGTACTACAAAGCAATATTTATCAAAACAGCATGGTATTGGAATAAGGACAGGTCCTCAGATCAGTGGAATAGGCTTGAATACTCAGAAAATGTTCCCCAGACATACAACCACCTAATTTTTGATAAAGGGGCAGGAAATCCTAAATGGAGCAGGGAAAACCTCTTCAACAAGTGGTGTTGGCACAATTGGGTAGCCACTTGCAAAAAATTGAACTTAGACCCCCAGCTAACATCATGTACGAAGGTAAAATCCAAATGGATTAAAGACCTCGATATCAGCCCCCAAACCATAAGATATATAGAACAGCACATAGGCAAAACACTCCAGGACATTACAGGCATCTTCAAGGAGGAAACTCCCCTCTCCAAGCAAGTGAAAGCAGAGATTAACAGATGGGAATATATTAAGCTGAGAAGCTTCTGCACCTCAAAGGAAATAGTGCCCAGGATACAAGAGCCACCTACTGAGTGGGAGAAACAATTCACCCAATACCCATCAGATAAGGGGCTAATCTCCAAAATATACAAGACACTGACAGAACTTTACAAGAAAAAAACATCTAACCCCATCAAAAAATGGGGAGAAGAAATGAACAGACACTTTGACAAAGAAGAAATACACATGGCCAAAAGACACATGAAAAAATGTTCCACATCACTAATCATCAGGGAGATGCAAATCAAAACAACGATGAGATACCACCTCACACCCCAGAGAATGGCACACATCACAAAGAATGAGAATAAACAGTGTTGGCGGGGATGTGGAGAGAAAGGAACTCTTATCCACTGCTGGTGGGAATGCAGTCTAGTTCAACCTTTATTGAAAGCGATATGGAGATTCCCCCAAAAACTGGAAATCGAGCTCCCATACGATCCAGCTATACCACTCCTAGGAATATACCCTAGGAACACAAAAATGCAATACAAAAACCCCTTCCTTACACCTATATTCATTGCAGCACTATTTACCATAGCAAGACTCTGGAAACAACCAAGATGCCCTTTAACAGACGAATGGCTAAAGGAACTGTGGTACATATACACAATGGAATATTATGCAGCTGTCAGGAGAGATGAAGTCATGAAGTTTTCCTATACATGGATGTACACGGAATCTATTATGCTGAGTGAAATAAGTTAGAGAGAGAGAGAGAAAAACGCAGAATGGTCTCACTCATCTATGGGTTTTAAGAAAAATGAAAGACACCCTTGTAATAATAATTTTCAGACAGAAAAGAGAAAAGAGCTGGAAGTTCCAGCTCACCTCAGGAAGCTCACCACAAAGAGTGATGAGTTTAGTTAGGGAAATAACTACATTTTGAACTGTCCTAATAACGAGAATGTATGAGGAAAATGGAGAGCCTGTCTAGAGTACAGGCGGGGGTCGGGTGGGGAGGAGGGAGACTTGGGACATTGGTGATGGGTATGTTGCACTGGTGATGGGTGGTGTTCTTTACGTGACTGAAACCCAAACACAATCATGTATGTAATTAAGGTGTTTAAATAAATTTATAAAATTGAATTGGGGAAGATGAGGAGCTTCTGACCTTAGAAATGGAATGAAGTGGGATTAGTAGACAATTATTCAAAAAAGTTTTTTGTTTTCTTTGATTTCCATGAGGATATCCATATTTCTATTGTAAACTCCTTATCTGAGAGATTAATCAGATGGTTGGTATTTTTTGGGTCATCAGAGCTATCATCTTGATTCTCTGTGCATGATGTTTGCCTCTGAGGTTTTTCTGTTGTCACACTTCTGGTATGACTTTTTCTGTGTGTTATGGTAGGGTTAATTAGTCAGAAACATTGCACGACCATGAATTGATGTGAGCAGTCATGATATTCTGGAGCCTCTAGATGAGATTTTTTGCTGGGCCCTTCCTGGCCCTCTCAAAAAAGCTTCAGGAGATAGTAAAAAAACATGCAAAATTGACAGGTCTCTTCAGTCTCTCCCATTTACGAATTTCACAGCAGGGTCAGACCCTCTCACTTTCACAGATAAAGGAATTATTTCTCTGCCAGGCACTTCTTATAGCCGGTTTTCACTCACTTACTCACTCTTTCTTGGCCTTTTAGCCTGTGTACCTCTCTAGGAGACAGTTTTTGCTGGCTCCTTCCCAGCCCTCTCAGGAGAGTTTCAGGAGACAGAAGAGAAGAGAAACTTGCAATGCCAACAGGTCCCTTTAGTATCTCCCAGTTGTGAATCTCACAGATAGGGCAGACCTCTCTCACATTTACAGACAAAGGAGTCACCTCTCTGCTGGGTGCTTCTAATCCCAATATTTGTTTTCTTTTTATTTTGCTTTACATAATCCTATTTACTTTTTCTCTTGTTCTGCACATGCTAAAGTTTTATCCTTTGAGCACTAAATATTTTTGATTGTGCATATATGTATTTATTTTATGTACACATTTAAATAATATATATTATATTTAATTATTAATGTATATTTTTCATAGTTTGTTCTTAATAAGTAATGTAGATACATTTTTAGGTAATGATTTTATTTATGTGTGCTGTTAGGGATTACACTGCTTATGGTAGAAAGGCAGCCTTATATCCAGTTTGAGACATCAAAGTAATATAGCAATGAGAACCAATTAAGTCCTATTACTGATTTTAACTACTTAAAAAAAGTTACCAACTTCTTTCTTTTCTTTCAAGCCTTAGAACTTAAATAAAAATTATGTCAAAAGACCATTTTACTAAAATAAAATTTTTTAGGTTCTGATCTGCTACTGTGACCAGTTACAAATGACTATGGGTGAGTCATTTCTTTTTCTGAACCCAGACTATATGCCAATGTTGCTAACAATAAAAAACACAGTTTACAAAAACACAACAACAACAAAAACACCAATTTATAGAAAACATTAATACTCAATGTGTTTGCTTGATTTCGACTTAGTGTCTAACATCCAAAATTATTCTACTTTTCAAAAATTTTATTTCTTTTGGGCAGTATATCTTTGAATTTCCTTAGTTAAGCAAATTCCAACTTTAAAATGTCTGAGCTGTCTTTGGCATATAAAGTTAATTAATTTTATAGCAAACAGATTTTGTATGAGAATCTTTTAGTGCACCCTTTTCCCCACAATTTTTGACAGAGAGTATATTCTGCCAAGCACAAAATAGAATGCCTAAAACTTGTTTATTTTTTATTTTTTTTAATTTTTTTTGTTTTTGGGCCACACCCAGTGGTGCTCAGGGGTTACTCCTAGCTGTTTGCTCAGAAATAGCTCCTGGCAGGCATGGGGGCCCATATGGGACACTGGAATTTGAACTAACCACCTTTGGTCCTGGATCAGCTGCTTGCAAGGCAAATGCCGCTGTGCTATCTCTCCAGGCCCTAAATGCTAATATTTCTGGAAGTGGTGCTGCTAAATAAACAAGTTTTACTTCAGCATCACTTACAGAAATATTAATATCTTAGTGACTAAAATAAAAACCTGTTAATTTCTGCTTAGGGAATCTTCTAAAACAACTTCTAGTTATTACTCTCTCAAGATCCTGGCAAAGAATTGTGTTTGTGATAATGATTCACCTTCCTCAGTGTGAAGAGTTAGTGACAATTATTTTAAACAGGAGCATAGACAAGAAGCTGAATTTTCACTTCAAAGGTTAGCTTTATTACCATATTTTTCAGCATATAAGATGACTTTTGAAATGAAAAAAAGTCAATCGATAATCGGGGGTCATCTCATATGCCAAGTATATCCCAAAAAACGTTTCAATATGCTGCTAAATAAAAATCTTCTAGATATTGCCACAAAATTAATTTTCCAACTTAATTCTGCACCAATCACTGCAAGGCTGCTTGCACCACCTCTCTAAATCAGCCAGTCCACACAGGTGTTAAAGTTTTTCTTCTGTGTCCCTTTGGAATTCACAAATAATTTCAGAGCCTTGTGGTCAGCGAAGGTAGTCTGCAAAATTTCTATTTGCTTGATATTATGGAGGTAGGTTTTATGTGCCAGCATGTAGTCTATCCTGGAGAATGTCTCATGAACATTGGAGAAGAATGTGTATCCAGGTTTCTGGGGATGGAGTGTCCTATATATATCCACTGGCCTCTTTCTTCCATTTTCTCCTCAGGTCTAGTATATTCTTGTTGGGTTTCAGTCTGGTTGACCTATCCAGTGTTGACAAAGCCGTGTTGAGGTCCCCCACAATTATTGTATTGTTACTGATATTATTTTTCAGATTTGTCAACAGTTGTATTAAATATTTTGCTGGCCCATCATTTGGTGCATATGTTTAGGAGAGTGATTTCTTCCTGCTATACATACCCCTTGATTAATATAAAATGTCCATCTTTGTCCCTTACAACCTTCCTGAGTATAAAGTTTGCATTATCTGATATTAGTAGGCCACTCCAGCTTTTTTATGGGTGTTGTTTGCTTGGATAAGTTTTCTCCAGCCTTTTATTTTGAGTCTATGTTTGTTCTGACTATTCAGGTGCATTTCTTGTAGGCAGGAGAAGGTTGGATTGAGTTTTTTGATCCGTTTAGCCACTCTATGTCTCTTAATTGGTGCATTTAGTCCATTGACATTGAGAGAAAGAATTGTCCTGGGATTTAATGCCATCTTTATATCGAAATTTGGTGTGTTTTTTGGTTATTCTTGTCTTAAATTGGGTCTTTCAGTTTTTCTCTTAAGAGCGAGTTTTCTGGAGCCTCTCTTCAGCCCACTCCCAAGAGGTTCATGCAACAGTATAGTAGACAGACACACACAAGCAGAACTCACAATTTTTCACAGTCGGGCCACACTGGTCAGGCTTTTACATGACTTTTTAAATTGATCTATGTCTTCCATCTCCAGGGTTGTGTATAATGAGACATTTTCTCCAGGTATAGAGACTGAACCCATGTTGGCAAAATTATTCCTAGGGCTCTGTGATGATTCATACTCTGATTCAGCATAAGTATGCCTGTCAATTATATCAATAGAATTAAGGTTAAACTGTGGAATTAGTTCAGGTAGTTGTACCCAAAGGTCAGTATAGGAGTAGGGCTGTGTGTTTCTAATTCTTTGTTTTGAGCCCAAGTGTTTGCAGGATACAGGTCTTTATTTTTTTGTAGTGGGAGATTATCTACCAGTTTACACTTTTTTGAGTATGTATAGGATAAAGGTCCTTATTTTCTGTAGTGGGAGGAGATACTTTATTTCTTATACTTTTGTCTCTTAATACTCAGCAAATCAATGAGCTCAAACAGAACAATATTCACCAATATTAAAATTCCAGAAATGACCAAAGACATATATACAGGACAGGAGAAGCAATTATGTAATTATATACTTTCATTTGCAATGTGGACCACAACCAATCTAAAGCAAGAACTTTACACAACAATGAACCAATCTATTTGAAATATAAGGTGGTATAATCCATGCAATTAACCATATAGGTTATCTTAAAATATCCGAGGGAGATTTCAGAAAAAGCATTTCACTTACTGTTGATGAGGATTGGGTTGCCGTCTGTTCAAGCGACAGTTGAAAGGTGTCACATTCTCTACGAGATAGGTTGAGGTTTAGTTCCTACAAGGCTTCCAGACAGGAAAGGCAATTCACATCATCCTGTCCAATTAGGACAGGGGGAACAGTTCCAGTTGAAATATTTGCAGAAAATAATTCATACATTGAAGAGGTACAAGAATAGGTTCAGGAAATCCAGTGTTCAAGTAAGGGTAGGATCAGTAACCCAACATGTCTATTGGTGTATAAATAGGGTATACAGCAATCCATGTTCTGCTAACTTCTTACAAAGGATATTTAGCTTGTGCATGCTCACACACAAACAACTGCAGTTTTAGAACCTGTTCCCATCTTTATGGTATTTACATAAAGGAACAGAAACAAACCAACATAGACATATAAGAATATGATTAAAACTCCACACTCAAGAATTCTAGAACAAAATTTTACAAACTGGTTTCACTGTCTTGTTTTAGCTCTCTAAGCATCTCTTAGGATAGTTTTACTCAACATTTTTCTAAGAAACCTAAGCATGTGTAAATAAGGAGAATAATGATGTTCAAGGAAGAATGGTCACATAAACTACAAGTTTATTAAAACATTAAAAATCTTATTACAAGGTTTAATAATTTTAAATCCCCTTTAATTTGCTGATATTCTAGAGTTTTTAATTGATGAAAATTGTATTTTAATATATAGTTTGTTTTTAATTATAAATGTATGAATTATAAAGTTATCAATAAATGAATTTTAGGCATAAAATATTTTATTATCAATAACACCACCAGTGTCAATTTCCTTCCTCAGTATTCCCAAGTTCTCCCCACCAGCCCACTCCCCCATCCACACCTTGACAGGTAAATTTTTAAGTTTTGTAATCATAGTTTAGATCTCATGTTCTCATATTTTCAAGATTGTACAGTTTGTGTTTGCAGATATATCTCTACCAATATCACATCAGTGATATATATATATATATATATATATCATATATATATGATATATATGCCAAAGGTCATTGAAACCTGTTTACCCATTACTTCCCTTTTTAGCTTTTTATGTTAAAAAATATGAAGAATATAAGATTAAGTTTGAAGACATAGTACAACAGATAGGGCCATCTTGCATATGACAACCCAAGCTCAATCCCATATGGTCCTCCAAGCAGCACAATTAATTCCTGAGCACAGAGCCATGAGTAACCCCTGAGCACTGCATAGTGTGGTCCAAAACCAAAATAATAAAAGTCAGGTATATTTGATTTGCGAACTGTCTTAAGTGTTGCCTAGGAATGAGATCAGTATTGTCAGAGACTTTTGTTGATGTCAAAGAACATTAAATCTGTAGGTAGAGCAATTTACATTCATGTAGCTGTTACCATACTTGCTGCTTCTTAAAAATTATTTATGCAAAGAAATGAGTTGTACTGTTCTTTATCTAAAAAGATGCCAATTGCATACTTACTGTATTTTCCAGCATATAAGACTACTGAGCATATAAGACGACCCCCTCATTTTACAGTTAAAACATAGGTTTAGGCCTATAGTCTCTGTATAAGACAGAACGTTCCTGTGCTGCAACTGTATGCACCACAGTGAGCCAATCACAAAAAACAAAAATTCAAAGGTTATACTGTAATGGACTTCCTCTCTGACTCTGACCAATCTGAGCAGACTTTTTACAGTGTAGATTTGAATGGAAGTTAAACAGTTAAAATGAATAACCAGTGGATCCGAGATAAAATCAAGGAGGAAATCAAAAGGTTCCTGGAAACAAATGACAATAAAGACACAAACTATCAGAAGTTATGGGACACAGCAAAAGCAGTACTGAGAGGAAAATTTATAGCTTTGCAAGCACACATTAGGAAGGAAGAAGGAGCTTACCTGAGTAGCTTAATGACACAGCTAATAGAACTAGAAAGTGCTCAACAAAAGGACCCAAGAATAGGGAGACAGAAGGAAATAATTAAGCTGAGAGCAGAAATCAACGAAGTGGAAACCCAAAGAACATCCAAAAGATCAACGAAAGCAGAAGTTGGTTTTTTTAAAAAATAAGCAAGATTGATAGACCACAGGCAAAACTAACAAAGAAAGAGAGAGAGAGAAACTTGATAACTCGTATTAGGAATAAAAAAGGAGAGATCATTACTTGATATGACAGAGATTCAAAGGTTAATCAGAAACTACATTGAGAAACTCTACACCACTAAAAATGAGAACCTGAAAGAAATGGATAAATTCTTGGACTCTTATAATCTGCCACAGTTAAAGGAAGAGGATGTAGCATATCTAAACACCCCCATCACTATTGATGAAATTAAAACAGTAATCAAATGTCTGCCCAAAAACAAAAGCCCAGGCCCAGATGGATTCACTAATGAATTCTTTCAAACATTCCAAGAGGAACTACTACCAATCCTGGCAAGACTCTTTCATGAAATTGAACAAACAGAAAACATCAAAATAGTGTTTATGAAGCCAACATCACCTTGATACCTAAACCAGACAGAGATGCTACGAAAAAAGAAAATTACAGACCAATATCGCTGATGAATGCAGATGCAAATATCCTCGACAAAATCCTGGCAAATAGGAGTCAATGCCTCAGTAAGAAGATCATCCACTACGATCAAGTAGGTTTCATCCCAGGAATGCAAGGATGGTTTAACATCCGTAAATCTATCAACATCATACACAACATCAACAGCAAGAAAAATAAAAACCACATGATCATATCAATAGATGCAGAGAAAGCATTTGATAAGGTCCAACACCCATTCTTGATCAAAACTCTCAGCAAGATGGGAATGGAAGGAACCTTTCTCAATATAGTGAAGGCCATCTACCACAAGCCAGTGGCAAATATTATCCTCAATGGAGAAAATCTAAAAGCCTTCCTTCTAAATTATGGCACAAGACAAGGCTGTCCTCTCTATGTCCTATTCAACATAGCACTGGAGGTACTCGCTATAGCGATTAGGCAAGAAAAAGATATCAAGGGAATCCAGATAGGAAAGGAAGAAGTCAAGCTCTCACAGTTTGCAGATGACATGATACTCTACTTAGAAAACCCTAAAGACTCGACCAAAAAGCTTCTAGAAACAATAGACTCATATGGCAAGGTGGCAGGCTACAAAATTAACACACAAAAAGCAATGGCCTTTCTATACACCAATAGTAATAAGGAAGAAATGGACATTAAGATTACAACCCCATTCACAATAGTGCCACACAAACTCAAATATCTTGGAATCAACTTGACTAAAAATGTGAAGGACCTATACAAAGTAAATTATAAAACTCTGCTCCAAAAAATAAGAGAGGACACACGGAAATGGAAACGCATACCCTGCTCATGGATTGGCAGGATTAACATCATCAAAATGGCAATACTCCCCAAAGAAGTGGATCAGGCACTTTTGAAATTCATTTGGAACAATAAACACCCTGTAATAGCTAAAGCAATCATTGGGGAAAAGAACATGGGAGGAATTACTTTCCCCAACTTTAAACTTACTACAAAGCAATAGTTATCTAAACAGCATGGTATTGGAATAAGGACAGGCCCTCAGATAAGTGGAATAGAATTGAATACTCAGAAAATGTTCCCCAGACATACAATCACCTAATTTTTGATAAAGGAGCAGGAAATCCTAAATGAAGCAGAGAAAGCCTCTTCAACAAGTGGTGTTGGCACAACTGCCTAGCCACTTGCAAAAAATTGAACTTAGACCCCCAGCTAACATCATGTACAAAGGTATAATCCAAATGGATTAAAGACCTCGATATCAGACCCAAAACTATAAGATATATAGAACAACACATAGGCAAAACACTCCAGGACATTGAGACTACAGGCATATTCAAGGAGTAAACTGCACTCTCCAAGCAAGTGAAAGCAGAGATTAACAGATGGGAATATATTAAGCTGAGAAGCTTCTGCACCTCAAAGGAAATAGTGCCGAGAATACAAGAGCCCCCCACTGAGTGGGAGAAACTATTTACCCAATACCCATCATATAAGGGGCTAATCTCCAAAATATACAAGGCACTGACAGAACTTTACAAGAAAAAAAATCTAATCCCATCAAAAAATGGGGAGAAGAAATGAACAGACACTTTGATAAAGAAGAAATACAAATGGCCAAAAGACACATGAAAAAGTGCTCCACATCACTAATCATCAGGGAGATGCAAATCAAAACTATGATGAGATACCACCTCACACCCCAGAGATTGGCACACATCACAAAGAATGAGAATAAACAGTGTTGGCGGGGATGTGGAGAGAAAGGAACTCTTATCCACTGCTGGTGGGAATGCAGTCTAGTTCAACCTTTATTGAAAGCGATATAGAGATTCCTCCAAAAACTAGAAATTGAGCTCCCATACGATCCAGCTATACCACTCCTAGGAATATACCCTAGGAACACAAAAATGCAATACAAAAACCCCTTCCTTAGACCTATATTTATTGCAACACTATTTACCATAGCAAGACTCTGGAAACAACCAAGATGCCCTTTAACAGACGAATGGCTAAAAGAACTGTGGTACATATACACAATGGAATATTATGCAGCTATCAGGAGAGATGAAGTCATGAAATTTTACTATACATGGATGTACATGGAATCTATTATGCTGAGTGAAATAAGTCAGAGAGAGAGAGAGAGAGAGAGAGAGAGAGGAAAACACAGAATGGTCTCACTCATCTGTGGGTTTTAAGATAAATGAAAGACATTCTTGTAATAATAATTTTCAGACAAAAGAGAAAAGAGCTGGAATTTCCATCTCACCTCAGGAAGCTCACCACAAAGTGTGATGAGTTTAGTGAGAGAAATAACTGCATTTTGAACTGTCCTAATAATGAGAATGTATGACAGAAATGGAAAGCCTGTGTAGAGTACAGGCAGGGGTCGGGTGGGGAGGAGGGAGATTTGGGACATTGGTGATGGGAATGTTGCACTGGTGATGGGTGGTGTTCTTTACATGACTGAAACCCAAACACAATCATGTATGTAATGAAGGTGTTTAAATAAATATAAAAAATAAAAGAAAAAAAGAAAAAAAGTAAAAATGAATTATGTTCTAATTACAAATCCATAACATATACTTTAAGATTGGGGGAAAAAGGACTTTAATGTCTTCAATTTATGTACTACCAAAAGGATTCATATAAAAATGAAATATTTGTGTGTGTGTGTGTGTGTGTGTGTGTGTGTGTGTGTGTGTGTGTAAGAAAGAAAGAAAGAAATGGATTTTATCGTTCTTTCAGGGATATGTCCCTATATTCTACTTCATTAATAGGAAAGTAAAGTCTGCCTAGAGAATTCCATGCTAGAAAGCTAGAATTCAGTGACCTGGAAAGTTTCCCCAACTAAACCTTACTCCCAACCTCATCTCTGCACAATAACATTTCTTTTTCATTGCGAATTAACACCTAGGTTCTTCCCTTTATTTTTGAATGAAACCTTTTATGATTATTTGCCTTTGATCTTGTTTTCAGATATTTTATCCTGAATTTTAATTTTTTTTCTGATCATAATAAATGTCAGTAGTTGGGAGCTGCAGATCAGCGCAGTGCATTGATTTTGATTTAAAGAGACTCAAATGAGGCTTTCAGCATTCATTTGGACTCTTAATTCTGTGAGAACAAATATAATGTCTGATATATATACATATATATATATATGAAGAATTCAAGAAATAATGAAAAATAAATATGTGTAAGCCTCAGAAGTCCTTGATATATATTTGTCCATAGAGGAAACTTAGAAAAACTTCTATTTTTCTTATGTAGCTTTCCCTTAGCCCCCCAAAAAATTAATCTTACCTTCTATAGCTATATAAAATATCTCACAAAAATAAATACTATTTATAGCCCACTTAGCTTTAAATATCTCTTGAACACATCTAAGATTTCCTACATCTGGGTGCAAATAAATTGGCTAATGTCTGCTTACAAGGGTTATGGGCTCTCTTGTCAAAGCAATTATTGTCTATTTCTCTGCCCTTATAGCCCAAAATGTAGATTGGTGAGAGCTACCTCTTTATGATATTTATGTCATCAATTACCAATCAAAACCACAATTGAAGACTTTAAAACTCCTCAACATAAGTTTGTTGAATTTTACAATTTCTTAGCATTATCAATGTTCTTGAGAAATTTCAGGCAGAATATTAGCATCATTAATAAACTAGAGATAGAGACAGAGAGACAGAGACACTTGTGGTGGGAATGCCCCTGATTCAATGTCATTATGTACCTAAAATATTACTGTGAAAAATTTGTAATTCACTTTGGTCAAAATAAAAATTACTTTAAAAAAGGAAAAAAAAAGAAAGAAAGACAGCTACAGAGAGTGAGAAGAGCCTGGCCGTGTAATTTAGCACTTAGAAATTGGTGACCCGTATGTACTTCAAAGACAATCTATTTCTTCTGAGAAACCTGACAAGAATCACCACGATAGGATTCTGTACCTGAAATGTGCTTAATGATATGAAATTTAAATGTAATTCTTCTCTGAAGAGTGACATCTCTATCTGGAGCTAGAAATGTGAGCTCTTTATGAAGATCTTTTTAAAGAGCATAACAATCAGGAGAAATGACATCTTCATTAATCATCCCCTCATGTAATAGAGTCAACTAGAAAAAAATCATATTAAGTCCAATTTCCTGAGGAGATGAAGGGAACTAGCCTGTTTAAGCAACTCTTTGGCCTAAATGTTAACTATACAAAGCAGGACCCTTTTGTAGGCTACAAACTGTTTTGACTGCAATTTTTCTCTCCCCAACCCCATTTCCTCTCCCCACCATATATACCAAATGAAAAAACAACAGTGAGAAGTGAATATCGACTCTAAAATAAAAAGACCACTGTAAGAAAGAAAAGAGCAATCCAAATGTATTTTAATCAAATGGAACATACTTTTTACTCTCTAAGATGTACAAAATAATTTTAAGATAATATGATGATTTATAATTTGAAGATCAAAAATATTTGGCAAGTCCATAAACTTTAAAGACTTCAATTTGTTAACAATTTTTTCATGAAAAATAAAAACTACATATTTTATTTAGACTATTTTATAACCATCTTTCCATAACAGTAAAACTGGCATTCATACAGGACTAACTATAATTTTCTATGACGTGACCAGTTACCAGATGGCTACCTAATATAAAATAAAATAGAATTTTATTTATTTATTTATTTATTTATTTATTTATTTATTTATTTATTTATTTATTTTTGTTTTTTTCTTTCAGGCCACACCCATTTGATGCTCAGGGGTTATTCCTGGCTAAGCGCTCAGAAATTGCCCCTGGCTTAGGGAACCATATGGGATGCTGGGGGGGATCGAACTGCGGTCCTTCCTTGGCTAGCGCTTGCAAGGCAGACACCTTACCTCTAGTGCCACTTCGCCGGCCCCTAAAATAGAATTTTATTATGTAACATAATCATGCATTAAAAAGATAGGATTCACTTTTAGAGAAAAATACATATACACACTTTTATGCAAATATTAGTAACAGCAATTCTTATTATAATACTTTAATGTATAAGAGTCAATACAATTAGTAAAAATAAACATATACTTGTTACACAACATTTTTTCTTTTAAGAAACATCTAATTAAAATTTTAGGTTTAATGGGCAAGATGCTCATTCATAATCAGTCCAGACTACACAGCAATGTGGAAACAGCCATGGAATAGAAAAATAATGGGTATAGTTATAATCTAAAATTTTTTTATTTGTAAATATTGGTGGTATGAAAATATAGTTGAGCAATTTGTGATTAATAGTACTACCCAAAACATGCAAACTGGCAGGTAAATCAGTACCCATCTGCTAAATTTTGCATTAATAACTTATAAGTGTACATACACAATATTTACAAACTTGCCGTGTAAAAGTATATGCTTATTTTTACTTACTTTATTGAATTTATACACTAAAGTATTATAATAGAAATTGCTGTTCTAATGTTTGTATGATAGGATGTACATATATGCTATTTATTGAAATAGTAGTATGTGCAATAGCTTTTCTGAAGTAAAAATAAACTAATATTACTTTAGAACTGTATGTGATCTTAGAATTATTTGAACTTCTACTTAATAACCTAAAAACTAAATCTGCAGAATATTAAAGTGGCAGATCCTATATATTACATAAGTTTGATTTATGTATTATATGTAATCAAGCACAAGGACTCATACATGCAAGTCATTTGCATCTCTGCTGGCAAATTATATTGCTTAAGAAGAACCAATGATTTTTCTTTTCTTTTTTTATTGTTTTGAAATAATTTTTAGGGTTTTTTTATTAATAATATTTACTTTGACCAAAGTGGATTACAAATCTTTCACAGTAGTATTGTAGGTACATAGTGACATTGAATCAGGGGCATTCCCACCACCAATGTTGTCCTCCCTCCACCCCTGTTCCCAGCATGCATCCCATATTGCCCCTCCTTTGCTCCCAGGCTGCTAGTAAAAGTGGTCCCTTGTGTGTCTAGCTTGTTGTAGATTGGGTATCGATTCTGTTGTAGTTGGCTTTGGATTTGGTGTGTAAGTATGATCATTTTTATTTCTACTCAATGTTCATATGACTGTTTGGTCTTGGTGCCCACTATTATTTCCCCCTCAATCTATGAGGCAGAACAAGATGGTTCAAGTTATGTGGTTCCATTTGAAGGTAAGGAAAAAAAAAAGAAAAATTGCCCCTATTTTTAATGAATACCTGTCCTTAGATGGGTATCTTTGCATAAAAAGGAAAAAAAAACAATAACAATGGATAGCAGTTAATTTCTGAAATCTAAAACTAAAACCCACCAATTTGAATTTGTATTCCTAATACTTTTACAAAGTGTTAAGTATTTGAGGGTAAAGGAGATAGGAAAGTAGAAATAAAGGACAGGAAATAAATTTCTACCTAGCTACTCAGCTGCAGAAGCTGAATAGTTTTCCTAAAAAAAAATTCTGCTTATTAGGTTATTTGTGGAAGTACAAATATTCAGGCTAGTTTTTTTTTGGCATTCTTTGCTTCCTTCCTAGTACTCAGCATAGTTACTCCTTTATAGATTTTGTACAATACAGTAAATAACAAAAAACCAAACATAAGAATTTGAAGGTACACAACCTATGTAAATCCAGGGGCTAGCACTGGTATCGTTTGGACTATAAAATTTATTTTTTTTATATCCCAAGTAGAGATAGCTCTCTTTTACATATTGTGGTAACAAAAGTAATAATAATAAAAAGTTCTAGTATTCATAGGAAACCTCAACTATTAATAGTAAAATGCTCATAAAAATAAGATAAAATATATTTTAAGGCTGGACATATATCTCAGTAGTAAAAACCATGCACGTATAAGAACCTGAGTTCTATCTCCAGGACACTAACACACCTTTATACATAAACTCACACACACATACTTGTACACACATACACACATACTCTCTCTCTCAAGATAACTCAGTAGAACTAAATCAAACATATTTTTTCTTCTTTCTTGTTCCTAAGTTCAAAAATAATGACATAAAAACCTTGGTTTTATTTTAAATATTAACCAGTTCCACACAATGAAGTGCAACAATGAAAAACATAAATTCAAATACCTGCAAATTAAATAATAAAAATATATTTTGATTAACTGTATTCATAAAATTATAGAAACTCTTCCTTACATTTAGAAGAGCACAGTGACAATTTTATCTCAAAAGAAAAATGAAATGTTAGGAATTATATTTCTAGAGGCTCTTTAATTTGGCTAGCCATAGAATGAATATAAAAATATTTTTTTAAAATATGTCAGCAATAAGTAATGCCATCATTAACACTGTCATTCCTAAGATTTAGATGTGGTTGGCAAAAATTTCAAATCACTTAATAAAATGAAGTGCATTAGCTTTCACACAAATAATCATGGCTCCCCCAATCATATTCTATTTGAGGAAGTTTCTAGGTAAACACTTTTACGAGTACAATATGACATGTGATAGATTAGAGATATGCACGAATTATATAGAGATGCTCCCAAACATTGTGATAGAAACCTAAAAGAACAATTATCTAGAAAACAAAGGAGTGGAAAAAAATCAGGAGAGAGTAAAACCAAAGTTAAGTCATGACTTAAGTACTAGTTTATCAAGCCGAGGAAAGGGGATTTTTCCATATAAACCCATCTTAAAAATAAGAGTACATTATAATTAGAAAATTCTTTTCTTTGCAAACAGAACAGACATGATTATGCTCATGCAAAGTTGTTCAAGAAAACTACACTATTCCTGTAATTTCTGTGTGAGATACAATTTACTTACTAAGGAAAAATGACCTGTTCTCTCTCTTCCATTTTCTCAATTGCTTCTTTTCTCTTGGTCCTTTCTTGATTTCTATTCTTCAATTTTCCAGAGGTATTTTCTTAATTTCTAACCATGTAACCATTATCTCAATGAGAAAAATGTCTGATTAATCTTCATTGCTTTGTGACAACTGTGTCACAAATTATGACATAACTGTGTCGGAGAAATAGATTGAACTGGGAGAAACTTATTTTGTGCTATCAATTATATTTGCCTTTCCCTCCCCTGGAAGGTTCTTAGAGGAATGATTTGTCCAGCTAGATATTTTGTTATGCTTTCCGTGTGTGACTGACTCTTGGGAAACAGTCAGATGGTCAAAGATGAGGCAGGGCAAGTATCCCTTGCTCAGAAAAAAGATTTTATGGAAGTAGCTCACTTTAGTCTTGGCTTTTATTCTAGAATAGTGTTCAAAAGTCAATTGGAGCCTTCTTCAAAACTATATAGCTAATTCTTTCCCAAAGTCCTTCAGGTATTTAACCAAATAGTTCACACTGATTATTTTCCACCTAGGGGAAAGCATTTGTTGTGAATGAATGAACTAATTCAACAAGGCAGCTATTTCTTTTTCTTATTGGACTTGAAACATCTCAAATCCCTACAAGATCCTGACTGTCTATTTTTGGTATATCACCAGAATAATATCCTCTGAAAAGCAATTAGTTTTTACTCAACAGTAGCATATTGGTTAAGCAATTTAGCAGCAATGATAATCATATTACTTTGTATATTATTTATATATAGAACTCATAAAACTATAAGTTAAAATTATAAAAGCTACATATATAAAAATTAGAAGAATAAAATATATTCTCATTTTACAAATAATTGATATCCAGAGAAATATATTCAGATTTATAGTCTGGGTTATAGCAGAATTAGTTTAATCTTATACCCAGAATGTCTCACTCCTATTTCAATGACTTGCCCACATCAAACACAGAGTGAACAGGACTATATATTGTCACAATTTTCAGACAGAATATCAAAAGTCTGCACTTTGGAATTGTATGGTTTCTGTTAAGATAGTTAAATGAGGATAAAAGTTTATAAAACAGAAAATATTCTGTTATTTGTATTTAATAGAATATTATCTTATTCATTTTTAATTGTAAAGATGGAACTAATTTTATTAATCCTCATCAACTCCAAGAATCAACAGTTTATATATTGGTTTGGGACATAATATGCCTTTTGATATTTTTTCTAACTCTTTTGGCATACAGTATCATGAAGCTTTTTAAAAAATTTTTAAACTTGATTTATTTATTGACTGATTTTTGGGCCACAGCCAGCAGTGTCCAGGGATTACTTCTGGCTCTGCACTCAGAAATCGCTCCTGGCAGGCTCAGGGACGATATGGTAATTCAGGAATCAAACTGGTTCCCTCCTGGGTGGCCACATGCAAAGCAAATGCCCTACCACTGTGCTATCTCTCTGGCCCAGTATCAAGAAATTTTAAGTACAGAATTAGATTTGGTTCATATACATGAGTGATTTTCGTAATAAGATAAATTTGCACTTTTAAAATTCATATGACTATAGTTGTATGTTAGGGGTGTGAGTAAGTAGTTTACTCTGATAGCAACTTTCTTATCCACAATATAGTTCAATAAATTAAAATAACCATGTAGTATATTATGAGCCCAATCTTACACTTGTACTCTTGTACTCATTGTTTCTTCTACTTAATTTGTCTATGACAAATATTAAAACTAAAACTCAAACTATACTGAACTCACAATGTAACTTTTAGATTATTTTTAAGTGATATGTAAATTAAGATTTTAAAATACAATAAATATCTGTAATTTTTAAATATCTGTATTTTATACTTTTTAATTCTACATTAATTATTTAGCTAAAAGTAGAACAGGGTGCTTATCTGTAAGTAAAATGATGCACATTTTATTTTATTGTTTACTCTATGGCGCTATTTTAATTTTTTTAATATGTTAATCTTTTTACTCTTTTTTTTTGGTTTTTGGGCCACACCTGGTGACACTCAGGGGTTACTCCTGTTATGCACTCAGAAATTGCTCCTGGCTTGGGGGACCATATGGGAAGCCAAGGGATCAAATCGTGGTCCCTCCTAGGCTAGCAAAGACAAGGCAGTCAGTCACCTTACCCCTTGTGCCACTGCTCCAGCTCCCTTTTTACTCTTTTTATTATGAAAATTATAGGAGTTGGAGTGAAGTATAGCAACTAGGGCATTTTCCTTACCTAGAGCCAATCTGGGTTCAATCTTTGGAGCCAACCCAAGCTTAACCCCAGGTATTACAAGGTGGTCCCCACCCCCCCCCAACCTGACCGGAAATAATCCCTGAGCTAGGACTAAGTTCTGAATACTGCTGTGTGGGACTCAAAGACACACCAAAATTTATATATCACACTTTATTTAGTAATTATTTAGAAATAATATAAATACTTATATTGTGCATTCTTTGAGAATTATCACAAAAAATGTTTTGAGAATCACTGCCCTCAAGAATCATATCGCTTCTGTGTGACATTATTTTCCATTTTCATGTGCTTTCTGGCAGTAATTTTCAGCTACATATTCATAGGCTGTTTCTTACTATGATCATTTCTATGTAGTCTGGAAATGTCTTAATTCTTCTTAGCTTATGGATCTATACAGAATCAAGTGGAACAGCTGACCCTCAATAAGTATAGGACATAATACCTATAGATATGGTATCTTGCTATTTTCCACATTTTTTAAAAAACAACATTGTTTTATGGTACACAATAATTAAATATATTAGAAATAATTAAGGGTCCAGGGAACCTGAATGCTTATCCATTTTGAAAAGAAGTAGAACTCTAATCAAGTAAACTAACCTCTCTGGGACAGTTTTGCATATCAAATTAAAAGGATGGAGTAGCTTATCTCTAATGACTCATCATAAAACTAAAATTCTGTTTCATTATACTCTTCATATAAAACTGAGATTATAGTTGCTTACGACTCTAACAAGAGAAAAACTAATGTGAAAAATACCTAATTTTAGGAAAATTAAAATTTTTATTAATTAAGAGCTCTTAAGAGTAAAAATATGGGGCTGGAGAGGTAGCATGGAGGTAGGGTGTTTGCCTTGCATGAGGACAGATGGTAGTTTGAACCCCGGCATCCCATATGGTCCCTGTGCCTGCCAGGGTCGATTTCTGAGCACAGTGCCAGGAGTAACCCCTTAGCGCTGCCTGTTTTGACCCAAAAAAAAAACCAAAACAGTAAAAATACAACTTACCAATTTTTAAATACCATTTTATTTCAAATGATAAGTGCAGTAATTTGCTTGTAGAAGACACACAAATTAACATCAAGTTAACTCTAACATATAATATTAATGTATAATATATAATACATTTTTCAGTTTTAGGCCATACTCAGCAGTATTCAGGGATAACTTCTGGCAGGATCAGGGGACCATATGGGATACATGGGATCAAAATGGGGTCTGTCACATGCAAGGCAAATGCTGTCTCCACTATCACTCCAGGTTCCCTATCTAATACTTTAAAAATAATTGATACTAATTCTTATCACTGTTTAATTATTATCTTATAATATCATGGTTTTTTAAAAAGAGTTGCATCCTCATATGCAAAGGGAAGAAAATAAATAAGTCTATTTTGATGAGCCCCTACAATATTTGAATTGGAATGCAATCTTATTCCTGGATGAAAGACAAAAGAAGTTTCAGAGATTATTTGCCTTGGCTTTGTTCCCAATATTCTTTATCATGTATTCATATATATATATAACTTATATATATATATAAAACTTCTCAAACCATATCTCAAACCATATTGATTACAAGTACTATATGTATTATACTTTTGACTAATATGTGCAGTTTTTCTATTCAAAGCAAAGATGAAGCAACTAAAGCACCTCACAATCATAATGGACCATACCTATGTTACAATTGCAACAGTTTTAAGCTTACATTTATCCTAAATGTGTAGACTCTGAGACAGTATGGGACAGACAATCTTTCCGTCATATGGTGGAATCATTTCTATAATGGAGACTGTGCCAACAAAAACTTTATATGAATATGATCAAAAGTAAAAGTAATATTTTGTATAATTATTTAAGAAAATAGAAACTTTCTGATTCATTCAAATTCTTTCATCCTCTTTTTATTTCATATGCTAGAAGATGGGGGCTGGAGGATTGGTGCTTCCTGGCAATACAAATGCATCTCCTAGGTATAATCAGCCAACCTAGCTGTGTGAGGTCCCCAGAATATAGTTCTTAGTATTTGAGATGTCATGAATTATCTGTATCACCCCAACCATGCACAAGAGCCTCCCAAACTAGGTCCAGCAGTTCTTGGAGCCTCCCAGGTTACACCAAGGAAGCCTTGTAGGATCAAGCAGTGCTATGGAATAGACTGAACCAGGGTTAGCAACATGCAAAGTATTAACCTCTATACTACTTCTCTTGTTGACCTCATTGACTCTTTGCAAGGTGTTGTGTATCCAGTGGTAAATTCTAATTTTTACTACTCAAAGCATAAAACTCCTAACCTCCATGAGATTCCATACTAAGAGCACCTGGTGATATTTATTTGTCCCAGTAGTTTATGGGACTATAGAAACCAACTGAGGCTACAAGGTCATGATGATGTTCAGGAAGCCACAGCATTCTAACTCAGAGCTTTTCAAGTAAAATGCATTCAACCCTGAACAATATAATATCTTCCCTACCCTATAAGAAGGCATTTTTATTAAGAAAGCATTCTTACTAAAATGTAGGGCTCGCTTAAGATATTTTGCAAGTTTTAATTACATAAAGGATTGGAAGGGTTTAGAATTTTAGATCTGACAGTATTTCAAATAATGTGAAGATCAAATCCAATCACTCAAGTAATGAATAAAACCCATCTTAAATGATTTGGAATGGAGTAACAAACTCTGACATAAAGGCAGAAAATGAGCCAGAAAAAAAAAGCAAATTAAACCTAGGGGAAGGATAAAATGACAGATTAAAATAAGTAACCAAAATTCATGATGAAATAAAGAACTTAATGTATTTGAATATAGAATATTTAGATTAAAGCCATTTTAAGAGTAGGAGAGGCATATGATATTTAGCCTAGAATAATGGATAGGTATCACAAAGAGAGAGGTACAACAGCACTCTGATAATCACATAAAATATTTAAAGAATACGTAATTGATGGAGAATTATAGTAACCTATAAAACATTGGCATATAGAAGAATGATCAGCATTAGTTGAATTACTTTATAGACTGTGAATCCCTGAAAAAAGGAAATGAAGTCATGAGAAAAAGGATGTCGGAAGCAATTGGCAAAGAAGTAAAACTCATAAATGCAACAGAAAAAATGAAACGTTAGTAATGGAAGGATGAATATTGATTAAGAGGCTTTATTACTCAATTTAGAATTACTTTTGAGCATTTTCTATAGTCAAAGCATTATAAGACATACTATTCTGTTGAACAAGAACACAGTATTTAATAACCTCAGGTTTCAGACTATTATACTAGAAGAAATCATTCATGTTAAATTGCAGAATGATTTAAAATAATTTTTTTCTATTTCAAGTCACTTTGTTGCTGTCTGATTTAATAGTTGAGGATAGATAGATGACCATTTATTCACAAAAAAAATCAAACTAAATAACTATTATAAAGTCCTTAAGATTAGAATTTGTTTTGTTGGTTTTTTGGGCCACACCTAGTGATGCTTAGTTGTTACTCCTGGCTATGTACTCAGAAATCACTCATGGCTTGGGGGATCATATGGGACATTGGGGATCGAACCCAGGTCCATCCTGTCTCAGCTGCATTCAAGGCAAAATTCTACTGCTGCACCATCTCTCCAGTCCAAAGATTAGAATTTTTATCCACTGGTAGAACAAATAGTATTTGTATATGACATTGCATTACTAACAAATACAATATTATATTCATTCATTTTTATATTACAATTTTGTATTATTTTTCTATTACTTTTATTATTTATTATATTATTCTATTGTTTATTTTATTTCTATACTATTCTATTTTTATTATTTCTATGATTTATTCTATTATTCTCTCTCCTGAGTTCATAAGAACCCTCAGAGTCTAAAAGTCCTCAGTAAATAAGAACCTTTTTTCATCTCTAGCTTTGAAATAAACTCACATGTAATGATTAATTAAAAGAAACAGATCCTTTACTAACCAATGCCTTTTAAAAATGTGATAATGTTGAAATGTTAGACTCAAATCAGACCAATCTGATTTATAGAAAAAAATTAAAAAATGCACAAAACCAACCAAACCACAGAACAAAATTGGTTATTTGGAGACTATTTCTCAAGTCCTATTGTTTTTGGCCATTTGCTATTCTCCTCCAGTTTCTTTAACTGGTCTACAGATCTGAGCATTTGACATTGGGACACAAAATGTACAAAGTCCACAAATCAACAGAATAATAAATGATGGTGTTTGAATTATTTTAAATTGGCTATTTGATTCCAACAACTCACAGTTTTATAAATTGCTGGTTAGTTAACTAAATTTGTGTTCGTTGCCCACACTCAGGGGAGTGCTTTCTTTGATCTCACTTCTGGATCATTCTAGGCAGTCTCAAGGGACTATATAGAGGGTTCTTCGGATTTAACCTGTCTGGCTTGGGTGAGTGCAACGCAAGTGCCTTACCTACCTATTGCGTTGGCCCCTGACTAAACTGTTTTGCTAAAATGTATCTTTTCAGCCACTACAGTAAGTCTACGTTAACGTTAGAATTGTATTTATGTAGAATTCTTGTTTAGAAAATATTATATAATATTATAGATTGATATTGCAACTCTCCCAAGAGGAGATGTCTAAATTCTGAGTTTGGAAATGGAGAATTGTGGGAGTGAAGAGTGAGAGAAAGAAACAGAAAGAAATTTTGAAGACGACAGCAAATAAAGTACAACAGTTGCAATGGGCAGATCATTAGGAAACCTGTCATGAATTTGGCAATTTCAAACTATAATGGGGAAAGTTCAATTCAATTAAACTAAACATACGATCATTTTTAGTAATTGGGAGGGGGAAGTAAATTTATTTAAATAAATCAATAAATCAAATTTTTTTGAGGGTGAAACACGTGTAGTCTGGCAGTTTTCTACCTATGGAGCTCACAGCATACTAGTAAATTTTATTTTTATTTTATTTTTAAATGTTAAGTTTTTATTATTATTTTGATTAATATCTGTATTTAAAAACCTTGATTACACATATGATTGTAGTTGGGTTTCAGTCATGTAAATAATATCCCCCTTCACCACTGCAACGTTCCCATCACTAATTTCCCGAATCTCCCACCGCCCCACCCCACCCCCACCTGTACTCTAGGCATGCGTTCTACTTCCCTCATTCATTCACATTGTTATGATACTTCTCAGTATAGTTATTTCTCTAACCGCATTCGCCACTTTTTGTGGTGAGCTTCATGTCATGAACTGGACTTTCCAGCCCTCCTCTCTTTGTCTCTGAGAATTATTGTATAAATGTCTTTTATTTTTTTAATATCCATAGATGAGTGAGACTATTATGTATCTATCTCTTTCCTTTGACTTATTTCACTCAGCATAATAGATTTTATGTACATCCATGTATAGGAAAATTTCATGACTTCATCTCTCCTGACAACTGCATAATATTCTGTTGTGTAAAAAAACCACAGTTTCTTTAGCCATTCATCAGTTGAAGGGCATCTTGGTTGTTTCCAGAGTATTCTATGGTAAATAGTGCTGCAACGAATATAGTGTGAGGAAGAGATATTTGTATTGTATTTTTGTGTTCCTAGGGTATATCCCTAGGAGTGGTATAGTTGGATAGTATGGGAGCTCAATTTCCAGTTTTTGGAGACATCTCCATATTACTTTTCCATAAAGTTTGAACTAGAAGGCATTCCCAACAGCAGTGAATAAGAGTTCTTTTCTCTCCACACTCCCATAAGCACTGCTTATTGCCATTCCTTGTGATGTGTGCCAATCTCTGTGGTTTTAGATGGTACCTTACATTTGTTTTGATTTACATCTCCCTGATAATTACTGATGTGGAACAATTTTAGTTTTCCTTTTGGCTATTTCTTCTTTGTCAAAGTATCTGTTTATTTCTTCTCCCCCATTTTTTGATGGGATTACACGTTTGTTTCTTGTAAAGTTCTATCAGTGCCTTGCACATTTTAGATATTAGCCCTTTATCTGATGGCTACTGGCTGAATAGATTTTTCTACTTAGTGGGTGGCACTATTTCCTTTGAGGTACAAAAGCTTCTCAGCTTAATATATTCCCATCTATTTATCTCTGCTTCCACTTGTTTGGAGAGTCCCCTTTCCTCCTTAAAGATAACTTTAGTCTCAATGTCATGGAGTGATTTACCTACGTGTTTTTCTATATACCTTAGGGTTTCAAGTCTAAAATCAAGTCTTTAATGCATTTGGATATATGGTGTTAGCTAGGGGTCTGAGTTCACTTTTTTGCAAGTGGTTAACGAGTTGTGCCAACACCATTGTTTAAGAGGCTTTCCTTTAGGATATTTTGCTCCTTTATCAAAAATTTAGTAATTGTATGTCTGGGGAACATTCTCTGAGTACTCAAGCCTATTTTACTGATTTGAGAGTCTGTCTATATTTCAATACTATGCTGTTTTGATAACTATTACTTTGTAATACAGTTTAAAGTTGGGAAAGTAATGCCTCCTATAGTCCTTTTTCCAAGGATTTCTTTAGCTATTCGAGGGTATTTATTGTTCCAAATCAATCTCAGAAGTGTTTGATCCACTTCTTTGAAGAATGCCATAGGTATCTTTAGAGGAATCAAATTAAATCTGTACAATGCCTTGGGGAATATTGCCATTTGGATGATGTTAATCCTGCCAATCCATGAGCAGGGGATGTTTCCATTTTTGCGTGTCCTCTCTTATTTCTTGGAGCAGGGTTTTGGAGTTTTATTTTTATAAGTCCTTCACAACTTTAGTAAAACTGACTCCAAGATATTAAAGTTTGTGCAGCACAATGTGAATGAGGTTGTTTTCTTAATGTCCATTTCTTTCCTATCATTATTGGTGTATAAATAGGCCATTGATTTTTTTGTGTTAATTTTGTAGCCTGCCACATTTCAATATGAATCTATTTTTTTTAATTTTTTTTTATTTAAACACCTTGATTACATACATGATTGTGTTTGGGTTTCAGTCATAAAAGGAACACCACCCATCACCAGTGCAACATTCCCATCACCCAAGTCCCAAATCTCCCTCCTCCCCACCCAACCCCCGCCTGTACCCTAAACAGGCTCTACATTTCCCTCATACATTCTCAATATTAGGACAGTTCAAAATGTAGTTATTTCTCTAACTAAACTCATCACTCTTTGTGGTGAGCTTCCTGAGGTGAGCTGGAACTTCCAGCTCTTTTCTCTTTTGTGTCTGAAAATTATTATTACAAGGGTGTCTTTCATTTTTCTTAAAACCCATAGATGAGTGAGACCATTCTGCGTTTTTCTCTCTCTCTCTCTGACTTATTTCACTCAGCATAATAGATTCCATGTACATCCATGTATAGGAAAATTTCATGACTTCATCTCTCCTGACAGCTGCATAATATTCCATTGTGTATATGTACCACAGTTTCTTTAGCCATTCGTCTGTTGAAGGGCATCTTGGTTGTTTCCAGAGTCTTGCTATGGTAAATAGAGCTGCAATGAATATAGGTGTAAGGAAGGGGTTTTTGTATTGTATTTTTGTGTTCCTAGGGTATATTCCTAGGAGTGGTATAGCTGGATCGTATGGGAGCTCGATTTCCAGTTTTTGGAGGAATCTCCATATCGCTTTCCATAAAGGTTGAACTAGACAGCATTCCCACCAGCAGTGGATAAGAGTTCCATTCTCTCCACATCCCCGCCAACACTGTTTATTCTCATTCTTTGTGATGTGTGCCATTCTCTGGGGTGTGAGGTGGTATCTCATCGTTGTTTTGATTTGCATCTCCCTGATGATTAGTGATGTGGAACATTTTTTCATGTGTCTTTTGGCCATGCGTATTTCTTCTTTGTCAAAGTGTCTGTTCATTTCTTCTCCCCATTTTTTGATGGGGTTAGATGTTTTTTTCTTGTAAAGTTCTGTCAGTGCCTTGTATATTTTGGAGATTAGCCCCTTATCTGATGGGTATTGGGTGAATAGTTTCTCCCACTCAGTGGGTGGCTCTTGTATCCTGGGCACTATTTCCTTTGAGGTGCAGAAGCTTCTCAGCTTAATATATTCCCATCTGTTAATCTCTGCTTTCACTTGCTTGGAGAGTGCAGTTTCCTCCTTGAAGATGCCTGTAATGAATCTATTTTTATAGAATCTTTTTGGTAGATACTTTAGGGTTTTCTAAGTAGAGTATCATATCAAAACAAACAGTGGGAGCTTGATTTCTTTCTTTCCTATCTGAATTACCTTGATGTCTTTTTCTTGCCTAATTGCTATAGCAAGTACTTCCAGTACTATGTTGAATAGGAGTGTTGAGAGGGCACAGCTTTGTCTTGTACCAAAATTTAGAGGAAAGGCTTTTATTTTTTCTCCATTGAGAATAATATTTGCCATTGGCTTGTGGTAGATGGCCTTAACTATATTGAGAAAGGTTCCTTTCATTCCCATCTTGTGGAGAGTTTTTTTTTTTTATCAAGAATGGGTGTTGAACCTTATCGAATGCTTTATCTTCGTCTATTGTTATGATCATGTAATTTTTCTTTTTCTTTTTGTTTATGTTGTTTATTATGTTGCTAGATTTTTGGATATTAAATCATCCTTGCATTTCGGGGATGAAAACTACTTGATTATTTTGAATGATCTTCTTGATGAGGCATTGGGTTCTATTTGCCAGGGAGTTTTGAGGATCTTTGCACCTCTGTTCATCAGAGATATTGGTCGGTATTTTTCTGCAGCATCTCTGTCTGGTTTTGGTATCAAGGTGATGTTGGCATCATAAGAGCTATTTGGAATTGTACCCATTTTTTCAATTTCATGAAAGAGTCTGGCCAGGATTTGTAATAGTTCCCTCTGAAAGGTTTGAAGGAATTCATTACTGAGTCTATCTGGACCTGGGCTTTTGTTTTTGGTCAGACATTTGATTACCATTTTAATTTCCTTAATGGTGATGGGCTTTTTTATATATGATATATCCTCCTTATTCAACCATGCAAGGTTATAAGAGTGCAAGAATTAATCCATTTTTTTCAGTGGCATAGAGTTTCTCAAAGTAGTCTCTGATTACCCTTTGAGTCTCTGTAATATCTGTAGTGATCTCCCCCTTTTCGCTTCTAATATGGGTTATCAATTTTCTCTCTTTTTCTGAGTTTTACCAATGGTCTATCAATGTTATTTGTTTTTTCAAAGAACCAACTTCTGTTTTTGTTGATCTTTTGGATTTTTTTGTGTTTCCACTTCATTGATTTCTGCTATAAGCTTTATTATTTCTTTCTGTATCCCTATTTTTGGTTCCTTTGTTGATCATTTTCTAATTTTATAAGCTGCATCATTAGGCTATTCAGGTATGTCCCTTCTTCCTTCCTGATGTGTGCTTGCAAAGCTATAAATTTTCCTCTCAGTACTGCTTTTGCCGTGTCCCATAGATTCTGATAGTTTGTCTCTTCATTGTTATTTGTTTCCAGAAAAGTTTTGATTTCCTCTTTGATTTCATCTCAGAGCCACTGGTTGTTCAGTAGCAGGCTGTTTAATTTCCAGTTGTTAAAGTTCTTCTTCTGTGTCCCTTTATAGTTCACATATAATTTTAAAGCCTTGTGGTCAGCGTAGGTAGCCTGCAAAATTTCTACCCTCTTGATTTTATGGATTAATGTCTTATGTGCCAGCATGTGGTCTATCCTAGAGAATTATCCATGTGCATTTGAGAAGAATGTGTATCCAAGTTTCTGGGGAATGGAGTGCCCAAAATATATCTACTAGGCTTCTTTCTTTCATTTCTCTTCTCAGAACGAATATATTTTTGTTGGGTTTCAGACTGTTTGACCTATCAAGTGTTGACAGGGCCATATTGAGGTCTCCCACATTTATTGTTATTATTGATATCTTATTTCAAATTTGTCAATAGTTGTATTAGATATTTTCCTTGTCTCTCATTGGGTGTGTATGGTTTAGTAGTGTGATGTCTTGCACATGTTCCTTGATTAATACAAAGTATCCACTTTTGTCCCTTACAACTTTTCTTAGTCTAAAGTTTGTGTCATCTGATATTGATGAAGCCACCAGTTATTTTAAGAATGTTGTTTGCTTGGATGATTTTCCTCCATCTTTTGATTTTGAGTTTATATTTGTATTGACTATTCAGGTGTGTTCTTGTAGGCAGCAGAAGGTTGGATTCACTTTTTGATCCATTTCACTACTCTATGTCTCTGAATTGGTGCATTTAGTCTACTGACATTGAGGGAGATAATTGTAATGGGATTTAATGTCATCTTTGTATATAAATTTGGTGTGTCAATTGGTCTGTATTGTCTTAAAGTAGACCTTTCAGTTTTCCTTTAAGGCTGTTTTTGCCTCTGTAAAATTTCTAATCTGTTGATTATCCATAAAGCTATATATCCTTTCTTGAAACCTGAACGTTAATAAGGCTGGGTGCATTATTTTAGGTGAAGCAACCATTTTTTCACAATATCCCACCACTCTCTTCTGGCCTTGAGAGTTTCCTGTGACATGTCTGCTGTAAATCTTAAGAATGCTCCTTTGAATGTAATTTTCTTTTCTGTCTTTCTGCTTCCAATTTTGCATCTCTAGCTGTGGGATTCATCATTATGACTAGGCTGTGTTCTGGGGTGTTTTTCTTTGGGTCTCTTTTAACTGGTACTCTTCAGATATACAGGATTTGATTGTATGCAGTATTTAGTGCTGGAGGTTTCTCTGTAATGATGTTTTTGACTGTTCATTCTTCCTGGAGACCCTTTCCTGGGCCTCTAGAACTCCAGTGATTCTTACATTGTTTCTGTTGAGTTTATCAAAGATTTCTATTTTCATCTTTGCACATTCTTTGAGTACTTTTTTCATTGTCTGATCATTTGCCTTAAGGTTGTTTTCCAATCTCTTCGGCTGTATAGAGTTGTTCTGCATTTCATCTTTCAGTTCACGGATTCTGTCCTCAGATGCTGTAACCCTATTGGAATGGCTTTCCAAAAGAGGCTTTCAGTTCAGCTACCCTGTTTTTCAGATGCTATTTAAGTTTGGAGTTTTCTGATTTCTGTCTTTGTTTTCTTTTCAGCTAGAGCGATGTTTTCTTAATTTCCATGAGGATTCTTTATATTTCTATACTAAACTCCTTATCTGAGAGATTAATCTGGTGGTTGGTATTTTTGGGGTCATCAGTGCAATGAATATTAATTCTCTGTGTCTAGTATTTGACTGTGAGGTTTCAACATTGTCATGCTTATAGTGTGATTTTTTTCTGTGTGTTATGGTGGAGTCCATTAATTTGAAAGAGTGTGTGGCCTTGAAGCAAAGCAGAGTCTCCATGCTTTTCTGGAGCCTCTAGAAGAGAGTTTTTGCTCGCACTTCTCAGCTTTCTCAGCAGTGTAGATAAACAGTTATATAGGCAACAGGCCCATCAGTCTATCCCATTTGGTAACCTCACTGCAGGGCCAGATTCCTCTCTCCTGCCTTCACAGATAAAGGGTGTGCCTTTCTGCCATGGCACTACTAGCAGCCACTTTTGACTCACTCAACCATTCTTGGCCTTTTGGCTTGGGCACCTCTAGGAGAGAGTTTTTGTTCGACCCTCTTGGCCCTCTCAGGAAAGTTTCAGGAGACAAAAGAGTAGAGAAACATGCACAGGCAACACGCCCACTCAGTCTCTCCCATTTAGTAACCTCACAGCAGGGACATATTCCTCCCACCTACCTTCAGAGACAAAGGATCTGCCTTTCTGCTGTGGCACCGATGGTAGCAAGTTTTTACTCACTCAGTCTTTCTTGGCCTTTCAGCTTGGGCACTTTTAGGAGAGAGGTTTTGTTGGGCTCTTCTCAGGTGAGGTGCAGGAGACAGAAAAGTAGAGAAACACATACAGGTGACAGGCTCCCTCAGTCTCTACCAGTTGGTAATCACACAGCAGAGGCAGATTTCTCAATAAATCAATTTTTTAAAAGAGCATATTAATCTGCTTTCAGAGTTCAAAGGAATTATTTGAGAAAATGTTTTAAAAACTTTTTTAATATAATTTTTATTTTGATCATAGTGGCTTATATATGGTTGACAATAATATTTTAGGTACATATTTACATAAAATCAGGGGGGATTCCCATCACCAAATTGTCCTCCCTACACCTCCGTTTTTGTCCTACCTCCCATATTCTCTTCCCTCACCCCCAGGGCTGCTAGAATATGTGGTCCCTCTGTATCTAGCCTAATACTTATTAGCCTTGCACCTGTTTGGTCTTGGTGCCTCCCTTATTTCTCCCTCTAACTGGGAGGCAGGACTAGCTAGTTCAAGTTCCGTGGTTTTGTTTGAAGAAGAGAAAAGTAATAAACTGGGGTTAAAGTCTAATACTGCGAAAATGGGCGGAATCCTTCTAGAGGCTCTCATCATTAATTTGAGAGACGAAGGAGAAAAAGGTGAAACACTTCACCAGTACAAAAAGAAGTGTCAAATATCCAGTGAGGACTCCAACAATAATGATAAGCACCACAAACAAACAAACAAACAAAAAAACACCATGGTCTTGAGATAAGAAACATGGTATATCACATAAAGAAAGAAAAGAAAAGAAGAGAAAAAAATAAGTATAACTGTGGACAACAACTTAATTAATCACACCCAAACAGAGAAATCAACCAAAAATAGATAGGTAAATAAAATAATAATAATAATAATAAATGAAGATAAAAATAATATATAAAAAATAAACAATGTTTTGTGCTTTTTGTTTTTTTGTTTTTTCCCTCCTGCCCTGGCACAGTAAATATTGGGGTCATTCGAAAAGGAATTCACTTGGCCTAAGAAATATGGGGTTTCTCCGTTCTTGGAGTATATTGTCATGGGATTAACTATAGACTCTGTTCAGGATTATTTACTCTCCCGGTGGTGCTTTTGTGGTGTTTGGAAGACTTCTGCTCTGTCCTGGGTGATACAATCAGACCTCTGTGTCTAGAGATCTCAGTATCTGCACAGATCCAGGGGTGGGAATTATGATGAAGTCAGTCTTTGTGGTTCTAGAAATTCTGTTCAGTCAGTGTCATTTTAATTCATATTCTGTGGTTGGTGATCTTGGTCTTTGCACTGAACCTAGGATGGCACCAAGGATAGCGTCTTTCTTTGTGCTTCCAGAACCCCCATTCCGTTACAATTGTCTCTGCCAGACCTTTGGAACTGGGGATCATGTTTATTGTGCAGGTCGTAGTTCAAACCCTAGACTAGGGCTTTTTTATTGGTCCCAAGATGTATACAGTCTGGTCATGGTTCTAGCAGCCAGTCATCTGTAAATCGCAATCTTGGCTTTTGGACCTACCAAAGGGTGACAAATCTTCTGATTTTGTCTTGTCGTTAGCTGGTAAGGTAGGATAACCTGCTCTTAGGTCAAGTTGTTCCCATTTTCCTCGTTGTCAGGATATCATATTGAGCTGGCAATTGTTGGTGACCCTGCAGTATTAAGGCTGTCCCATATGGGATTTGTTTCCTGCAGATATTGTGAAGAACTGTGTCGTTTCTATGTCTGGGATCCAGGGTTCAATGCTGGATGGATGGTATCTAATCACCTGAGGTCTAAGTTGATTCCACATGATATATTTTCAAGGTAGGAGTTATTCCTGTATTGTAAACAACTATGTCTTCCTATCTCTAGTAGATAAGAGCTCTTTTTTATATGTAAGATTTCCCCTTTTTTTAGTGTGACTTTGCAGGGGGAAATGGTGCTACATTATATTGTCAGTAAATTTGGGGGTGGACAGAGGGGAAAACAGAAACAGGTCACATACCCAAAAAAGATAAGAAAAGAAAAAGAAAAAGAAAGAAAAAAATGTATGTGCTCACATATGTATATGTAGGACAGACATTTAAAAAAAATGAGTTAGCGAAGTATTTAAAGGACCAAAGTGATGCAAAAGACTACCTTACATCGGGGAAAAGCAGGTAAAGAGGTGGTATAATACAGATCTTATGCTTATGTTGGAAGTACAGGTTTTCCCTTTCTCCTTTGGGTTTTTCTTGTAGTGTGTGGATTCCCAGGCATCTTTCCATCACATCCCCTGACCTTCTTCAGATTGGCAAAAGATTTGCAGCAGTGAGGTCTTGGAAGAGTTCTTACATTGGGGATACTTTTGGACCTAAGTCTGGTTTCAAGTAACAGTCCACGTTAGGGGAAGTTGGTACGGAGGGTCTCACAGCATGAGTCCGCAGGGGAGTTGTCTGTCTTTTCTTGCGGGAGACGAGGTGTGGGTTTGACTGGGTGTCCCCTCGCCTGGGTGCTGGATACTGGTTTGTTGGGGTAGAGGTCAATCTTGATGCCTAATAGATTAAGGACGGAGGGTGAAGAGTTTTAATATGACAGGAGGTCTGGATGGGATTGAGGGGTGAAGGGATAGTTGGATTTCCAAAGGGGGGAAAAGGAAGGTATATGGAAGGGGTAGGAAGGGAGAAAAGAGAAAATACATTAGAAAGAAAGGTAGAAGAGAAAAAGGAAAACGTAAAGAGAAGAATAGAAAAGAAAAAAATAAAAAAGAAAGTAGTGAGAAGAGAGGAGAGAATAGCAAAGGAATGCTAGTTTGCTTGAATGTGTTTGAAGAATAGAGCCTGTACTTTAAGTCTGTACATCGCAGTTACTGCTTCGGTGGTCTGACTGGTCACGTGCTTCAATTCCTAAAAGAAGGTATAACCTAGAGATAAAGTGTATGTTAAAGAGTTTTCTTGGGGCCATCTCGTAGTGCAAGCTAGGTATGGTATCTCGTGTGGTATCCTGAGCTGCCATCTTAGTTTTTCCGCCATTTGTATTTAAGGACACCTGTGGACAGAAAAGCTGAGAGGTTATTTTAAATATAGTAAGATAAAGGCATTAAAACATAGTTTGTTGTGGGATGTTTTCATTGGAGTCAGTGATTTCCCGTGGTGTTCTTTACCTGTGTTTCTGTATACAAACTCTAAGGGATTATTGTGGGCCTTTGTTGTAGAAGGCTGATTACATATCTGTCCTCTCTATGCTACTGTTTCTGGTATTGCTGTTTTCTTTGTGGTATAATATGTAGTCAAGAGTTTGCATTGTTCCCTTTTTATATATTTTGGGCACTGCTCCCGAGTATATGTTGAATATTACAGTGTTTGGAGTTTCTACCCTGTTAAACACTGTTATTTGATTGTTAAGTATTAGTTGTGTATAAGATGTATGTTCTAGATGCTTCAGAATAGTGCTACCATTCTTCCTTTGTACTTGAGGTTTTTTTCTCCCTTACTGCATTAAGGAGTTCCTCTTTCTCTTTGTGTTTTTGCCATTTGGATTATTATATGTCTTGGTGTTGGTTTATTAGGGTCTATGTTATTAGGGACTCTCTTGACTTCCTGGATTTGCCCTAAAGTTTCTTTGCAGAGGGTGGGGAAGTTCTCTGTTATTATCTCCCTGACTACCTGTTCTTCCCCCTTCCCTATTTCCTCCCCTTCTTGTATACCCACAATTCTTAGATTGTTTTGTCCTTTTTCATTAGATATTGGATTTTTCCTTCCAATGCTTTGCCTTTTATTTCTTTGTTGGTTTCTTTTGTCTTCTGACTTACTTTTTTTTAACATAATATGATGTAGGTCCATCCACGTTGCTGCAAAGTCTGTGATTGTATCATTTCTGACTGCCATGTAATATTCCATTGTGTATAGATACCACATCTTTATGATCCATTCATCTGTTGTTGGACATCGAGGTTAGTTCCAAGACTTGGCTATTATACTGAGTGCTGCGATAAATAGTGGGGTGAACTATTCATTTTGGAATGAATGTCCTTCCACCTTGGGGGTATATACCTAGGAGAGGAATTGCTTGTCAAATGGCAGCTCAATTCTAAGTTCTTTGAGCACTCTCCAGACTGTTCTCCATAGGTGTTGGAATAGGGGGCATTCCCACCAGCAGTGGATGAGAGTTCCTTTCATACCGCATCCCCGCCAACAGAGATTGTTCCCATTATTTTTGATGTGAGCCATCCTTACTGCTGTAAGGTGGTATCTCATTGTGGTCTTGATTTGGATCTCTCTGATGAAGAGTGAAGGTGAGCATGTTATTATGTGTTTGTTGGCCATCCTTCTGTCTCCTTCAGAGAAGTGTCTATTCATTTTCTCTCCCCATTTTTAAGGTTTTATTTGGTTTCAGGGGGCTCAGCTTTCTGAGTGCTTTGTATATTCTAGATATCAGTCCTTTGTCTGATATGTCGAGTGAAAAGATTTTTTCCCATTCTGTTAACTGTCTTCTTGCATTAAGTAAGGTTTCTTTTGCCATGCAGAAGCTTTTTATTTTGATGTAGTCCCATTTGTTTATGTTCAATGCTAAAGTTCTTGCCATTGGTGCTCCATTCTCGAAGACCTTTTTGATATATAGGTCCTCAAATGTTCTACCTATTTTGTTCTCGATAAACTTTTTTTTTAATTTTTTTTTATTTAAACACCTTGATTACATACATGATTGTGTTTGGGTTTCAGTCATAAAAGGAACACCACCCATCACCAGTGCAACATTCCCATCACCCAAGTCCCAAATCTCCCTCCTCCCCACCCAACCCCCGCCTGTACCCTAAACAGGCTCAACATTTCCCTCATACATTCTCAATATTAGGACAGTTCAAAATGTAGTTATTTCTCTAACTAAACTCATCACTCTTTGTGGTGAGCTTCCTGAGGTGAGCTGGAACTTCCAGCTCTTTTCTCTTTTGTGTCTGAAAATTATTATTACAAGGGTGTCTTTCATTTTTCTTAAAACCCATAGATGAGTGAGACCATTCTGCGTTTTTCTCTCTCTCTCTGACTTATTTCACTCAGCATAATAGATTCCATGTACATCCATGTATAGGAAAAATTCATGACTTCATCTCTCCTGACAGCTGCATAATATTCCATTGTGTATATGTACCACAGTTTCTTTAGCCATTCGTCTGTTGAAGGGCATCTTGGTTGTTTCCAGAGTCTTGCTATGGTAAATAGAGCTGCAATGAATATAGGTGTAAGGAAGGGGTTTTTGTATTGTATTTTTGTGTTCCTAGGGTATATTCCTAGGAGTGGTATAGCTGGATCGTATGGGAGCTCGATTTCCAGTTTTTGGAGGAATCTCCATATCGCTTTCCATAAAGGTTGAACTAGACAGCATTCCCACCAGCAGTGGATAAGAGTTCCTTTCTCTCCACATCCCCGCCAACACTGTTTATTCTCATTCTTTGTGATGTGTGCCATTCTCTGGGGTGTGAGGTGGTATCTCATCGTTGTTTTGATTTGCATCTCCCTGGTGATTGGTGATGTGGAACATTTTTTCATGTGTCTTTTGGCCATTTGTATTTCTTCTTTGTCAAAGTGTCTGTTCATTTCTTCTCCCCATTTTTTGATGGGGTTAGATGTTTTTTTCTTGTAAAGTTCTGTCAGTGCCTTGTATATTTTGGAGATTAGCCCCTTATCTGATGGGTATTGGGTGAATAGTTTCTCCCACTCAGTGGGTGGCTCTTGTATCCTGGGCACTATTTCCTTTGAGGTGCAGAAGCTTCTCAGCTTAATATATTCCCATCTGTTAATCTCTGCTTTCACTTGCTTGGAGAGTGCAGTTTCCTCATTGAAGATGCCTGTAATGACCTGTAGTGTTTTGCCTATGTGCTGTTCTATATATCTTATGGTTTGGGGGTTGATATCGAGGTCTTTAATCCATTTGGATTTTACCTTTGTACATGATGTTAGCTGGGGGTCTAAGTTTAATTTTTTGCAAGTGGCTATCCAATTGTGCCAACACCACTTGTTGAAGAGGCTTTCCCTGCTCCATTTAGGATTTCCTGCTCCTTTATCAAAAATTAGATGGTTGTATTTCTGGGGAACATTTTCTGAGTATTCAAGCCTATTCCACTGATCTGAGGACCTATCCTTATTCCAATACCATGCTGTTTTGATAACTGTTGCTTTGTAGTACAGTTTAAAGTTGGGACAAGTAATTCCTCCCATATTCTTTTTCCCAATAATTGCTTTAGCTATTTGAGGGTGTTTATTGTTCCAAATGAATTTCAAAAGTGTCTGTTCCACTTCTTTGAAGAATGTCATGGGTATCTTTAGAGGGATGGCATTAAATCTGTATAATGCCTTGGGGAGTATTGCCATTTTGGTGATGTTAATCCTGCCAATCCATGAGCAGGGTATGTGTTTCCATTTCCGTGTGTCCTCTCTTATTTCTTGGAGCAGAGTTTTATAGTTTTCTTTGTATAGGTCCTTCACATATTTAGTGAAGTTGATTCCAAGATATTTGAGTTTGTGTGGTACTATTGTGAATGGGGTTGTTTTCTTAATGTCCATTTCATCCTTATTACTATTGGTATATAGAAAGGCCATTGATTTTTGTGTGTTAATTTTGTAGCCTGCCACCTTGCTATATGAGTCTATTGTTTCTAGAAGCTTTTTGATAGAGTCTTTAGGTTTTTCTAAGTAGAGTATCATGTCATCTGCAAACAGTGAGAGCTTGACTTCTTCCTTTCCTATCTGGATTCCCTTGATATCCTTTTCTTGCCTAATCGCTATAGCAAGTACTTCCAGTGCTATGTTGAATAGGAGTGGTGAGAGAGGACAGCCTTGTCTTGTGCCAGAATTTAGAGGGAAGGCTTTCAGTTTTTCTCCATTGAGGATAATATTTGCCACTGGCTTGTGGTAGATGGCCTTCACTATATTGAGAAAGGTTCCCTCCATTCCCATCTTGCTGAGAGTTTTGATCAAGAATGGGTGTTGGACCTTATCAAATGCTTTCTCTGCATCTATTGATATGATCATGTGGTTTTTATTTTTCTTGTTATTGATGTTGTGTATTATGTTGATAGATTTACGGATGTTAAACCAGCCTTGCATTCCTGGGATGAAACCTACTTGATCGTAGTGGATGATCTTCTTAACGAGGCATTGAATCCTATTTGCCAGGATTTTGTTGAGGATCTTTGCATCTGCATTCATCAGTGATATTGGTCTGTAATTTTCTTTTTTGGTAGCGTCTCTGTCTGGTTTAGGTATCAAGGTGATGTTGGCTTCATAAAAGCTATTTGGAAGTGTTTCTGTTTGTTCAATTTCATGAAAGAGTCTTGCCAAGATTGGCAGTAGTTCCTCTTGGAAAGTTTGATAGAATTCATTAGTGAATCCATCTGGACCTGGGCTTTTGTTTTTCGGCAGACATTTGATTACTGTTTTAATTTCATCAATGGTGATGGGGGTGTTTAGATATGCTACATCCTCTTCCTTCAACCGTGGAAGATTATAAGAGTCCAAGAATTTATCCATTTCTTCCAGGTTCTCATTTTTAGTGGCGTAGAGTTTTTCAAAGTAGTTTCTGATTACCCTTTGAATCTCTGTCATATCAGTAGTGATCTCTCCTTTTTCATTCCTGATACGAGTTATCAAGTTTCTCTCTCTCTCTTTCTTTGTTAGGTTTGCCAGTGGTCTATCAATCTTGTTTATTTTTTCAAAGAACCAACTTCTGCTTTCGTTGATCTTTCGGATTGTTTTTTGAGTTTCCACTTCGTTGATTTCTGCTCTCAGCTTTGTTATTTCCTTCTGTCTTCCTATTCTTGGGTCCTTTTGTTGAGCATTTTCTAGTTCTATTAGCTGTGTCATTAAGTTACTCAGGTAAGCTCCTTCTTCCTTCCTGATGTGTGCTTGCAAAGCTATAAATTTTCCTCTCAGTACTGCTTTTGCTGTGTCCCATAAGTTCTGAGAGTTTGTGTCTTTATTGTCATTTGTTTCCAGGAACCTTTTTATTTCCTCCTTGATTTCATCTCGGACCCACTGGTTATTGAGCATGAGGCTGTTTAACTTCCAGGTGTTAAAGTGTTTCTTCTGAGTCCCTTAGGAGTTCACAAATAATTTCAGAGCCTTGTGGTCAGCGAAGGTAGCCTGCAAAATTTCTATCCTCTTGATCTTATGGAGGTATGTTTTATGTGCCAGCATGTAGTCTATCCTGGAGAATGTCCCATGTACATTGGAGAAGAATGTGTATCCAGGTTTCTGGGGATGGAGTGTCCTATATATATCCACTAGGCCTCTTTCTTCCATTGCTCTCCTCAGGTCTAGTATATTCTTGTTGGGTTTCAGTCTGGTTGACCTATCCAGTGTTGACAAAGCCGTGTTAAGGTCCCCCACAATTATTGTGTTGTTGTTGATATTATTTTTCAGATTTGTCAACAGTTGTATTATATATTTTGCTGGCCCCTCATTCGGTGCATATATGTTTAGGAGAGTGAATTCTTCCTGCTCTACGTACCCCTTGATTAATATAAAATGTCCGTCTTTGTCCCTTACAACCTTCCTGAGTATAAAGTTTGCATTATCTGATATTAGTATGGCCACTCCAGCTTTTTTATGGGTGTTGTTTGCTTGGATAACTTTTCTCCAGCCTTTTATTTTGAGTCTATGTTTGTTCTGACTATTCAGGTGCGTTTCTTGTAGGCAGCAGAAGGTTGGATTGAGTTTTTTGATCCATTTAGCCACTCTGTGTCTCTTAACTGGTGCATTTAGTCCATTGACGTTGAGAGAAAGAATTGTCCTGGGATTTAACGCCATCTTTATTTCAAAATTTGGTGTGTCTTCTGGGTAGTCTTGTCTTAGATTAGGTCTTTCATTTTTTCTCTTAAGACTGGTTTTGTGTCTGTGAAGTTTCTGAGCTGTTTTTTGTCTGTGAAACCATGTATTCTTCCATGAAACCGGAAAGTGAGTTTTGCTGGGTATAGTATTCTGGGTGAAGCATTCATTTCATTCAGTCTTGTCACAATATCCCACCACTTCTTTCTGGCATTGAGCGTTTCTGGTGAAAGGTCTGCTGTAAATCTCAGGGAAGCTTGCTTGCACATGATTTCCCCTTTTGATCTTGCTGTTTTCAGAATTCTGTCTCTATCTGTGGGATTTGTCATTGTGACTAGGATGTGTCTTGGGGTGGTTTTTCTGGGGTCTGTTTTGGTTGGTACTCTTCGGGCATGCAGGATTTGATCACATATATTCTTTAGCTCTGGAAGTTTCTCTTTAATAATGTTCTTGACCATTGATTCTTCCTGGAAATTTTCTTCCTGGGTCTCTGGGACTCCAATGATTCTTAAGTTGTTTCTGTTGATCTTATCATAGACTTCTATTTTCGTCTGTTCCCATTCTTTGACTAATTTTTCCATTGTCTGCTCATTTGCTTTAAGTTTTTTGTCCAATCTCTCCTGCTGTATGGAATTGTTATGTATCTCATCTTCCACAGCACCAAGTCTATTCTCAGCTTCTGATACCCTGTCCCAGAGCTTATCCATTTTGTCATTCACTTCGTTTACTGACTTTTTCAGTCCTGTTAGTTGACATGTTATTTCAGTTTGGAGTTTTGTCATTTCTGCCTTCATATTTTCTTGGTTCTTATTAGTGTTCTGTTCAACTCGATCCATGGTTTCTTGGAGTCTGTTGAGCACCTTCCATATTGCTAGTCTAAAGTCCTTATCTGAGAGGTTGATTAGTTGTTCAGTCATTATCTGGTCCTCAGAATTGTCATCTTCATTCTCTATGTCTGATGCTGGCCTGCGTTGTTTCCCCATTGTCACACTTGTATTGTGGGTTTTTCTACGTGTTGTGGTGGTATTCATTGTCTATATGATGTAGGCAGCACACTCCTCTGGCTCCTCCCTTTCTGGATGGGCTGACTTGCCTCTAAGGGAGGGGAGTCCTCCGTGGATGAAGCCTCACACTGGGTCAAATCTTAGGCCCGAGCATGCAACAGAGAAGACAGTCCAGAGAGAAATGTTTGCTTCTGTGATATAGCGCCGTTCTTAGTGTGATTTTTCCTTCTTGTTGCAATGGTGTTCTTTCCTTAGAAAGAGTGCACGGCCTCGTAGCTACCACCATCACTATGCTTACATTGAAATCCTGAGATTAAATAGAAATGGATTTGCAAGACCAGACACACTATGAAGTTTCCTTTAAATATATTCAAAATAATAACTCCTGAGTATAGGGAGCTGAGCTCTCTGGAGTCTGACTGAAGGTCAAAGTGGATCAGCCCAGCACTCTTTGATTCCTACCTGCCTTGGCTACAGCAGACTTTGTTTCAGGGCCACACCTGAAGCTGCTTTGTGATCCCAGTGTCCATCCAAGAGGAACACAGGAGAAAAACATAATAAAAGTGTGGCTACTCCACTTCACTCTGCAGCTGCACACTTCTTATATAAGACGAACCCCATTGCAATACACAGAATCACAGTTAAAAGGTGACAATGAGGAAACAACCAAGGACAACTGCATGAATGGAGTATGAGGATTGCAGCTCTGATGAGCTAAAAAATGCCAACCACCTGGTTGACCTTTCGGAAAGGGAGTTTAGAGTGGAGATACAAAGGATGTTAATGGAAATCAAAGGGAGCATAGATCGATCTGAACAGATCAGAAATATGGAAATCAGAAAACTCCAAACTGAAATAATTGGACTTAAAAATGCAGTAGAGATAATGCAAAACTCTATGGAAAGCCTCTCCAATAGAGTAACAGCTGAAGACAGAATTACTCAGCTAGAAGATGAGAGGCATAATAACTCCATAAAACAAAAGAGTTTGGAAAGTATCTCAAAGTAAATGAACAGACAATGGAAAAAAATACTCAAAGATTTTGAACAGATTAAAATAAAAATGTTCAATAAATTCAACGGAAACAACATAAGAATTATTGGAGTCCCAGAAACACAGGAGGAGAATCCCCAGGAAGAAGCAGCAATCAAAGACATCATTAAAGAGAATCTCCCAGAGATAACAACTGTAGGCAACCGAATCCTGGATGCCCAAAGAGTACCAGCTAAAAGAGACCCAAAGAGAAGCACCCCAAGACACATACTAGTCACAATGACAAATCCCACAGATAGGGATAGGATACAGAAAACAGCAAGATCCAAAAGGGAAAAGGAGCATCCTTAAAATTTACAACATATATGTCACAAGAAACTCTCAAGGCCAGAAACAATGGTGGGGTATTGTGACAAGACTGAATAAAATGGAGGCTTCAACTAGAATAATATACCCAACCCAACTCACACTCAGGTTTGAAGGATATATAGCTTCACGGATAAAAAACAGCTCAGAAATTTTACAGATACAAAACCAGCCTTAAAGGATTAACTGAAAGACCTACTTTAAGACAAGATAGACCAACAGACACACCAATCTTATAAATAAATATAGAATTAACTCACATGACAATCATCTCTCGTTGTCAATGGATTAAATGGAACAATTAAAAGACACAGAGTGGCAAAACGGATCAAAATGATGAATCCAACTTTCTGCTGCCTACAAGAAACACACCTGAATAGTCAGAACCAACTTAGACTCAAAATCAAAGACTAAAGGAAAATCATCCAAGGAAACAACACCGTAAAAAAGCTGGGTTGGCCATATTAATATCTGATGATGCAAACTTAAGACTCAGAAAAGTTTTAAGGGACAAAGATGGACACTACGTACTAAACAAGGGATATGTGCAACAGAAAGAAATCCCAATATTAAATACATACCCACCTAATGAGGGAGCAGCAAGATGTCTAATACAACTATTGACAAATTTAAAAGAGGGCATCAGTAATAACACAATAATTGTGGGAGACCTCAACATAGCCCTGTCAACACTTGATAGGGCAACAACACTGAAACAAAAAATAATATATTAGACCTGAGAAGAGAAATAGAAGAAAAAGGCTGAGTAGATATATATAGGACACTCCATCCTCAGAAACTTAGATATACATTCTTCTCCAGTGCACATGGCTCGTTCTCCAGGATAGATCACATGCTGGTACATAAGAAATAAATCCATAAAATTAAGAGGATATAAATTTTGCAGGCTACCTTTGCTGACCATAAAGCTCTGAAATTAGATGTGAACTACAAAAGCACACAGAAGAAAAAGTTTAACAACTGGAAACTAAATAGCCTGTTACTAAAAAACCAGTGGGTCCAAGATGAAATCAAAGAGGAAATTAAAACTTTCCTGTATTCCCACCACCAATCCAGGAAAGTTTTAATTTCCTCTTTGATTTCATCTTGGACCCACTGGTTTTTTTGGTAGCAGGCTATGTAGTGTCCAGTTAATCACAATCGTATTTGTAAACAAGATGTTTAAATAAAGAAAAGAATTAAAAATAAAGAAAAATAAAGAAAAAGAACACATGGTGGCTAGGCTTGGAATAAAACTTGTCTCCTGAAACTTCATAAAAAAACTTTCCTAGAAACAAATGATGATGAAGATACAATGAAGATATCAGAATCCATGGGACACAGCAAAAGCAGAACTAGAAAGACAATTTGCAAGCACACATCAGAAAAGAAGAAGGGGCATACCTGAATAGCCTAATGACGCAGCTCATAAAATTAGAAAATGATCAACAAAAGGAACCAAAAATAGGGAGACAGAAGAAAATAACAAAGCTTAGAGCAAAAATAAATGAAGTGGAAACCCAAAAAACAATTCGAAAGATCAATGAAAGCAGAAGTTGGTTCTTTGAAAAAAAATAAACAAGATTGATAGACCATTGGCAAAACTCACAAAGAAAGATAAACTTGATAACCCATATTAGAAATAAAAAAGGGAAATCACAACAGATATTGCAGAGATTCAAAGGGTAATCAAAGATTACTTCGAGAAATTGTATGCCACAAAATATGAGAACCTGGAAGATATGGATAAATTTTTGAAATCTTATAATCTTCCATGGTTGAACAAGGAGGATGTAACATATCTAAACACCCCATAACTATTGAGGGAATTAAAACGGCAATCAAATGTCTCCCCCCAAAAAAAGCCCAGGCCCAAATGGATTCACTAATGAATTCTTTCAAATTTTTAAGAGGAACTACTACCAATCCTGGCCATGATCTTTTATGAAATAAAAAAAATGAGAATATTTCCAGACAGCTTCTATGAAGCCAATATAACCTTGACACCAAAACCAGACAGAGACTACCAAAAAAGAAAATTACAGAGCAATATCTCTGAAGAATACAGATGCAACGATCCTCAATAAAATTCTGGCAAATAGAATTCAATGCCTTATCAAGAAGGTCATTCATTATGATCAAGTAGGTTTTATCTCAGAAATACAAGGATGGTGTAACATTTGTAAATCCATCAACATAATACACAACATCAACAACAAGAAAAATTAAAAATCACATGACATGATCATATTAATAGACCAAGAGAAAACATTTAATAAGGTCCAACATCCATTCTTTATCAAAACTCTCAGTAAGATGGGAATGAAAGGAACCATTTTCAATCTAGTCAAGGCCATCTACCACCAGCCAAAGGCAAATATTATCCTCAATGGGGAAAAACTGAAAGCCTGTCCTCTAAAATCTGCTACAAGAGAAGGTTTCTCCCTCTCACCACTCCTATTCAACATAGTACTGGAAGTACTTGCTGTTGCAAGTCAGCATCTGAAGAGGTTGAGTGATGGAGGGATGGAGGATGAGGTCTTTCCCCTCCAGCTTGGAGCACATGTATGCCATCCTGTCCAGCCAATGGTTCTGAGGTAAAACAGTGGGTAAACAGCTCGTAGACAGTCAGACTTGTAGAAATATTAGCTTTATTCCATGGACAAGACTGAAGTCCAAGGTCTCAGCCTAAGTTCCAGCCAACCACCCCTCGCCTTCCACAGATCCTTGTTTTTATCCCACAGAATCAGGTAGCACCCAATGGTGGGATCAGATACCACCCAATGGTGGAAGCATGTGGGAGACTGCTCTAGCTTGCACAAAATGGATGCTATCAACCTTAGCCTCTATCACTGTGGAAAGTTCCACTGAGCTGCATACGTGACTGTTGGCAGGTTCTTAGCCCATGAGCAAATAGGAAATCTTGCAACAACATAGCCCCTTGTACTAACCACAGGGCCATGAGGCCAGGGACAAGACAATATTTCCTTATATGTCTCTGATTCCGGTCAGCTAAAGATTACTAGGATCAGTCATTGAGTCATGCCTCCCCCTTTTTTCCTTTCCCACCTCCTTTGGGCTGTGCTTAACAAGGCACACTCTATCCTTTTTCCCTTTTTGGCCAAAATACCTGTAGTAAGCATATAATTGGTGAAAAGCTTGTTTGAATTGACCAATGCTTGTATGCCCCATAAGTTTAATGTTTAGTACCTTTATTTATTTTTGGTTATGTGCCTATGCTTGGAATATAATTGGATAAGAGATGGTTTGAAATGACCAATAGTTTTTGAGACATACTTCCCCTTGTGTAAAAAATATATATAAGTGCTTGCCTGCTTAATAAATTGCCTTTGATCAGATAAAAGACTTAGGCCTTCTTTCTAACCTCTACAGATTTTTCCCATAGATATTTCGGATCGGGTCGGCTTCAGTGAACCCACGAATAAGTTGCGGCATTCATCCCCTTCACCCTGCTGGCCGGGGTCCCCAGAAAGCCGCAGAAGCAGAATCAGGTACCACCCTAGGGAGGGGGCAGAATGCCAGGTTACACCCTAAGGTAGGGCACAATCACGGGATCAGGGTAGGGTCAGTAAAATAATAATCCCAAAAATATTTACATACACAACACTTGCTATAGCGATTAGGCAAGAAAAAGATATCAAGGAATCCAGATAGGAAAGGAAAAATTCAAGCTCTCCCTGTTTGTAGATGACATGATACTCAGAAAACCCTAAAGACACAATCAAAAAGCTTTTAGAAACAATAGAAGCATATAGCAACGTAGCAGGCTATAAAATTAATACACAGAAATCAATGGCCTTTTTTGACACCAATGATGATAGGGAAGAAATGGACATTAAGAAAACATCCCCATTCACATTAATGTCACACAAACTCAAATATCTTGGAGTCAACTTGACTAAAGATTTGAAGGACCTATATGAAGAAAACTATAAAACCCTGCTATAAGAAATAAGAGAAGACACACAGAAATAGAAATCCACACCCTGCTCTTGGACTGTTAGGATTTATATAATTAAAATGGGAATACTCCCCAAAGCTTTGTACAGATTTAATGCAATCCCTCTAAAGATACCCATGACATTTTTTCAAAGAAGTGGAGCAAACATTTCTGAAATTCATTTGGAACAATAAACACCCACGAATAGCTAAAGCAATACTTGGGAAAGGAATATGGGATGTATTACTTTCTCCAACATTAAGCTGCATTACAAAGGAATAGTTATCAAAACAGCATGATATTGGAATAGAGACAGGCCCTCAGATCAGTGGAATAGGATTTAGTACTCGGAGAATGTTCCCCAGACATACTGTCACCTAATTTTTGATAAAGGAGCAAGAAATTCTAAATGGAGCAAGGAAAGCCTCTTCAACAAATGGTGTTGGCATAACTGGCTAGCCACTTGTAAAAAAGCGAACTTAAACCTCCAGCTAACACCATATACAAAAGTAAAATTCAAATGGATTAAAGACCTAGATATCAGACTTGAAACCATAAAGTATATAGAACAACATGTAGGTGAAATGCTCCACGACATTGAGACTAAAGGCATCTTTAAGGAGGGAACAGTGCTCACCAAACAAGTGAAAGCAGAAATAAACAGATGGACTATATTAAGCTGAGAAGATTCTGCACCTCAAAGGAAATAGTGCCCAGAATACAAGAGCCATCCACTGAGTGGGAGAAACTATTCACCCAATGCCCATCAGATAAGGGGCTCATATCCAAAATATACAAGGCACTGACACTACTTTACAAGAAAAAAATTATCCAACCCCATTAAAAAATCGGGAGAAGAAATGAACAGACATTTTGACAAAAAAAAATACAAATGGCTAAAAGGCACATAAAAAAACACTCCACATCACTAATCATCAGGGAAATATAAATCAAAACAACTATGAGGTACCATCTCATGCAACAGAGATTGGTGCACATCACAAAAAATGAGAACAAGCTGTGCTGGTGGCGATGTGGAGAGAAAGAAACTCTTATTCCCTGCTGGTGGGAATGCCATCTAGTCCAACCTTTGTGGAAAGCGATATGGAGATTTTTCCAAAAGCTGGAAATTTAGCTCCCATATAATCCAGCTATACCACTCCTAGGAATATATTCTAGGAACACAAAAATATAATTAAAAAATCCCTTCCTCACACCTATATTCATTGCAGCATTGTTTATAATAGTCAGACTCTGGAAACAGCCTAGATGCCCCTCAATAGATGAATGGTTAAAGAAACTGTGGTACATATATATAGTGGAATATTATGCAGCAGTCATAAGAGATGAATTTATGAAAATTTCCTATACATGTATGTATATGAAATCTATTATGCTGAGTTAAATAAATCAGAGGGAGAGAGATAAACACAAAATGGTCTCACTCATCTATGGGTTTTGAGAAAATTGAAAAACATTTGTGCAATGATTCTCAGAGACAAAATAGAGGAGGACTGGAAGGTCCAGTTCCCGACATGAAGTTCACCACAGAAATTGTTGGGTGTAGTCACATAAATAATTACACTGAGAACTATCATAAAAAATGTGACTCAATGAGAGAAGTGGAAATTCTGTCTAGAGTAAAGGCCTGTGTGGGGTGGGGAGGAGGGACACTTGGGATATTGGTGATGGGAATGTTGCACTGTGAAAGGTTTTTTTTTAAAAAAAATAATAAATTAAATAAAATATATAAAAAAGAAAAAAGTCAGCTTTCGGGGGTCGGAGAGAAAAAAATGACTCCTACTATCTGTATTTGCCAGCAGAAATATCTATTTCCCAAACTCCAATCTTCAACTCCTTCAACTTACCCACCCTTCCTCTCTCAGACCACATTTCCTTTCCTGATTTGGATCTATGTGCCCAATTTTTTTTGTTTTTTGTTTTTCCTGTCTCATTAGGCATTCTCCAAAATTATCTTGACTTGCCTCTCTACCAAACAGGATAGATGCGTTTTCTTAAGCTCTAATGAGAGAATGTTTCTTATCTCAAGACCATGGCGGGTTATTTTTTGTTTGTTTGTTTGTTTTGTGGTGCTTATCGTTGTTGTGGAGTCTTCACTGGATATTTGACACTTCTTTTTGTAGTGGTGAAGTGTTTTACCTTCTTTTTCTCCTTCATCTCTCAAACCGATGACGAGAGCCTCTAGAAGAATTCCGCCCATTTTAGGCATATTAGACTTTTACCCCAGTTTATTGCTTTTCTCTTCTTCAAACAAAACCATGTAACTTAAACTAGCTAGTCCTGCTTCCCAGTTAGAGGGAAATAAGGGAGGCACCAGGACCAAACAGGTGCAAGACTACTAAGTAGTAGGCTAGGTACAGGGGGGACCAAATATTCTAGCAGCCCTGGGGGTGAGGGAAGAGGATATGGGAGGTAGGACAAAAACGGAGGTGTAGGGAGGACAAACTGGTGATGGGAATCCCCCCTGATTTTATGTAAATATAAATCTAAAATATAATTGTCAACAATATGTAAGCCACTATGATCAAAATAAAAATTATATTTAAATAATTACTGAGGATACTGCCAAAAAAAGATCTAATGAGAGAGAAAGTTATGTGAAGAAATAAGGATAGCAGTACATAAAAACTGGGTTATTTAATACATGGGAGTGTTAAGTTAATCTTAGCATGTGTCAATGTCTTTGTTGACTTTTAATTCTTGTTTTATTTTTCAAGTCTATCATACATTCTCCTTTGCACTTTATTGGGGTAATTAAAACGGAGTAATTGAGCAAGTGGTTTTTTCCCCAGCTGTCCAAATTCTTACTAAAATATGATTTAAAAATACCTTCAATCAAAAAAGGGCTTTGACAAGCATTTGGATATTTTTTAAAGAATGACATAATGAATTTGATTCTTAAGAATTTTACTTTCTAGTCTACTTTGAAGTGGAGCTACTAATTGTTATTCAACTATATTTCATTATAATTAATTGGCTTTCAACATTTGAAAATAATTTAGTGTCACTACTTCAGAAGCTCCTAGTAGCTACCTTGACTCGATAGTTTTTGGGGTTTTTTTTTTTCTGATTATATTGTCTTTGAATTTCGAATTAAAAAAGGTGATTATATTCTGGAGGTTTTTGGTACTTTGTGAATTTTTTTGTTATGGCAATACTAAACAAATCTTGTCTTTAAATTCAATCTTAAATCTTTCTCATTCCAAAAAAAATTTTTACCATAAAGTTCAGTAGGTGTAATATGCTCTGGGAAAATCAAGGCAGAATTTGGCAAGTAGATATATAAATGAATAAAAAAGTACTACCAAGAGAAATTTATTTCCTCCTGGATTACTTGATCTGCAATCCATGAAAACCAAGAGTGCAGTTATATACAATAGCATCACTGGAAACATTAAGCATAGTCAAGAAAGTCATGTCATGTGTCTAAGTACATTAAGAAACAGAGAAGTTACTATATTTAGTTAATAGAAATGATACAGTTAAATTAAACTCTGTTTCTTTACCCGTGTAGTTCATAGACATATCATGTGACTCTTTAGAACTTACGTAAAAAGGGTACTATTGTGTCTTGTCAGGAATCTCCCTAAGTGTTGTGTTATAGGGAGGTCATTATCCTCCATAAGTATTTCTTTATAAACATCATATAAAAGATAGTGTTGTAGATAAAACATAGGTGGTGTTAGTCAAGGAATCAAGTTGTTTACTCTTCTATAACTTTTACTACCTAGTACTATTAAAAAAAAACAGTGTATTTAAGTAACTTTGAAATATCCTGGGAGATAATTATAAGTAAGAATCTCTGCTCTTTTCTGCTGAGCTTGCCTAGACACTCCAAGAATTATAACCTCTCCAGGACCCAAACCCGGTAAGATGTCCCCACCCAATGCATGTGGGGCCAATTCCTGCCATGTAATTGGGTACCCAGAGACTTATAAAGCATGGCGGCCATGCTCTCTGCCTCTTTTCTGCTGAGCTTGCCTAGACACTCCAAGGACTATAACCTCTCCAGGACCCACACCCGGTAAGATGACCCCACCCAACGCACGTGGGGCCAATTCTTGCTGTGTGATTAGGTACCCAGAGATTTATAAAGCACGGTGGCCATGCTCTCTGCCTCTTTTCTGCTGAGCTTGCCTAGACACTCCAAGGACTATAACCTCTCCAGGACCCACACCCAAAATGTGGCTGCTCCGCTTCGCTCTGCGGCTGCGCTTACCTTGTAACCCCAGAATTCCATTTCTGCACATTTTTTAACCTAATTTTTATTTTGATCATAGTGGCTTACATATTGTTGACAATAATATTTTAGTTACATATTTACATAAGATCAAAGGGGATTCCCATCACCGATTTGTCTTCCCTACTCCTCCATTTTTGTCCTACCACCCATATCATCTTCCCTCACCCCCAGTGCTGCTAGAATATGTGGTCCCCTCTGTATCTATCCTATTGCTTCGTAGTCTTACACCTGTTTGGTCCTGATGCCTACTTTATTTCCCCCTCTAGTTGGGAGGCAGGAGTAGGTAGTTCAAGTTATGTGGTTTTGTTTGAAGAGGAGAAAAGCGATAAACTGGGGTAAAAGTCTAATACGCCGAAAATAAGCAAAATTTTTCTAGAGGCTCTCGTCATCGATTTGAGAGGCGAAGGAGAAAAAGAAGGTGAAACACTCCACCCCTATGAAATGAAGTGTCAAATATATATTAAGAATTCCAACGAGAACGCTAAGCACCACTAGAACAGAACAAAACCAACAAATAAACAACCAAAAAAAAAAACCGCTATGGTCTTGAGATAGGCACCATGGCATAGCACATGAAGAGGGAAAAGAAGGGGCCAGAGAGATAACATAGAGGCAAGGCGTCTGCCTTTCATGCAGGAGGTCATCGGCCCGAATCTTGGTGCCCCACATGGTCCCTCGTGCCCGCCAGGAGCAATCTCTGAGCCCGGAGCCAGGCAAAATCCCCGAGCACTGCCTGGTGCCTCCCAAAAATCTGAAAAAAAAAGAAAAAGAAAAGAAGAGGAAAAAAAAAGAAAGGAGAAAGAAAAAGATAAGTGGGGGCAATAACTTCAATAACCACACTAAAACAAAGAAATCGACCAAAAATAAATAGGTAAATAAAATAATAATAGTAGTACATGAAGATAAAAAGTAATATATGAAAAATAAACAAGATTTTTCCCCCTGCCCAGGCACAGTAAATATTGGGGTCACTCAAAAAGGGATTCACATGGCCTAAGATGTATGGGGTTTCTCTGCCCTTGGAGTATATTGTCATGGGATCAACTATAGACTCTGTTCATGATCCTTTATTCTCCCGGTGGTCCATTTGTGATGTTTTGGAGGCTTCTGGTCCTTCCTGGGTGATATAGTGAGTCCTCTGTATCTAGCGATCTCAGTATCGGCACAGTTACAGGGGTGGGACTTATGATGAAGTCAGTCTTAGTGGTTGTAGAAGTTCTGTTCCATCAATATAATTTTAGTCCATCTTCTGTGGTTGTTGGTCTTGGTCTTGGCACTAAACCTGGGATGGCACCTAGGATAATGCCTTTCCTTGTGTTTCCAGAATCCCCATTCCATTACAATGGTCTCTGCCAGACCTTTGGAGCTGGGATCATGGTTGTTGTGCAGGTCGTAGCTCAAACCCTAGGTTAGGGTTTTTTTATTGGTCCCAAGATATATACAGTCTGGTCATGGTTCTAGCAGCCAGTCCTCTGCAAATCGCGTTCTTGGTTTTTGGACCTACAAGCGGGTGACAAGTCTTCTGATTTTGTCTTATCGGTGGCTAGAAGGCCAGGATAACCTGCTCTTAGGTCAAGTTGTTCCCCTTTTCCTCGTTATCAGGATATCGTATTAGAGCTGGCACTCGTTGGTGTTCCAGCAGTAATAAGGTTGTCCTGGATAGGGTTTGTTACTTGCAGCTGTTGTGAATGACTGTGCCATTTCTGTGACTGGGATCCAGGGTTCAAGGTTCGATGGATGGGATCTAATCTCCTGAAGTCTAAGTTGATTCCACATGACATATTTTCAAGGTAGGAGTTATCCCTGTATTGTAAACAACTATGAGTTTCTATCTCTAGTAGATAAGAGCTCTTTTTTATGTGAGAGATTACCCCCCCTTTTTTAGTGTGCATTTTCAGGGAGAAATGGTGCTACGTTATATTGTTGGTGCATTTGAGGGTGGACAGAGAGGAAAACAAAAACAGGTCACATACCCAAAAAATATTGAAGAAAACAAAACAAAACAAAACAAAACCAAAAAAAAAAAGAGGATTAAAAATATATGTGCTCACATATGTATATGTGGACCAGAAAATTAACGGAGTATTTAAAGGACCAAAGTGATGCAAAAGACTACCTTACATTTGGGGAAAGGCAGGTAAAGAGGAGGTGTAATACAGGTCTTATGTTTATGTTGGGAGTACAGGTTTTCCCGTTGACTTTTGAGTTTTTCTTGTAGTGTGTGGGTTCCCAGGCACCTTTCCATCACACCCCCTGACCTTCTTCAGATTGGTGAAAGATTTGTGGCACGGAGGTCTTGGGAAGAGTTCCTGCATTGGGGCTACTTTTGGGCCTAAGTCAGGTTTCAAGTAGCAGTCCACCTTAGGGGAAGATGGTAGGGGGCACCGCACAGCATGGGTCCACAGGGGAGTTAGCTGCTTTTTCTTGCAGGAGACGAAGTGTAGGTTTGACTGGGTGTCTCTTCGTTTTTGTACTGGGTACTGGTTCATTGAGGTAGGAGGTCAATCTTGATGCCTAATAGATTTAGGACTGAGGGTGAAGAGTGTTAATACAGTGGGAAATATGGATGGGAATGAGGGATGAGGGGGTAGTTGGATTTCCAAAGGGGGGAAAGGGGAAGGTATATGGTAGGGGTAGGAAGGGAGAAAAGAGAAAATACATTAGAAAGGAAGGTAATAGAGGAAAGAAAGAAAGTAGAGAGAAGAGTAGAGAAGAAATGATAGAAAAGAAGGTAGTGAGAAGAGAGGAGAGAATAGCAAGGGAGTGTTAGTTTAATTGAGCGTGTTCGGTGAGTATAGTCTGTAGTTTAAGTCTGTATGTCACGGTTACTGCTTTGGTGATCTGATTGGCCATGTGCTTCGATTCCTAAAAGAAGGTATAACCTTGAAATAAAGTGTATGTTAGAGAGTTTTCTTGGGACCATCTCATAGTACCAGCTAGGTATGGTATCTCATGTGGTATCCCGAGCTGCCATCTTGGTTTGTCCACCCTTTGTATCGAAGGATGCCTGTGGCAGAAAAGGTGAGAGGTTATTTTAAATATAGTAATATAAGGCATTAAAACATGATGTTATGGGATTATTCCATTGGAGTCAGCGATTTCCCATGGTATTCTTTACCTGTGATCCTAATTGCAATCTCCAAGGGATTATCGTGGGCCTTTGTCGTAGAAGGCTGATTACATACCTGTTCTCTCTATGCTGTTGTTTCTGGTGTTGCTGCTTTCTTTGTGGTATAATGCAGTCAAGGGTTTGCGTTGTTCATTTTTTCATGTATTTTGGGTGCTGCACTCGAGTATATGTTGGCTATTACAGTGTTTAGACTTTATACCCTGTTAAACCCTATTATTTGATTGTTGAGTGTTAGATGTGTATAAGGTGTATGTTCTAGGTGCTTCAGAATAGTGCTATCATTCTGTGTTTATCTTTGGTCTTCTGACTTACTTCGTTTAACATAAAATGTTCTAGATCCATCTATGTTGCTGCAAAGTCTGTGATTGTATCATTTCTGACTGCCATGTAATATTCCATTGTGTATAGATACCACATCTTCATGATCCATTCATCTGTTGTTGGACATCAAGGTTGGTTCCAAGACTTGGCTATTATACTGAGTGCTGCGATAAATAGTGGGGTGCACACATATTTTGGAATGAATGTCCTTCCAAGTTGGGGGTATATACCTAGGAGAGCAATTGCTGGGTCAAATGGCAACTCAATTCTGAGTTCTTTGAGCACTCTCCAGACTGTTCTCCATAGGTGTTCGACTAGGGGGCATTCCCACCAGCAGTGGATGAGAGTTCCCTTCATACCACATCCCCGCCAACAGAGATTGTCCCCGTTATTTTTGATGTGAGCCATCCTTACTGGTGTAAGGTGGTATCTCATTGTTGTCTTGATTTGGATCTCTCTGATGATGAGTGAAGGTGAGCATGTTTTCATGTGTTTGTTGGCCATCCTTGTATCTTCCTCAGAGAAGTGTCTATTCATTTCCTCTCCCCATTTTTTATGGCTTTATTTGGTTTTGAGGGGCTCAGCTTTCTGAGTGCTATGTATATTCTAGATATCAGCCTTTTGTCTGATATGTCGAGTGAAAAGATTTTTTCCCATTCTGTTAACTGTCTTCTTGCATTAAGTAAGGTTTCTTTCACCATGCAGAAGCTTTTTAGTTTGATGTAGTCCCATTTGTTTATGTTTGATGCTAAAGTTCTTGCCATTGGTGCTCCATTCTCAAAGACCTTTTTGATATATAGGTTTTCGAGTGTTCTGCCTATTTTGTTCTCGATAAACTTTATAGAATCGGGTCTGATTTCAAGGTCTTTGATCCATTTTGAGTTGACTTTTGTATAAAAAGTGAGATATGGGTCAATTTTCACTTTCGTACATGTGGTTTTCCAGATGTACCAACACCATTTGTTGAAGAGGCTTTCTTTGTTCCATTTGAAGTTCCTGCCTCTTTTATCAAATATTAGTTGGCTGTATATCTGGGGGTTTATGTCTGGGAATTCTGTCCTGACCCACTGGTCTGAGGTTCTGTGTCTGTTCCAGTACCATGCTGTTTTGATTACTATGGCTTTATAGTATAGTTTCAAGTTAGGTAAGGAGATGCCACCCAGCTTCTTGTGTTTTAGTATTTGTTTGGCTATCCTGGGTCTTTTGTGGTTCCAGATGAATTTTGTGATTGATTGTTCTATTTCTTTAAAGAAGGGTGTTTGAATTTGGATAGGAATTGCATTAAATCTATATAGTAGTTTGGGTAGGATAATCATTTTGACTATGTTAATTCTGCCTATCAATGAGCATGGGATATTCTTCCATTTCTTTAGATCCTCTTCAATTTCTTTCTGAAGTGTTTTGAAGTTTCCCTGGTATAGCTCCTTCACTTCCCTTGTAAGGTTGATTCCTAAGTATCTTATATTTTTTGATACTATTTTGAATGGAATTGTATTTTTTATCTCTCTCTCTCCTCGACTTCTTTGTTTGTATATAGAAACTCTACTGTCTTTTGTGTATTGACTTTGTATCCAGCCACTTTGCTGTATTGGTTAATTATTTCTAGGAGTTTTATTGTGGACATCGTTTTCAATGTATATCATCGTATCATCTGCAAATAGAGATAGTTTGTGTTCCTCTTTCCCGATTTGGATTCCTTTGATTCCCTTCTCTTGTCGATTGCTATTGCTAGGACTTCTAAGGTTATATTAAATAAGAGCGGAGAGAGTGGACAGCCTTGCCTAGTTCCTGATTTTAGTGGGAATTCTTCTAGTTTCTCGCCATTAAGAATAATGTTGGCTGTCGGTTTTTCATAGATAGCTGTAACTATCTTGAGGAAGGATCCTTCTAACCCTATTTTGTTGAGTGTCTTTAACATGAAAGGGTGTTGGATTTTGTCAAACGCCTTCTCTGCATCGATTGATATGATCATGTGGTTTTTGTCTTTCTTGATGTTGATGTGATGTATAATGTTGATTGATTTGCGTATGTTGAACCAACCTTGCATTCCTGGTATGAATCCCACTTGGTCATGATGTATGATTTTTTGATGAAGTGCTGGATTCGGTTTAATAAGATTTTGTTGAGTATCTTTGCATCTATGTTCATTAGTGAGATTGGTCTGTAGTTTTCTTTTTTGGTGGTGTCTTTGCCATCTTTGGGAATGAGTGTGATATTGGCCTCATGAAAGGAATTGGGGAGGATTCCAGTTTTCTCTACGGTTTGGAAGAGCCTATGGAAAAATGGTAGTAGGTCTTCTCGAAATGTTTGGTAGAATTTACTGTAAATCATCTGGGCCTGGACTTTTGTTCTTAGGGAGTTCCTTAAGTACATCTTCAATTTCCTCTGAGGTGATTGGTATATTTAGGCTTTCTATTTCTTTCTTTTCCAGTCTTGGAAGATGGCATTTTTCTAGGAATCTGTCGATTTCTGCTGGGTTCTCTAGACTAGTTGAGTATAGTCGCTCATAGTATGATCTCATGATATGTTGTATTTCTTGGGGTTCTGTTGTAATCTCTCCCCTTTCATTTGTGATCCTACTGATTTGGGTGTTTTCCCTCTGTTTTTTTTGGTGAGTTTTGCCAGTGGTTTGTCTATCTTGTTTATTTTTTCGAAAAACCAACTCCTGGTCTCATTGATTTTTTGTATTTTTTTCTTAGTTTCTATGTTGTTTATTTCTGCTCTGGTTTTTATTATTTCTTGCCTTCGGGACGTGGTTGGTTTTTCTGCTGCTGCTGTTCCAATTCCTTGAGGTGATCGTTTAAACTGTTGATTTTATTGTTTTCTTGTTTCTTGACATAGGCCTGTATTGCTATGAGTTTCCCCCTAATTACTGCTTTTGCTGTGTCCCACAAATTTTGACAAGTTTTCTCCTCATTATCATTTGCGTCAAGGAATCTTTTTATTTCTTCCTTGCGTTGTTCTTTGATCCAGCTGTTGTTGAGCAGCATGTTGTTTAATCTCCAGGTATTAGTTTTTCTCCATTGTTTCTTCTTGACGTCAATTTTGACCTCTATTGCATAGTGGTCTGATAGGGTACTTCTAATGATCCTTACATTTTTGGTCTTATATAGGTTGGCTTTGTGTCCTAAGAAATGATCGATTCTGGAGAAGGATCCATGTGTGCTTGAGAAGAATGTATATTCTGCTTTCTGGGGATGGAGGGCTCTATATAAGTCTATTAGCCCTAGATCTTCTAATTTTTCATTTAGGTCTCTTATTGCTTTGCTATTTTTCTGTTTGGTGGATCTGTCTAGTGGAGATAGTGGAGTATTGAGGTCCCCTATTCTTATCACATTTCCCTTCATGTGTTTCTCCAGGTTTGCGAGCAGTTGCCTCACATATTTTGCTGGCTCTATATTAGGTGCATAGATATTGACCAGAGTTAGTACTTCTTGATCTAATGTTCCCCTGATCAGTATGTAGTGACCCTCTTTGTCTTTGATCACTTTCTTGAGATTGAATGCAATTTGGTCTGATATAAGAATGGCTGTCCCTGCTCTTTTTTGTTTTCCATTGGCCTGTATAATTACTTTCCATCTTTTTATTCTAAGCCGGTGCTTATCCTCTAGTTGTAGGAGTGTTTCTTGCAGACAGCAGAAGTCTGGTTTATTTTTCCTAACCCAGTTCTCTACTATGTGTCTTTTTATTGGAGAGTTTAGTCCATTAACATTTAGGGAAATTATTGAGAGAGAGGACTGTTGTGCAGTTGTATTGTGTGGAGTGGTTGATGTTACAATCGGGGGTTTGGATTGTGTAATTCGTCTCTGAGTAGGTCATTTAAGATCCGCTTACTTTGCACAAATAGTTCAAGTTCGTTCATGTTTGAGAATGTTTCTAGTCTGCCCTCCCATATGAATGATAGTTTTGCTGGGTATTGGACTCTGGGTTGGAAATTTTTTTCAATCAGTCGTTTAAGTATGACATTCCACTGTCTTCTTGCTTGGATTATTTAAAATGGGAGATCTGGTTTGATTCTTATGTCCTTTCCTTTGTACTTGAGGTTTTTTTTCTCCCTTATTGCTTTAAGAGTTCCTCTTTCTCTTTGTTTTTTGCCATTTGGATTATTATATGTCTTGATGTTGGTTTATTAGGATCTATTTTATTATGGATTCACTTGGCTTCCTGGATTTGTCCTGAATTTTCTTTTCAGAGGGTGGGAAAGTTCTCTGTTATTATCTCCCTGACTACCTGTTCTTCCCCTTTCCCTATTTCCTCCCCTTCTGGTATACCCACAATTCTTAGATTGTTTCTTTTGTCGTTGTTCATTAGATATTGGATTTTTCCTTCCAGTGCTTTGCCTTTTATTTCTTTGTTGGTTTCTTGATCATTTTTTGTTTGCAGTTTTCCTTTGAGTTCTTCAATGTGCTTCCCTAACTCTGTGTTTCTGCTCATAAGGCTTGTTAATTTGTCTTTTAATTCCTTCATTTTTTTTGTATGGACTCTCTCATGTTCTTTGACATTTCTTCTTTAATTTGGCTGATTTGTTCATCCAAGGATTTCTTATATTCAGTAGCTAGGGTTTCTTTGATTTCTTTTATTAATTCTTGCATTTCCTTCCTCATGGCCACTTTTAGGTCTTCTTCCCCTGGATCTGTGCATTTTGGTGGGCTTGGAAACTTGCTAGGGTTTGTCATGGTGTCTCCTGATATTAGGGATCTCCTTGATTTACGCATATTTCTTTGTATTTAATAGTGTACTTTGGAGTGCTGTGGCTTCTAATTTCGGCCTGCTTTGGTCCCGTGTGGTGTGAAGATGGGTCCCTTTCCTGAGGATTGTTCTAGGGGGGGCTGTTGGGTGAGCTTGTTGGACTTAGCTCTTTCTTCTCCCCTTTGCTACTTAGCTGTCAGCCTTGCCTGGCCTTTAGAATTCTTTTCTGCTCCTTGTTTCAGTCAGCTGTGCAGTTCCGCTCCTGGCCACAATGGTTGCTGGTGCTGTTGAGCCTAGCTCTCTGTCCTCCCTCCTCTCTCTGGGAGTTTATGGAGCTCCGCCCCCTCCAAGCCTCTGCCGGGCAGTTCTCCGCTTGGTTCGGGCTCCCTGGCTCTGGGCGGGGCACTCACCTGGCCCCTTCTCTGCTGGTTTCGGGGTCCCTGGCTCTGGGCGGGGGTCCACGTGGGTGCGGGGCACTCACCCAGCCCCTTCTCCGCTGGGTTCGGGCTGCCTGGCTCTGGGCGGGACGCTCACCCGGCCCCTTCTCTCTGGGTTCGGGCTGCCTAGCTCTGGGCGGGATGCTCACCCGGCCCCTTCTCCGCTGGGTTCTGGCTCCCTGGCTCTGGCGGGACACTCACCCGGCCCCTTCTCCGCTGGGTTCGGGCTGCCTGGCTCTGGGTGGGACTCTCACCCGGCCTCTTCTCTGCTGGGTTCAGGCTCCCTGGCTCTGGGTAGGGGACCTTGTGGGTGCGGGGCACTCACCCGGCCCCTTCTCCGCTGGGTTCGGGCTGCCTGGCTCTGGGCGGGACGCTCACCTGGCACATTCTCCGCTGGGTTCTGGCTCCCTGGCTCTGGGCGGGACGCTCACCCGGCCCCTTCTCCACTGGGTTCGGACTGCCTGGCTCTGGGTGGGACGCTCACCCGGCCCCTTCTCCACTGGGTTCGGGCTGCCTGGCTCTGGGCGGGACGCTCACCCGGCCCCTTCTCCATTTCTGCACATTTTAAGAAGCAATCTATAGCCTTGTCAATGGAGTAATTTTGCAGTGCACCCCATATTTACAGAAATCAAGATGGCTCCTCTAATAATCTAAAAAGTAGGAAACAAATAGGTATCCTCTCAAATAAGAAGTTTAAAATGCATCGATAGACTTGACTGGAGAAAAATTAAGCATCAAGAAGATTTGTCAACTGAAATTAGAAATTTTCACACTGAACTAACAGATCAGAAAAACTGAGCTTATTATGCAAGTGTTGCCGGGCATGGGGTTTGGGAAGACCCCATGCTGGAGCCTTTCTCCCTAGCCTGGGGAGTTCTGGGAGGCTTGGCAGGCCCCATAGCCTACCCCCTCTTTTTCCCCTGGACTCCAGGCCCTACTTGGGTGCCGGCTCAGGTGGCTAGTAGTAGGTTCAGGTGGACTCTTAGTGGTCCTCAGGCTTCCCCCTCCCTCTGTACTCCAGGTGGGAGGTGCATGGGGAGGAGGGCGGGCAGACATCTGGCCTCCAGTTTCCGTTTTGATTCTGGAGACCAGCTCTTGCCAGATATGGAATTTGGGGAGGCCCCATACCGGAGCCCTTCTCTCTGGCCTGGGGAGTGCTGGGAGGCTTGCCAGGCCCCCAGCCGTCCTTGTCTTTTTCCCCTGACTCCAGGCCTTCCCTCGGTGCCAGCTCAGATGGCCAGAAGTCGGTTCAGGTGGACTCTTAGTATAGGGAGAGGTAGGCTTCCCTCCTACCTCTCCCTAAACTAATGGAAATGCGCTTTGGGAGGAGGGTGGGCCATTTTTATAGTGGTTTATGTTGGGACAGTCACTGGAATTTTTCCTCCTTGTTTTCCTATTGATAGTATTGTATGCATATATTTTATATATCCATAAACATCCATCTTGTATTGTGACCTTGATACCGCCCTACTAATCTCATTTCTAGTATTTTACTGCCTCAGTCCCAACCATTATTTCCCCCCATCTTCCCATATAGGTGCAGCTCATGACATGAAGCTCACCACATAGAGTGATAAGTGCAGTTAGAGAAATAACTACACTGAAAACTATCATAACAATGTGAATTAATGAGGAAAAAAGAAAGCCTGTCTCGAGTACAGGTGTGGGTGGGGTGAGGAGTAGGTAGATCTGAGAAATTGGTGGTGGGAATCCTGCACTGGTGAAGGGGGTGTTCTTTACATTACTGTAATCATACAACTACAATTATATTTGTAATCACAGTATTTAAATAAAGATAATTTATTAAAAAATAAACTAAAATAAAAAATAAAAAAATGAATGTCAGTTTAACCTTAAATTTAACCCAATTTAAGGCAAAAACACAACTTAGATTTCTAAAAGATACAATACTGGGAGAGGTGGGTGGTATAAGGCAAGATGAACTTTTTGTGGGTAGTACTTAAAGTTTTTCTGAAAAATAGATGAAGATTAACCCAGGGAAGGTCTGAAGAGCATGCACTCTTGGAAACAATGAACTTGAGAAAGAGAGGTAAGGTCAGACTCTGGGAGTAACATCCTGGTAAGAGGGAAAGTCCTTGAATTTGGAGCCTTGTCTAGTTAAAATTGTTAGAATTCTACTCTTGGAATAAGGGAGTGTGTGTGTGTTTGTGTGTGCACGCCTTGTCTAGTTAGAATTGTTAGAATTCTACTGTTGGAATAAGAGTGTGTGTGTGGCCCGGAGATATAGCACAGCTGTGTTTGCCTTGCAAGCAGCTGACCCAGGACCAAAGGTGGTTGGTTCAAATCCCGGTGTTCCATATGGTCCCCCGTGCCTTCCAGGAGCTATTTCTGAGCAGACAGCCAGGAGTAAGCCCTGAGCACCGCGGGGTGTGGCCCAAAAACCAAAAAAAAAAAAAAAAAAAAAGAGTGTGTGTGTGCCTTGTCTAGTTAGAATTGCTTGAATTCTACTGCTGAAATAAGGGTGTGTGTGGTGCCTTGTCTAGTTAGAATTGTTAGAATTCTACTGTTGGAATAAGGGTATGTGTGTTTACTGAAGCTCTCTTCTCTTCTCTCCCACCTTCTTCCCTTTATGCTGTAATGGTAGGCAGAAAAGATAACTCAGATATTTATATACAGATCGTGGGAATCTGTAACCATGTTATGTTTCATGGCAAAGGAAAATTATGGTTGAAGATGGAACTAAATTTGCTAAACTGTTAAGTATCTTTATCATGGATTGTCCTGGTGGGTTCATTGTGATCATGAGGATAAAAGAGACAGACAGAGAGGAGGAAGGAGAGATGACAAAATGAGCTGAATAGGACCCAAAATTAACATTGAATTTGGAGAAAAGGGTCATTAGTCAAGAAAAGTGGGGGTCCTAGAGGCTGGCCTTTAGAAGCTGGAAAAAGCAAAACTAACCTTTCAGGAATAAATGCAGCCTGAACAACCCCTTGATTTGAGACCAGTTAGATTAATGTTTGATTTCTACAGAACTGTAACATAATACATTCATCACTCCCTTCCCCCTTCAAAATTAGAGCCATGCATGGCTGTGCTTGCCAGTTGGCAAATTTATGATCTGGCATATGACTTGGCATGATGGGTTCTACCACTGAAGCTATATCATGGGTCCTCATTTATGCTGCTTTCAAATCTGAAGTGTGATCATTTGCTACAGCAGTAAGAGACCACCTAGAGATGTGATCCCAGCTAGTATCCACCTCTAGGCAAATGGCATCTCCTGATAATAAAATCACTCCAGTCTTTGAGCTTCACTGCTGAGGTGTCAGGAAGAACTGGACTCACTTTGTCTAAATTACCATCCAGGAACTCTCTGAGCATTTCCATGTGCTCTATTTTACAACAGTCACAGGAACAGCACTGAACTGGAAGCAGAAGGAGCAGAAGAAACCGTCACATGAAGTGGCACTCAGACCTCCCATCCCATCAGTATTATTTTTAACTGAACCCTGAACCCAGAAGAGGGAAAACTGCTGACATCGAAACTGAACTTGTGTATTTTTTCAGGCTTTTGAACCAATTGAGATTCCAATACTTTTGAGACAGAGACAGGGACACTTGAGACTTGTCCCCTAGCCTTGTATATTTTGATTTGCTGAAGGTCACACGGTCCTGATAGAGCTGTGAGAGTCTGCATCATTCAAAAACTGCCCTTTTATAGGCATGTTCAGATTTTTCTTTAAATTTTTATTTCTTTCCTTTGAATTGTCTTTATTCTCTTTACTCTCACTAAATTCTACATTTGTAGGATTTACCTATTTCCTATAAACTTTAAAATGTCTTAGTAAAGTATTGTCCATAATAATCTTTTTTTGGGGGGGTTGGGTTTTGGGTCACACCCAGCAGTGCTCAGGGGTTGCTCCTGGCTCTACACTCAGAAATCAATCCTGGCAGGCTCGGAAGACCATATGGAATGCTGGGATTCAAACCACCGTTCTTCTGCATGCAAGGCTACTGCCCTGCCTCCATGCTATCTCTTCGGCCCCATCCCTAATATTCTTTAGATTTTTAAACCTCTAAAAAGGGAAAAGATTTAGTTAAATTTTTATTTTATTTTATTAAAGCATTATAATGTAATTGATTTTTTCGAAACATATGCAATATTTCCAACACTAGTCCCACCACCAGTGCCAACTTCATTCCATCAATGTTCCCAGGTTCCCTGCTGCCCACCTTCCCCACCCCTCAGCTTGCCTTTTTTTTTTTTGGTTTTGGGGTCACACCCAGCAGTGTTCAGGGGTTGCTTCTGGCTCTATGCTCAGAAATTGCTCCTGGCAGGCTCAGGGGACCATATGAGATGACAGGATTTGAACCACCAACCTTCTGCATGCAAGGCAAATGTCTTACCTCCATGCCATCTCTCCAGCCCCATCTTGCCATCCTAATAGACACCTTTTTTCATTTTTTAAGTTTGGTTGTTAAAATTTGATATTCATGATTTCAGTGATGCTGATTCTGCAGTTTGGGTATTTAGATCTCTCATTACTTAACACTATTGATGTACCTGAATCCCCTTGACCCCACCCACTGTTGTTTCTTATCTGTTTTTTTTCTCTCATTCCCTCCATTCTATTTCTTTCTTTCTCTCCCTATTCTCTGGGGCCAAAAGCAAAGACAAAAGGTTTAGTTTTTGAAAAAGAAATTTAACTTGGGCTGGAGCTATAGTGCAGTGATAGGGCATTTGCCTTTCACACAGCTGACCCAGGATGAACCTGGTTCAATTCCTGGCATCCCATATGGTTCCCTAAAGCCAGGAGTCATTTCTGAGCATATAGCCAGGAGCAATCCCTAAGCCGGAGTAACCAGGTGTGAACCAACCCCTCCTCCCAAAATTTTAACTTTATCAGAGCTGGAATGATAATACAGCATTAGGGTGCTTAGCTTGAACACAACTGACTAGGATTTAATCCTTAGCACCCTATGGTCCTTCAAGCCTTCCAGGAATAATTCCTGAGTACAAGATCTTGGAGTTAATCCTGAGCAACACTGAGTTTGACCCCCAAACAAACAAAATTTATCAACCTATCATTGATTTATAATTTTGTGGATTCCAGGAGATTCCTTTACATGTGAGTAGGTATTAACACTTACACACAGATGAAAAAGAAGCAAAATAAAGAACAAAAGAATCTGTCTACAAAGCTGAGCCTATATGGGGAAATTGCAGTGAGATGAACCCAACTGACACTGGTGGCAAGAAGCAGGCTCTCTGGTAGTGGGAGAGATGCTGAAATGATGTATGCATGAAAAATATAATTAATAGTATTGTAAACTCTGGTACTTTAATAAAAAAATTTTTAAAGCTGAAAAAAAAGAATCTCTGGCCCTCCTTAGACCCACTGAATCAAAGCCTGTATTTTAACATGATCCCCAGATAATTCGTGGTACATTAAAGTTTGATAAGATATGACCTCATAGGTATTAAGAAAATTAGTGTTAAATTTAGGAAAGTGCTATGTAAATAATTTGGAATGATTAGCTATTCACAAAAAAATAAATACATACAAGTTGTATTTAAATTTTCCAAGTAGTATATGGGCAGATACTTCCTAGAACAAAATTAGAGTAAGAAAATTGTAGGATAATTCAATGATGTATGCTACTTACATAATTATTCAACATACATTTTAGCCCAAAGGGGTGAAAGAACTGTGTCAAAAGTGCAGGAATTTTTCAGAGGAATCTCCCCCTTTGAAGTTCACACAGGAGACAAAAAAAATGGTTCAAATCAACTTAACTATGAAATTAGCTTAAAGTTGTCATGGAAAATATTATCTCATAGCACTTATTCTTGTGGAATTACAAATAAAACATATGAAGAAATAAAAGACTTTTCTTTCAGAGGAAAGAAAGTAGGTAAGAACAGAATAAGGACCAGAGAAATGAGAAAGAAAATGACAGATGATGAGGTGAGGTGAGAGATGGCTTTGAAAAGGCATGAGTAGTAAGATATAAATATAAAGTATTGTTTTCAAACATAAAAAGGAAAATTACAATATAGTTCAGGTTTGATATTCCTGCACTGCTAGAAAAGCCACAGAATGTATTGCTAGTAATTTAGCTAAGATGCTATGTCAGGGGCAAAATCTAAACTACCAACCTTATAGTTAACTAAATTACAGGCCATTGCAAAGGGTAAGTCTTATTGGAATTCTCTTAACATTGCAAACAAATTCAATATTCCAAAATGTATCATAGAGCTAGGATCAACAGCACTGAGCCTTGTCTGAGGATCCAAACAAGAGAAATATTGAATAACACAACACAAATAAAAGGTTATTCAATTGTAGATATATTTGTATATTTCACAAATTCTATACATAAAAATGATACTCTTGGTGCCAGAGAGATAGTATGTAGGTAAGGCATTTGCCTTGAATGCAGAAGGACAATGGTTTGAATCCTGCCATTCCATATGGTCTCCTGAGCCTGCCAGGACTAATTTCTAAGCGCAGAGCCAGGAGTAATCTCTGAGCGCCACAGGGTGTGATCCAGAAACCAAATAAATAATAATAATAATAATCTTCTGTAAAAGTAAATATGTAGAAATATGTAGAAATTACAGAGCATTCAAATTGTTCACAGACTAATAAAATTCCAGAATTAATTGTCTATTACAAATTTTAAGCTTGCTGGATAAAGAAAAACAACTACTGGAACTAAGAGTATTGTGCCAATAGTGTGGGGTTAAGCACTTTGCAGCTTTTGAGCTATGTATAGTGTGATAGCAATATAACTTCAAGCCACCAAATATTTCAACAAGCATTATATAATGCATATGTTCATATATGTTTTTCATAACGAAGTATGCAAGGTTCAATATGTTTTAAAATATGAAACTATATTGGTAACTAGAGGAATATCAGTCTGCTCAATGTAAGCAACTCCACACTTACTTTTAACTCTTCTGAATGGCCTGTGTTAGAATTATCAGTGTTGTTACAGCTAGAGGATCTTGCTTGTGTTACTAGTGCTCTGCATGTAAAATACTGATGCCAAGTTTAGAGATTCCAGTAATACCATAAGAAAAATAAACAAATTATTTAATTTTATATATGTGTGAACATCTGAGGAAAAGTGTAATGATAATGGTTATTGCTGATTCAGAATAATAGAAAATGTAAATCAATTGCCTTTCTGGTACCAGAGGTAAATTGAATGATTAAAAAAATAACATATAAAACATTGTCTATATTTATTATATTCCACATTTATAATTGTGTTACTTCTTTTTTCTGCTTATCTTCTCAAATTAAATTCTCTGAAAATATAGATAATTTTTATATTGTAGTAAGTAGCTTTTACTTGGAACAAACCTGCAATCAAATTTTAATATACAGTGACTTTGTGAATAAAATAACTTCTTTATTTCTAAGGAGAGTTTCAAGGTTACAGCTCAAAACACTGCATTTTGAAATTTTAAATGTTAAGTTTTTTTCTTTTTATTTACCAGTATTCACCTTTCCCCCCCCCCCCACAGTGACTGTCTAAAGTGCTAATGTCTAAAGTGAATATATACTTTGTTTAAATATAGAGGTTGAACTATGATTAGCTATGCTTCAATTATGGGAGCTAACATATTTTTAAAAAACCTATGTTTGGGATTTATTAATACACTTTATAAAAAAGGAAAGGTGAAGAATAATGTACTGAGATTTTAATTATGTACAATACTTATGTACAGTTGTTTGCTTTGATAAATAAATGTAAGTTCAATACTTATATTCAGTTGTTTGCTTTGATAAATATATTTAAGTTCATTTTACTTGTAAAAGGACAATGTACTCTCAGTTTTGGGATACGGAATCTTATTGTAACTTTAAAGTAGGTTATGTCTTCTATAATGCTCTAGTGAATACAAGGCATCTTTGTTTAATTAGTTGGGATGCTTCTAAATATTATTTTACTATTTTAGAATGTATAGTATAAGCTCACATATTGAAAGTGCTAAAAACTGTTGATAAAGAAAAATTTCTTAAATTGGCTTAACTGCCATATACCTGTCATACTTGTTTATTTACTGCTTTCTATTAATAGTCATTTCTTTCTATTTTATGCCCATTATAGTTTATGAGAAAAACATTTTGGTGACCTGGGTTTGATCCCCAGAAGGCCATATGATACCTTGAGCCTGCCATGAGCAATTTCTGAGTGTAGAGCCTGAATTAACCACCGAGAACTGTTGTATTTGTCCCAAAAATCAAAACGATAAATAAAAAAAATTTAAAGCTTCATGATAACACTTTATATCATTGATGTGCTCTTTTTTATATTTTTTATTTTGATCATAGTGGCTTACATATCGTTGACAATAATATTCTAGGTACATATTTACATAAAATCAGGGGGGATTCCCATCCCTAAATTGTCCTCCCTACACCTCCGTTTTTGTCCTACCTCCCATTTCCTCTTCCCTCCCCCCCAGGGTGGCTAGAATATGTGATACCCTCTGTATTTGACCTACTACTTAGTAGTCTTGCATTAGTTTGGTCTTGGTGCCTCCCTTATTTCCCCCTCTAAGTGGGGGCAGGGCTAGCAGTTCAAGTTGGGTGGTTTTGCCTGAAAAAGAGAAAATGAGTAAACTGGGGTAAGAGTCTAATACCCCAAAAAATGGGCAGAATCCTTCTAGAGGTTCTCCTCATCGATTTGGGAAATGAAAGAGAAAAAGAAGGTGAAACACCCCATCAGTACCAAAAGAAGTGTCAAATATCCAGTGAGGACTCCAGTTACATCAATAAGCACCACAAAAAACTGATAAAAAAAATACAAACAAAAACAAACAAATATATAAACCAAAAAAACTCGCCGTGGTCTTGAAATAAGAAACATGGTGTAGCACATAACGAAAGAAAAGAAAGGAAGAGAAAAAAAAACAAACAAAAAAAGAATAATTGGGGACAACAATTTCAATAATCACATCCAAACCGAGAAATCGACCAAAATAGGTAGGTAAATAAAAATAATAATAACAATAATAAATGAAGGTAATATATATATGTATATAAAAAATATCCAAGGTTTTGTGCTTTTTGCATTTTTGTTTTTTCCCTCTGCCCTGGCACAGTAAATATTGGGGTCATTCGAAACGGAATTCACTTGCCCTATGAGATATGGGGATTCTCTGTCCTTGGAGTATACTGTCATGGGATCAGTTCTAGACTTTGCTCAGGATCATTACTCTCCCGGTGGTGTTTTTGTTTTGTTTTGTTTTGTTTTGTTTTTTTGTGTGTGGAAGACTTCTGCTTTGTCCAGGGTGATACATTCAGAGCTCTGTGTTTAGTGGTCTCAGTATTTGTACAGATCCTGAGGTGGGCCTTATGGTGAAGTCAGTCTTTGTGAATCTAGAGGTTCTGTTGCCTCAGTGCCATTTGAATCCATCTTCTGTGGTTGGTGATCTTGGTCTTTGTACTGAACCTAGGATGGCATCTAGGATAGTGTCTTTCTTTGTGCTTCCAGAAGCCCCTTTCCGTTACAGTTGTCTCTGCCGGACCTTTGGAACTGGGGATCATGCTTATTGTGCCGGTCTTAGTTCAAAGCCTAGACTAGGGCTTTTTAATTTGTCCCAAGATGTTTACAGTCTGGTCGTGGTTCTAGCAGCCAGTCCTCTGTAAATCACGATCTTGGCTTTTGGACCTACCAAAGGGTGCCACGTCTTCTGGTTTTGTCTTGTCGTTAGCTGGTAAGGTAGGCTAAACTGCTCTAAGGTCAAGTTGTTCACGTTTTCTTCATTGTCGGGATGTCATGTTAGCGCTGGCCCTTATTGTTGACCCTGCAGTATTGAGGCCATCCCAGATGGAATTTGTTTCTTGCAGCTGTTGTGAAGAGCTGTGCCGTTTCTATGCCTGGGCACCAGGGTTCAAGGCTGGATGAATGGAATCTGATAACCTGAGGTCTAAGTTGATTCCACATGACATATTTTCAAGGTAGGAGATATCCCTGTATTGTAAACAACTATGAGTTCCTATCTCTAGTAGGTAAGAGCTCTTGTTTTTTTTTTTATGTAAGATTTCCCCTTTATTTAGTGTGCCTTTGCAGGGGGAAGTGGTGCTCCATTATATTGTTGGTGTATTTGGGGTGGACAGAGTGGATAACAGAAATAGGTCTCATACCCAAAAACAATTAAAAAAAAAGTGCATGTGCCCACAAATGTATATGTAGGGCAAACATTAAAAAAAAAAGGAAATATAATGAGTTATTGAAGTTTTTAAAGGACCAAAGTGGTGCAAAAGACTACTTTACAATTGGGGGAGAACAGGTAAAGAGGTGGTTTATTACAGGTCTTATGCCTATGTTGGAAGTACTGTTTTTCCCCTTGTCTTTTGGATTTTTCTTGTGGTGTGTGGGTTCCCAGGCATCTTCCAATTACACCCCCTGACCTTCTTCAGATTGGTAAAAATTTGCGGCAGGGAGGTCTTGGAAGAGTTCTTGCATTGGGGATACTATTGGACCTAAGTCCGGTTTCAAGAAACAGTCCACGTTATGGGGAGTTGGTAGTTAGGGTCTCGCAGCATGAGTCCACAGGGGAGTTGGCTGTCTTTTCTTGCAGGAGATGAGGTGTGGGTTCGGCTGGGTGTCCCCTCCCCTGGGTGCTGGGTACTGGTTCGTTGGGTAGGAGGTCGATCTTGATGCCTAAAAGATTAAGGACTGAGGGTGGAGAGTTTTATTATGGTGGGAGATCTGGATGGGATTGAGGGGTGAAGGGATAGTTGGATTTCCGGGGGGGGGGAGAAAGGGGAAGGTATATGGGAGGGGTATGAAGGTAGAGAAAAGAGAAAATACCGTAGAAAGAAAGGGGGAAGAGAAAGGGAAAAAAGTAAAGAGAAGAATAGAAGAGAAAAAGAAAAAAGAAAAGAAGAAAAAATAAAAAAAAATAAAATAAATAAAGTAGTGAGAAGAAAGGAGAGAATAACAAGGGAATGTTGGTTTGGCTGAATGTGTTCAATGGCTAGAGCCTGTAGTTTAGGTCTGTACGTCGCAGGTACTGCTTTGGTGGTCTGACTGGTCACGTGGTTCAATTCCTAAAAGAAGGTTTAACCTAGAAATAAAGTGTATGTTAAAGAGTTTTCTCGTGGCCATCTTGTAGTGCAATCAAGGTACGGTATCTCGTGTGGTATCCCGAGTTGCCATCTTAGTTTGTCCGCCCTTTGTATCTAAGGGCACCTGTGGGCAGAAAAGCTGAGAGGTTATTTAAAGTATAGTAAGGTAAAGGGATTAAAACGTAGTGTTATGGTATGTTGCCATTGTAGTCCGTGATTTCCCGTGGTGTTCTATACTTGTGTTCCTGTTAACGATCTCTAAGGGATTATTGTGGACCTTTGTTGTAGGAGTCTGATTACATACGTCTCTATGTTGCTGTTTTCTTTGTGGTATAATGTACAGTCAAGAGTTTGCGTTATTCCTTCTTCATGTATTTTGGACACTGCTCCCATGTATATGTTGACTATTACATTGTTTAGAGTTTCTACCCTGTTAAACCCTGTTATATGATTGTTAGGTATTAGCTATGTATAAAATATATGTTCTAGGTGTTTCAGAATAGTGCTACCATTCTGTGTTTATCTTTTGTCTTCTGACTTACTTCGTTTAACATAACATGATCTAGGTCCATCCACGTTGCTGCAAAGTCTGTGATTGTATCATTTTTAACTGCCATGTAATATTCCATTGTGTATATGTACCACATCTTAATGATCCATTCATCTGTTGTTGGACATCTAGGTTGGTTCCAAGATTTGGCTATTATACTGAGTGCTGCGATAAATAGTGGGGTGCATACGTATTTTGGAATGAATGTCCTTCCATCTTGTGGGTATATGCCTAGGAGAGCAATTGTGGGGTCAAATGGCAGCTCAATTCTGAGTTCTTTGAGCACTCTCCAGACTTTCCTCCATAGGTGTTGGACTAGGGGGCATTCCCACCAGCAGTGGATGAGAGTTTCTTTCATACCGCATCCCCGCCAACAAAGGTTGTTTCCGTCATTTTTGATGTGAGCCATCCTCACTGGTGTGAGGTGGTATCTCATTGTTGTCTTGATTTGGATCTCCCTGATGATGAGTGAAGGTGAGCATATTTTTATGTTTTTGTTGGCCATCCTTCTGTCTTCCTCAGAGAAGTGTCTATTCATTTCATCTCCCCATTTTTTTATAGCTTTGTTTGGTTTTGGGGGGCTCAGCTTTCTGAGTGCTTTGTATGTTCTAGATATCAGCCCTTTATCTGATATGTCGAGTGAAAAAATTTTTTCCCATTCTGTTGGCTGTCTTCTTGCGTTAAGTAGGGTTTCTTTTGCCATGCAGAAGCTTTTTAGTTTGATGTAGTCCCATTTGTTTATATTTGACGCTAACGTTCTTGCCATTGGTGCTCCATTCTCAAAGACCTTTTTGATATATAGGTCTTCGAGTGTTCTGCCTAATTTATTCTCGATAAACTTTATAAATTCGGGTCTGATTTCAAGGTTTTTGATCCATTTTGAGTTGATTTTTGTATAAGGAGTAAGGTATGGGTTGATTTTCACTTTCGTACATGTGGTTTTCCAGGTGTACCAACACCATTTGTTGAATAGGCTTTCTTTGTTCCATTTCAGATTCTTGCCTCTTTTATCAAATATTAGTTGGCTATATACCTGGGGGTTTATGTCTGGGAATTCTGTTCTGACCCACTGGTCTGAGGTCCTTTCTCTGTTCCAGTACCATGCTGTTTTGATTACTATGGCTTTATAATATAGTTTCAAGTTAGGTAAGGAGATGCCTCCCAGCTTCTTGTTTTTCAGTATTTGTTTGGCTATCCTGGGTCTTTTGTGGTTCCAGATGAATTTTGTGAATGATTGTTCTAATTCTTTGAAGAATTGTGTCTGATATGAGAATGGCTGTCCCTGCTCTTTTTTGTTTTCCATTGGCCTGAATAATTACTTTCCATCCTTTGATTCTTAGCCTATGCTTATACTGTAGCTGTAGGTTTGTTTCTTGTAGACAGCAGAAGTCCGGTTTATTTTTCCTAATCCAGTTCTCTACTATGTGTCTTTTGATTGGAGAGTTTAGTCCATTAACATTTAGGGAGATTATTGAGAGAGAGGATTGTTGTGTAGTTGTGTTGTGTAGGGTGGCTTTTGTTACAATCGGGGGTTTGGATTGTGTAATTCGTCTCTGAGTAGGTCGTTTAGGATCGGCTTTGTTTGGACAAATAGCTCTAGTTTGGTCTTGTTTGAATATGTTTTCAGTCTGTTCTCCCATATGAATGATAATTTGCCGGATATTGGACTCTAGGTTGGAAGTTTCTTTCATTCAGTCGTTTAAATATGTCATTCCACTGTCTCCTTGCTTGGATTATTTCGATTGGGAGATCTGGTTTGATTCTTATGTCCCTACCTTTGTACTTGAGGTTTTTTTCTCTCTTATTGCCTTAAGTTCCTCTTTCTCTTTGTTTTTTGCCATTTGGATTACTATATGTCTTGGTGTAGGTTTATTAGGATCTATTTTACTAGGAACTCTCTTGATTTCCTGGATTTGCCCTGAAGTTTCATTCCAAAGGGTGGGGAAGTTCTCTGCTATTATCTCTCTGACTACTTGTTCTTCTTTCCCTATTTCCTCCCCTTCTGGTATACCCACGATTTTTAGATTGTTTCTTTTGTCCTTGTTCATTAGGTACTGGACTTTTCCTTCCAGTGCTTTGCCTTTTATTTCTTTGTTGGTTTCTTGGTCATTTTTTGTTTGCAGTTTTCCTTCGAGTTCTTCGATGTGTTTCTCCAACTCTGTGTTTCTGCTAGTAAGGCTTGTTACTTTGTTTGTTAATTCCTTCACTTTTTTTTGTATGGACTCTCTCATACTCTTTAACATTTCTTCTTTAATTTGGGTGATTTGTTCCTCCATAGATGTTTTATACTCGGTAGCTAAAGTTTCTCTCATTTCTTTAATTAGTTCTTGCGTTTCCTTCCTCATTGCTGCTTTTAGGTCGCTTTCCCATAGATCTGTGCATTTTGGCGGACTTGGAAACTTGTAAAGGTTTGTCTCCGTATCTTCAGATCTTAGGGTTCTCTTTGATTTACCCATATTTCCTTGTGTTTATTGCTGTGCTTTAGAGTGTTGTTTCTTCCAATTTCAGCCTGTTTTGATCCCCTGTGGGGTGGGAATGGGTCCCCTCCCTGAGGGTGGATCTAGTGGTACTGTTGGGTGGGCTTGTTGCGGTTTGGCTCCTCTTGTGCTCTTTCTGTGGTCTGATTCATTGTTTTGCCTTATTGTTGCCAGCTATTTCTGGGAGGCAGGAGATTCTCGACGGGGGGGGCGGGGCACTTTCACGCTGTCCGCGTGGCTGTGTGGAACTTCTCTACCTTCCTGTGGGCAAAGGAGCCCCAGCAGGAGCAGGGCAGCCGTTCGCGGGGTCGGAGTGGGTGGGCGGACCTTCCCTACCTTCCCGGGGACACGGAAACCCCAGCAGGAGCGAAGCAGCCGTTCGCGCGGTCGGGGTGCGCGGGCGGGGCTTCCTTACCTTCCCTGGGGCAAGGGGACCCCAGCCGGAGGAAGGGAGCCATTCGCGCGGTCGGGGCGGGCGGGCGGAGCCTCCTTACCCTGCCGGGGGCTAGGAGACCTCAGCCGGAGGAAGGGAGCTGTTCGTGCAGTCGGGGCGGGCGGGCGAAATTCCTTACCCTGCTGGGGGCTAGGGGACCCCAGCCGGAGGAAGGGAGCCGTTCGCGCGGTCGAGGCGGGCGGGCGGAGCCTCCTTACCCTGCCGGGGGCTAGGGGACCCCAGCCGGAGGAAGGGAGCCGTTCGTGCGGTCGGGGCTGGCGGGCGGAGCCTCCTTACCCTGCCGGGGGCTAGGGGACCACAGCCGGAGGAAGGGAGCCGTTTGCGCGGTCGGGGCGGGTGGGCGGAGCTTCCTTACCCTGCCGGGGGTTAGGGGACCCCAGCCGGAGGAAGGGAGCCGTTCGCGTGGTCGGGGTGGGCGGAGCTTCCTTACCCTGCCGGGGGCTAGGGGACCCCAGCCGGAGGAAGGGAGCCGTTCGCGAGGTCGGGGTGGGCGGGCGGAGCTTCCTTACCCTGCCGGGGGCTAGGGGACCCCAGCCGTAGGAAGGGAGCCGTTCGCGCGGTCGGGGCGGGCGGGCGGAGCTTCCTTACCCTGCCGGGGGCTAGAGTACCCCAGCCGGAGGAAGGGAGCCATTCGCGCGGTCGGGGCGGGCGGGCGGAGCCTCCTTACCCTGCCGGGGGCTAGGGGACCCCAGCCGGAGGAAGGGAGCCATTCACGCGGTCGGGGCGGGCGGGCGGAGCTTCCTTACCCTGCCGGGGGCTAGGAGACCCCAGCCGGAGGAAGGGAGCCGTTCGCGCGGTCCGATGTGCTCTTTTTATTAAATAACAAAAGTATCTCATAAGAAAACTATATAATTATGACTTTTATTAAAATTTACTTAGAGGCCGGTGAGGTGGCGCTAGAAGTAAGGTGTCTGCCTTGCAAGCGCTAGCCAAGGAAGGACCGTGACCATGGTTTGATCCCCTGGCATCCCATATGGTTCCCCCAAGCCAGGGGCATTTTCTGAGCACTTAGCCAGGAGTAACCCCTGAGCATCAAATGGATGTGGCCCAAAAAACAAAAAAAGTAATTTAATTAGCAATGTTCGTCAAAGGCTTATTTGTACTATATTTACATATTTGAACAAATTCACATGCACAATTTTCAAATTATATTTACCTAACTGATTTTAGAAGATAGTCCAGTAAGAGAAGTGTTCATTTTTTTCTATTTTTAGATTATGTGAATTGTTAAACTTTTAATGAAATTTTATTATTTATGAAAGACCTCCCCTGGACTATATTAAGAGTAACCACATGGGGGCTGGAGATAAAGCACAGCGGTAAGGCATTTGCTGTGCTTGTAGAAGGACATTGATTCAAATTCCAGCATCCCATATGGTCCCTGAGCCTGCCAGAGGTGACTTCTGAGCATAGTCAGTAGTAGTCCCTGAGCGCTGCTGGGTGTGACTCTCCAAAGAAAAACAAACAAAAAAGAGTAACTACAAAAGATGTTACTATAAATATAGTATTTATATTTATAATAATCTTTGGAGAAAATAAATAAAAATTATGGCTATCACTAAGTATACCTAACAGACACTATGCTGAATTTATAAAGTTCACACTAATCCTATGAGCTGAATATCAATATTAATTAACAATTTTTATTAATAAGACTTACAGTCAAGGGATTTTAATAAATTACTCAAAAGTATCAAAACTTGACATAAACTCATGATTTAAAGCTAATTTTTTAAATTCCAAATCATAGAGTCTAGGGCTAGAAACAATATAGTAAGGGTCTTGTATTTCATACACACAACCTGGATTTGACAACCTTTGGTTTCCAGAGCCCTACCAGGAGTGAGTGCAGAATCATCTGTATACTCTGAGCACTCCTAGGTGTGCCTACTCTTTATCTTTGGCTCATACTTGCAAAGATCCAAAACCTAGACTCATTCCATTCATTTATTTTAGGTGAAACCAAATGTTTAGGAACACATATATTTATTTTCTCAAAGTAGGACCTTAATCATAAGTATAATTTTTGTATTAATGAACATATTGCTTTCTACAACCAGTATATTGTCATATACTCTCAGAGTTATACTATTTAATTATAAGTACTCTTTTTTTCTTTTAATAATATTTTATATAAACGCCTTGATTACAAACATGATTGTAGTTGGGTTTCAGTCATCTAAGAGGACACCCTTGACAGGGACCCCAAACCCCAGCAGAGAATGGACTGGTTGAGTGCCCCTCACCCACATGGGCACCAGTCCCAGAGCCAGGGACCCCAAACCCCAGCGGAAAACTGACTGGGTGAGTTCCCCTCACCCACGTGGGCGCCCGTCCCAGAAACAGGGACCCCAAGCCCGAGCGGAGAGCGGACTGGGTAAGTCCCTTCCACTCACGTGGGCGCCCAGCCTTGCAATGGCGGCAAACCAAGCAAGCTGCCCCAGCGACCCCTTCCTGAGTGGAAGGGAGGAGGGAGGAGGAGAATCCTTCACCTGACCCACTCTGCGCTGCTGGGATAGGCTAGCACCAACAGACAGGGTGAGATTGGGGTGACCTAGAGCAGTCCAACCCCTGAGACCTGGAATGGAACTGGGACTCCCCAAGGGCTGAGGGCAGAGCCGGCAGCATTTGGAAGAGAGAATTCCTTCAACTGAGGCTTGGAGGAGGCAGAACTCCATTGACTCCCAGAGAGAGGAGGGGGGATAGAGAGCTAAGCTCAACAGCGCCAGCAACCATTGTGGCCAGGAGCAGAACCGCACTGCTGACAGAAATAAGGAGCAGAAAAGTGGAAAGACCACTGAAGGAAGGCTGACATCTAGGTAGCAAATGGGAGGAAAAGAGGTAGGTTAAACAAGATCACCCAACAGCCCCCTCTAGAACCACCTTAGGGAAAGGGACCAATCTTCACGCCACAGGGGAACAAAGCAGGCCGAATTTAGAAGGCACAGCACTCCAAAGCACACCATTAAATACAAAGAAATATGTGTAAATCAAGGAGATCTCTAATAGCTGGAGATACCGTGACGAACCCTAGCACGTTTCCAAGTCGACCAAAACGCACAGATCTATGGGAAGAACTAAAAGCGGCTATGAGGAAGGAAATGCAAGAATTAATAAAAGAAATGACAGAAAATCTAGCTACCGAGTATAAGAAATCCATGGATGAACAAATCAGCCAAATTAAAGAAGAAGTGTTAAAGAACATGAGAGATTCCATACAAAAAGAAGTGAAGAAATTAAAAGACAAAGTAACAAGCCTTACGAGCAGAAACACAGAGTGGGAGAAGCATGTTGAAGAACTCAAAGAAAAACAGCAAACAAAAAATGATCAAGAAACCAACAAAGAAAAGGCAAAGCACTGGAAGGAAAAAATCCAATATCTAATGAACAACGACAAAAGAAACAATTTAAGAATTGTGGGTATACAAGAAGGGGAGGAAATAGGGAAAGGGGAAGAAAAGGTAGTCAGGGAGATAATAACAGAGAACTTCCCCACCCTCTGGAAAGAAACTTCAGGGCAAATCCAGGAAGTCAAGAGAGTCCCTAATAAAATAGATCCTAATAAACCAACACTAAGACATATAATAATCCAAATGGCAAAAAAACAAAGAGAAAGAGGAACTCCTTAAAGCAATAAGGGAGAAAAAAACCTCAAGTACAAAGGAAAGGACATAAGAATCAAACCAGATCTCCCATTAGAAATAATTCAAGCAAGAAGACAGTGAAATGACATATTTAAGCGACTGAATGAAAAAAAATTCCAACCCAGGGTCCAATACCCAGCAAAACTATCATTCATATGGGAGGGCAGACTAGAAACATTCTCAAACATGAACGAACTTGAACTATTTGTGCAAACTAAACCGATCCTAAACGACCTACTCAGTGACGAATTACACAATACAAACCCCGGTTGCAACAACAACCACTCCACACAATACAACTGCACAACAGTCCTCTCTCTCAATAATTTCCCTAAATGTTAATGGACTAAACTCTCCAATTAAAAGACACATAGCAGAGAACTGGGTTAGGGAAAATAAGCCGGACTTCTGCTGTTTGCAAGAAACACACCTACAACTACAGGATAATCACCGGCTTAGAATAAAAGGATGGAAAGTAATTATACAGGCCAATGGAAAACAAAAAAGAGCAGGGACAGCCATTCTTGTATCAGAATAAATTCCATTCAATCTCAAGAAAGTGATAAAAGACAAAGAGGGTCACTACCTACTGATCAGGGGAACATTAGATCAAGAATTACTAACCCTGGTCAATATCTATGCACCTAATGTAGAGCCAGCAAAATATGTGAGGCAACTGCTCGCAAACATGGAGAAACACATGAAGGGAAATGTGATAATAGTAGGGGACCTCAATACTCCATTATCACCACTGGATAGATCCACCAAACAGAAAAATAGCAAAGCAATAAGAGCCCTAAAGGAAAAACTAGAAGATCTAGGGCTAATAGACTTATATAGAGCCCTCCATCCCCAGAAAGCAGAATACACATTCTTCTCAAGCCCACATGAATCCTTCTCCAGAATAGACCATGTCTTAGGATACAAAGCCAACCTATATAAGACCACAAATGTAAGAATCATTAGAAGTACCCTATCAGATCACTATGCAATAGAGGTCAAAATTGACTTCAAGAAGAAACAATGGAGAAAAACTAATACCTGGAGATTAAACAACATGCTGCTCAACAACAGCTGGATTAAAGAACAACTCAAAGAAGAAATAAAAAGATTTCTTGAGACAAATGATTATGAGGAGACAACTTGTTCAAAATTTTGGGACACAGCAAAAGCAGTAATTAGGGGGAAACTCATAGCAATACAGGCCTATGTCAAGAAACAGGAAAACAACAAAATCAACAGTTTAAACGATCACATCAAGGAATTGGAGCAGCAGCAGAGAAATCGAACCACGACCAGATGGCAAGAAATAATAAAAACCAGAGCAGAAATAAACAACATAGAAACTAAGAAAATAATACAAAAAATCAATGAGACCAGGAGTTTGTTTTTCGAAAAAATAAACAAGATAGACAAACCACTGGCAAAACTCACCAATAAAAAGAGGGAAAACACCCAATCACGAGGATCACAAATGAAAGGGGAGAGATTACAACAGAACCCCAAGAAATACAACATATCATGAGATCATACAATGAACAACTATACTCATGTAGGCTAGAGAACCCAGCAGAAATCGACAGAGTCGTAGAAAAATACCATCTTCCAAGACTGGAAAAGGAAGAACTAGATAGCCTAAATAGACCAATCACCTCAGAGAAAATTGAAGATGTAATTAAGAAACTCCCTAAGAACAAAAGTCCAGGCCCAGATGGATTTACAGGTGGATTCTACCAAACATTTCGAGAAGACCACTTTTCCATAGGCTCTTCCAAACCATAGAGAAAACAGGAATCCTCCCCAATTCCTTTTATGAGGCCAATATCACACTCATTCCCAAAGATGGCAAAGACACCACCAAAAAAGAAAACTACAGACCAATCTCACTAATGAACATAGATGTAAAGATACTCAACAAAATCTTATCAAACCGAATCCAGCACTTCATCAAAAAGATCATACATCATGACCAAGTGGGATTCATACCAGGAATGCAAGGTTGGTTCAACATATGCAAATCAATCAACATTATACATCACATCAACAACAAGAAAGACAAAAACTACATGATCATATCAATCGATGCAGAGAAGGTGTTTGACAAAATCCAACACCCTTTCATGTTAAAGACACTTGGCAAAAATAGGGTTAGAAGGAACCTTCCTCAAGATAGTTACAGCTATCTATGAAAAACCGACAGCCAACATTATACTTAATGGCAAGAAACTAGAAGCATTCCCACTAAGATCACGAACTAGGCAAGGCTGTCCACTCTCTTCGCTCTTATTCAATATAACCTTAGAAGTCCTAGCAATAGCAATCGACAAGAGAAGGGAATCAAAGGAATCCAAATAGGGAAAGAGGAACACAAACTATCTCTATTTGCAGACGATACGATGATATACATCGAAAACCCCAAAGAGTCCACAATAAAACTCCTAAAAATAATTAAACAATACAGCAAAGTGGCTGGATACAAAGTTAATACACAAAAGACAGTAGTGTTTCTATATACAAACAACGAAGTCGAGGAGAGATTAAAAATACGATTCCATTTAAAATAGTATAAAAAATATCAGGTACCTAGGAATCAACCTTACAAGGGAAGTGAAAGACCTATACCAGGGAAACTTCAAAACACTTCAGAAAGAAATTGAAGAGGATCTAAAGAAATGGAAGAATATCCTATGCTCATGGATAGGTAGAATTAACATAGTCAAAATGACTATCCTACCCAAACTTCTATATAGATTTAATGCAATCCCTATCCAAATTCAAACACCATTCTTTAAAGAAATAAAACAATCAATCACAAAATTCATCTGGAATAACAAAAAACCCAGGATAGCCAAACCCATATTGAAAAACAAGAAGCTGCGTGGCATCTCCTTGCCTAACTTGAAACTATACTATAAAGCCATAGTAATCAAAACAGCATGGTACTGGAACAGAGACAGGACCTCAGACCAGTGGGTCAGAACAGAATTCCCAGACATAAACCCCCAGATATATAGCCAACTAATATTTGATAAAAGAGGCAGGAACTTGAAATGGAACAAAGAAAGCCTTTTCAACAAATGGTGTTGGTACAACTGGAAAACTATATGTATGAAAGTGAAAATTGACCCATACCTCACTCCTTATACAAAAGTCAACTCAAAATGGATCAAAGACCTTGAAATCAGACCCGAATCTATAAAGTTTATCGAGAACAAAATAGGTAGAACATTCGAGGACCTATATATCAAAAAGATCTTCGAGAATGGAGCACCAATGGCAAGAACTTTAGCATCAAACATAAACAAATGGGACTACATCAAACTAAAAAGCTTCTGCATGGCAAAAGAAACCTTACTTAATGCAAGAAGACAGTTAACAGAATGGGAACAAATCTTTTTACTAGACATATCAGATAAAGGGCTGATATCTAGAACATACAAAGCACTCAGAAAGCTGAGCCCCCCCAAACCCAAATAAAACCTTAAAACATGGGGAGAGGAAATGAATAGACACTTCTCTGAGGAAGACAGAAGGATGGCCAACAAACACATGAAAACATGCTCACCTTCACTCTTCATCAGAGAGATCCAAATCAAGGCAACAATGAGATACCACCTTACAGCAGTAAGGATGGCTCACATCAAAAAAATGGGAACAATCTTTGTTGGCGGGGATGCGGTATAAAAGGAACTCTCATCCACTGCTTGTGGGAATGCCCCCTAATCCAACACCTATGGAGAACAGTCTGGAGAGTGCTCAAAGAACTCAGAATTGACCCGCCATTTGACACAGCAATTCCTCTCCTAGATATATACCCCCAAGGTGGAAGGACAATCATTCCAAAGTACGTGCACTCCCCAGTATTTATAGCAGCACTCAATATAATAGCCAAGTCTTGGAACCAACTTCGATGTCCAATTTCAGATGAATGGATCATTAAGATGTGGTATCTATACACAATGGAATATTACATGGCAGTCAGAAATGATACAATCACAGACTTTGCAGAAACATGGATGGATCTAGAACATGTTATATTAAACAAATTAAGTCAGAAGACAAAAGATAAACACAGAATTATAGCACTCTTCTGACACACCTAGAACATACATCTTATACACAACTAACTCTCAACAATCAAATAATAGGGTTTAACAGGGTAGAATCTGTAAACACTGTAATAGACAACATATACTCGAGTGCAGTGCTCAAAATACATGAAAAAAAGAACAACGCACACTCTTGACTGCATTATTCCACAAAGAAAACAGCAACACTAGAAACAGCAGCATAGAGAGAACAGGTATGTAATCAGCCTTCTACGACAAAGGCCCACAATAATCCCTTGGAGATCGTATACAGGATCACAGGTAAAGAATACCACAAGAAATCACTGACTCCAATGGAATCATCCCATAACATCATGTTTTAATGCCTTATCTTACTATATTTAAAATCACCTCTCAGCTTTTCTGTCCACAGGCATCCTTGGATTCAAAGGGTGGACAAACCAAGATGGCAGCTCGGGTTACCACACGAGATACCATACCTAGCTGGCACTACAAGATGGTCCCGAGAAAACTCTTTAACATTCACTTTATTTCAAGGTTATACCTTCTTTTAGGAATTGAAGCACGTGGCCAGTCAGACCACTGAAGCAGTAACCGTGATATACAGACTTAAACTACAGACTATACTCATTGAACACACTCAAGCAAACTAACATTCCCTTGCTATTCTCTCCTCTCTTCTCACTACTTTCTTTTTTATCATTTCTTCTCCACTCTTCTCTCTACTTTTTTCTTCTTTTCCCTTCCTTTCTAATGTATTTTCTCTTTTCTCCCTTCCTACCCCTACCATATACTTTCCCCTTTCCCCCCTTTGGAAATCCAACTACCCCCTCATCCCTCATTCCCATCCAGACTTCCCACTGTATTAACACTCTTCCCCCACAGTCCTTAATCTATTGTGCATCAAGATTGACCTCCTACCCCAATGAACCAGTACCCAGTAACTAAATGAAGAAACACCCAGTCAAACCCACACCTCGTCTCCCGCAAGAAAAGACAGACAACTCCCCTGCGGACTCATGCTGCGCGGCCCTCCCTACCAACTCCCCCTAACGTGGACTGTTACTTGAAACCGGACTTAGTTCCAAATGTAGCCCCAATGCAAGAACTCTTCCCAAGACCTCCCTGCCGCAAATCTTTTGCCAATCTGAAGAAGGTCAGGGGGTGTGATGGAAAGGTGCCTGGGAACCCACACACTACAAGAAAAACCCAAAAGACAATGGGAAATCCTGTACTCCCAACATAAACACAAGACCTGTATTACACCTCCTCTTTACCTGCCTTTCCCCAAATGTAAGGTAGTCTTTTGCATCACTTTGGTCCTTTAAATACTCCATTAATTCATTTTTTAATTGTCTGGTCTACATATACATATGTGAGCACATACATTTTTAATCCTTTTTTTTTTATCTTTTTTTGGGTATGTGATCTGTTTTTGTTTTCCTCTCTGTCCACCCCCAAATGCACCAACAATATATTGTAGCACCATTTCTCTCTGCAAAGGCACACTAAAAAAAGGGGAAATCTTTCACATAAAAAAGAGCTCTTATCTACTAGAGATAGAAACTCATAGTTGTTTACAATACAGGGAGAACTCCTACCTTGAAAATATGTCATGTGGCATCAACTTAGACCTCAGGAGATTAGATCCCATCCGTCCAGACTTGAACCCTGGATCCCAGTCACAGAAATGGCACAGTCCTTCACAACAGCTGCAGGAAACAAACCCCATCCGGGACAACCTTATTACTGTTGGAACACCAACGAGTGCCAGCTCTAATACGATATCCTGACAACGAGGAAAATGGGAACAACTTGACCTAAGAGCAGGTTATCCTGCCTTACCAGCTAACGATGAGACAAAATCAGAAGACTTGTCACCCGCTGGTAGGTCCAAAAACCAAGATCGCGATTTACAGAGGACTGGCTGCTAGAACCATGACCAGACTGTATATATCTTGGGACCAAAAAAAAAAACAAACAAACCCTAGTCTAAGGTTTGAGCTACGACCTGCACAACAACCATGATCCCCAGTTCCAAAGGTCTGGCAGAGACAAATGTAACGAAATGGGGCTTCTGGAAACACAAGGAAAGGCGTTATCCTAGGTGCTATCCCAGGGTTAGTTCCAAGACCAAGACCACCAACCACAGAAGATGGATTAAAATGACACTGAGGGAACAGAACTTCTACAACCACAAAGACTGACTTCATTATAAGTCCCACCCCTGTAACTGTGCAGATACTGAGATCTCTAGATACAGAGGACTGACTGTATCACCCAGGACGGAGCAGAAGTCTCCCAAACACCACAAATGCACCACCGGGAGAGTAAAGGATCATGAACAGAGTCTATAGTTGATCCCATGGCAATATACTTCAAGGGCTGAGAAACCCCATATCTCTTAGGCCATGTGAATCCCTTTTCGAATGACCCCAATATTTACTGTGCCTGGGCAGGAGGGAAAAAAACACAAAACATTGTTTATTTTTCATATATTACTTTTTATCTTCATGTACTACTATTATTATTTTTATTTACCTATCTATTTTTGGTTGATTTCTTTGTTTTTGTGTGGTTATTGAAGTTGTTGCCCCCACTTATACTTATCTTTTTTTCTCCTATTTTTTTTTTCAGGTTTTTGGGTAGCACCCGGCAGTGCTCAGGGGTTATGCCTGGCTCCAGGCTCAGAGATTGCTCCTGGCAGGCACGAGGGACCATATGGGCGCCGAGATTCGAGCCGATGACCTCCTGCATGAATGGCAGACGCCCTGCCTCCATGCTATCTCTCTGGCCCCTTCTTTTCCCTCTTTATTTGTTCTGCCATGGTGCTTATCTCAAGACCATGGCGTTTTATTTTTTTGTTTGTTTGTTTTTTTTTTGTGGTGCTTAACGTTATTGTTGGAATCCTTAATAGATATTTGACACTTCTTTTCGTAGTGGTGGAGTGTTTCACCTTCTTTTTCTCCTTCATCTCTCAAACTGATGATGAGAGCCTCTAGAAGAATTCTGCTTATTTTCAGTGTATTAGACTTTTACCCCAGTTTATTACTTTTCTCCTCTTCAAACAAAGCCACATAACTTGAACTACCTACTCCTGCCTCTCAATTAGAGGGGGAAATAAGGGAGGCATCAGGACCAAACAGGTGTAAGACTACGAAGTAATAGGATAGGTATAGAGGGGACCACATATTCTAGCAGCCCTGGGAGTGAGGGAAGAGGATATGGGCGGTACAACAAAAACGGAGTAGTAGGGAAGACAAACCGGTGATGGGAATCCCCCCTGATTTTATGTAAATATGTACCTAAAATATTGTCAACAATATGTAAGCCACTATGATCAAAATAAATTTATGTTAATATAAAAAATAAAATATTTTATGATTATGCAAAAAAAACCCCAAGTTCTCTAATTGAAAATATTTGACTTTGATAACCGCAACTGAACAATGGAAGCAATATCCTATGAAAAGGCAATACCCTATGCTTCATCCTAGGGTCTCTGCAAAATCCAAGATCAGTAGTACCTACAGAAGACTGACTACAACAACAATGATGGAGCAGAACTTCTAAAACCATAAAGAAAGACCTAATTCTTGACTTTGTCCTATAAACTGCACAAATTCCAAGATCTACAATTACAGAGAACTAATTTTGTCAGCCACAACTGAGGAGAATGCTTCGTGGCATCAGAAAAGGAACTTGGGGTTTGTCAACAAACCTGTCCAGAGCCTGTAGTCTTTCCCATGACAATATACTTAATAATGGAGTATCTGTTAGGCCAAGGGAATTCCTTTTGAATTTCCCCAGTACTTACTGCTTATACAAAAAAAAATAGAAAGGAAAAAATAAGACACAAAATCTTGCCACACTCCCCCCCACCCTTTTCCCTTTTGGGTTGTAGCCATTTTAGCTGGTGTTTAAAATTTTTGCTGTTTTATTTCTTATTGCCTCCTACTTGTTTTATTTTCTTTCCTTTTTCCTGTCTTTTTCCCTTTTTGCCTTTTAAATTGATATTGATAGCTCCTAGACAGACCCTTCTAGTATCTTATTTTTCCTTTTTTTCCAACAGAACCACAGGGTGTAATCATCTTGTTTTGCCTCATAAATGGAGGGGGAAGAAAATAAGTTGGATGTTACCAAGAGCAAACAGTCATATGAACATTGAGTGGAAATAAAATATGATCAGACCCAAATATCAAACCCAAAGTCATCAACAACAGAATCAAGACACCCAATCTACATCAAGATTAGAAGGGACTAGCTGTACTTGCAGTTTGGGGAGCAAATGGTGGGTATGGGATACATGCTGGTGGGTATGGGATACATGCTGGTAACAGGGGTGAAAGAAGGACAGCTCTTGTGGCATGTATGACCCTTATTCACTGACAATTTTTACCTTACATATATCTATGAAACATTTGTAATTCAAATTGGTCACAATAAAAAATATTCATTTTTCCAGGTTTTCATATTTGGTAGTATAAAGTTTCTTAAAGTACTCTCTGATTATCCTTTGGATCTCTGCAATATCTGTAGTGATCTCCCCCTTTTCGTTTCTAATATGGGTAATCAAGTTTCTCTCTTTTTGTGAGTTTTACCAATGGTCTATCAATGTTGTTTGCTTTTTCAAAGAACCAACTTCTGTTTTTGTTGATCTTTTGGACTTTTTTTTTGCGTTTCCACTTTATTGATTTCTGCTCTAAGCTTTGTTCTTTCATTCTGTCTTCCTATTTTTGGTTCCTTTGGTTGATCATTTTCTAATTTTATAAGCTGTATCATTATGCTATTTAGGTATGTCTCTTCTTGCTTCCTGATGTGTGTTTGCAAAACTATAATTTTTCCTCTCAATATCACTTTTACTGTGTACCGTGGATTTTGATAGTTTGTGTCTTCATTGTTATTTGTTTCCAGAAAAGTTTTGATTTCCTCTTTGATTGTTCAGTAGCAGGCTGTATAATCTCCAGTTGTTAAAGTTCTTCTGTGTCCCTTTGTAGTTCACATCTAATTTCAAAACCTTGTGGTCAGCAAAGCTAGCCTGCAAAGTTTCTCTCCTCATTACTTTATGAAGTTATGTTTTATGTGCCAGCACATTGTCTATTTACTCATGTAAATTGGAGAAGAATGTGTATTCAGATTTCTGGGGATGGAATCTCCTATATATCTACTGACCTCTTTCTTCCCTTTCTCTTCTCAGGACTAGTATATTTTTGTTGGGTTTCAGACTGTTTGACCTATCAAGTGTTGACAGGGCCGTGTTGAGGTCTCTGACAATTATTGTGTAATTATTGATATCTTCTTTCAAATTTGTCAATAATTGTATTAGATATTTTTCTGGTCTCTCATTGGGTACAAAGTGTTCATTCTTTTGTCCATTACAACTTTTCTGAGTCTAAAGTTTGTGTCGTATGATATTAATATGGCCACCCAAGCTATTTTTAGGGTGTTGTTTGCTTGGATGATTATGCTTTAGTCTTTGATTTTTGAGTCTATGTTTGTTATGACTATTTATGTGTGTTTCTTGTAGGCAGCAGAAGGTTGGATTCATCTTTTTGATCCATTTCACCACTCTGTGTCTCTTAATTGGTGCATTTAGTCCATTGGCATTGAAGGAGATTATTGTCATGGGATATAATGTCATGGGATTTAATTAATTTAATGGGATTTGTGTATAAGTTTGGTGTGTTTGTAGTCTGTCTTGTCTTAAAGTAGACCTTACAGTTTTTTCTTTAAGGCTGATTTTGCATCTGTAAAGTTTCGGAGCTGTTGCTTATCCATGAAGCTATGTATCCTTCCTTGCAACCTGAACATTAGGGCTGGGTGCAGTATTCTAGATGAAGCATCCATTTCGTCAGTCTTGTCACAATATCACACCACTGTCTTCTAGCCTTGAGTTTCTTGTGACATGTCTGCTGTATATCTTAAGGATGCTCCTTTGAATGTAATTTCCCTTTTTGATCTTGCTCTTTTCAGAATTCTATCCCTTTCTGTGGGTTTTGTCATTGTGACTAGTTATCTTGTGGTGTTTTTCTTTGGATCTCTTTTAGCTGGTACTCTTTAGGCATGCAGAATTTGATTGCATGCAGTGTTTAGATCTGGGGATTCCTCTGTAATAATTTCTTTGACTGTTGATTCTTTCTGGGAATCCCTTTCCTGGGCCTCTGGAACTCCAATGATTCTTACATTGTTTCTGTTGAGTTTATCAAAGACTTCTATTTTCATCTGTTACATTCTTTGAGTACATTTTCCATTGTCTGGTTATTTGCCTTAAGGTTATTTTCCAATCTCTTCTGCTGTATAGAGTTCTGCATTTCATCTTACAGTTCACTGATTCTGTCCTCGGCTGCTGTTACCCTGTTGCAGAAGCTTTCCACTGAGGTTTTCAGTTCAGCTACCCTGTTTTTCAGATCTGTTATTTCAGTTTGGAATTTTCTGATTTTTGTCTTTGTGTTCTGTTCAGCTAGCTCTTTGTTTTCTTTGATTTCCATGTGAATCCTCCATATTTTTTATTCTAAACTCTTTTTTTATTAAATATATTTTTTTATTTAAGTAACATGATCATATTTGGGTTACAGTCATAATCAGAACACCCCCCTTCACCAGTGCAACATTACCCCCTCCCCCTTCACATCCCCTAACCTGCATTTGAGACTGGCACTCTACTACAGTAATTTGTTTTTAAGTTCAGTAAGTTGTATTTTTTTTCCTTAAAGGATAAGAGTAAAAAAAAAACATAGTAAAGGTGTGATTGTGGCAATTGCCAATGTTTGCATAGTTCCAGAAAAATGGAGAAAATGGAAAAAAAGTCCTTGACCTGATTACAAAAAGGCCTCACCCCAGAAGTTTATTGGCATAAGACAGACTCTGGGTTCCAGGCATACCAGTCTATCCAACTCCAGTCATTCTCAAGGTCCCGGTGAAACTTTTTCACCCTTTAGCTATAGTTGGTATCAGACTTTTATATTTAAAGACTCTGGATTCTCTGCATTTCTTTTGTCGATGTCAGGCTGATGTGGAGCATCGTCTAGTTTCAGCATATTATTAAATGCAGAGCGATCTGCCCTGCATGCAGGCTATTGCTGAGTCGCCTGGGTGATGGGAGTACTCTTTGGAGTAAGTCAATGCCAAAGCAGTGGTAGGTCTTCTCTGGTAGAGGCTTGGATCCTGAGAACGTTAAAGACAGTTGTGGTTGTTTCCATAGATCAGGTGTGTGTGGGCTATGCCCATTCTTCTGAGACCTGAGCCAAATCCTCTGTTTTTCTGGTATGTTAGGGTCACTGGTTGGACAGTGGGCCACATATCTCCTGGGCTGAACACTTGGTCCAGGAGACTGGGACCCCCCACGCCAGGCGGGTCTTCATGGCCGGCCCTGGCAACTCGGGCCCTGGGGGGCAGGTGAAGGAGGGAAACCCCTCCCTTATATTCGACCCCCTGTTTTGTTTGCTAGTAATACTATTTTTCAAACCCGCGTGGGCGCAAATGCACCCACACGACAAATGTACTTTTTAAGCATTATCCAAAAACGTTCCTGATACTAGACTGTTCCTAGGAATAGAATCAGGATGCCCAAGATTCTGATAAAACACTCAAATTGACCTTTATTTTATAGTCTTTTATGTATTGCCTCTCCCCTCACCCCTTTGTCTCTCCTACCTCCTCATACCCAAACCCTGAACCATTATCTTCCCCTTATTCAACCTTCCTTATCCTCAGTTCCTGATTGGGTAGACACCAAGACTGACCTTCTGCCCCAACACCACCATCCAGCTCCTCATTGGATGACACCCTCTCGGTCCTCAGCTCATGCCTATACAAACAACTACAACCAACATGCCTGTTGACCCATGCTTGGTGGCCTGTCATGACCCATCAAACTATGAACTGTTGCATGATACTGGAATCAGCTTCAGCATAACCCCTAGTTCAAGGACAATATAGGGTTCTGTAATGCCGCAAAACATGTCTCAAACTCAACTATTATCTGTTGTCTTCAAATACCCTTGTTTTCTTTCTTTTTTCTTTTTAAAACATAAAAGAGTCACATGCATCTCTTTTGTATATCTCTTTTGTATTCCCTTACATCTATAACTCTTCAAATATCCTCATATAGTGACAATTTTGCCCACTAGATTAGTTATTTGATTGTTTGATTTTCCCCCTGTGAGATCTGTTTTATAAGCAATACTGATAGAGGAGTAACTCTGTATAGATTTTACGTTTATACCAAGTTACGGGAAATGTTGGACTTTATTTGTTGGCCCCCAGATGCACCAACAATATCTTGTGGCATTGCTTCTCTTTTGCATAGGCACATTAAAATGGGAAAATAATACATATGCAAACAAGTTTTTATCTAATAGAGATGGGAACACAAATTTGGTAATGTAATTACGCCTTTTACCCTGAACATTGGCATAATGATTTGGCTCAGGTCTATTCTAAACTTTTTTTCTGAGAGATAAATAAGATGATTGGTCATCATAAATAAGATTTTTTTTTTTTTTGGTTTTTGGGCCACACCCGTTTGACGCTCAGGGGTTACTCCTGGCTATGAGCTCAGAAATCGCCCCTGGCTTGGGGAGACCATATGGGACGCCGGGGGATCAAACCGCGGTCCGTCCTACGCTAGCGCTTGTAAGGCAGACACCTTACCTCTAGCGCCACCTTCCCGGCCCCATAAATAAGATTTTTTTTTTGGTAATCAGAGCTATTCACCTTCATTCTCTGTGCCTGGTGTTTGCCTGCAAGGTTTCTCCATAGTCATATTTGTAGTTAATTTTTTCTGAGTGTTATGGTGTGGTTCATTAGTTAGAGTGTGCAGCCAAGAAGCAAAGCAGACTCTCCTGATTTTCTGGAGCCTGTTGGAGAGAGTTTCTGGTGGACCCTTCTTCCATCCAGTACTTATCAGGCCTGACCCTGCTTAGCTTCTGAGATCAGACGAGATTGGGAGTGTTCAGGGTGGTATGGCCTTAGACAAGGCCCTTCTTATCCCTCTCAGGAGAGGTTCACTAGATAGAAGAGTAGAGAAACACGTACAGGCAATAGGCCCCCTTAGTCTCTCTCAGTTGGTAATCTCTCAGCAGTGGCAGATTCCTCCCACCTGCTTTCACAGATAAAGTATCTTACTTTCTGCAGGGACATCACTGATAACTGGTTTTCACTCACCCAGTCTTTCTTGGCCTTTTGGCTTGGGCACCTCTAGAAGAGAATTTCTGGTGGGCCATTCTCAGCTCTTTCAGGAGAGGTTCAGTAGACAGAAGAGTAGAGAAATACACCAGATATTGTTATAAAATTATGTATTCCTGAAACTTTAAGAAAGATATTAACTTATATTACTTCAAAACCAATGAGGTCATCTTTATATAAAATATAAAGTATTTCTTTCATTCAATATTTTAAAATAAATTCTATGCCACAGTTGATGTAATATATGTTATTCTGTTAAGAAATAGAAATATATTGTTCAATAGTTTTTGGACTAAATTATCTTCCTCAAAAATTCCTAACATTCAGAGCCTCACAAAAAATATTTTGAAGTTATGACTTTTAAAGCGATAGTTAAGATAAAATGACCTCTTATGTATGAGAACTAAACTAATATGTACTTATAAGAAGAGGAAATCAGACACCATAAAAGGACCTAGGTAAAAGAACGTGTATGGAGCCTGTAGTTATTCCCCCATGTCAGTATACTTCAAGGGCAGAAACCCTGTATCTCTTAGGCCAAGGGAATTCTTTTTCTAATCTCCCCAATATTTACTGTCCCTATGGGGAAAAAAAGAAGCACAAACTAAATTTTTTGTTTTTCTTATTGTTGTCATCTTTTTTTCCAAGACTGCTGTTATTGTGTGGTTGTTGTCTTTATTGTTGTGGTGCTTTTCAGGTTTTTTGTTTGATTTCTTTTATTTGTTGCTGTTTTTCTTCCTTTTTCCCTTCCTTCTTTTAAATTTATATTTATAACCTCTAGAAGGACTCCTCCTGTTTTTTGCCTGTTTGATTTTTTGCCCCATTTTATTTTTGTCTTTCCTTTAAACAGAATCATATAACTTGAACCATCTTGTTCTGCCTCACATATTGAGGGGAAAATAATGGAAGGTACTGAGACCAAACAGTTGTATGAACATTAAGGATAAATAAAAAATGATCAGACTTAAACACCAAATCCAAAACCAATGACAACAGAATCGATATTTAATCTACCACAAGCTAGACACAGAGGAGACAACTTATACTAGCAGCCCGGAGGGGTCACTGGGAATATAAGATGCATGCTGAGAACAAGGGTGGAGGGAGAACAACATTGGTGGTGGGAATGCCCCTGATTCAATGTCACTATGTACCTAAAATATTATTGTGAAAAATTTGTAATCCACTTTGGTCAAAATAAAAATTATTATAAAAATAACCAAGTGAAATACTAATAAAAAAGAAGAGGTAATTTGAACAAAATATGTGTCTCTAGGGGAAAGACGTCATGATAACCCAAATAAGGCAATCAGCTGCCAGATAATTGTAGACAAAATCAAACAAATCAATACCTTAATGGTGGATTTTCAGCCTCCAGAAGTATGTGATTAATTGTTTGAAGTAATCAGTTAGGCAAAGAGGTAAATTAGTACAAATGACACGTTCTTATTTCCCTTTTATATTTTAAACACCATGAATTATAAATTTATTCATAATTGAGTTTTAGACACACAATGGTTCTAGCACCAATTGCACAATCAGTGTCAACCTCTCTGCACCAACATCCCCTTTATTCCCTCCCTTGGCTGCTATCTTGTCAAGCAAATTTTTCAGTTTAGTTGTTAAAGGTTGAATCTAATGTTTTCAATATTATTGACTCTGATTTGGATCTTTAGGTTTATTATTTTTCTTATTCTCATTTTTTTTTTTTTTGGTTTTTTTGGGCCACACCCGGTGACGCTCAGGGGTTACTCCTGGCTATGCGCTCAGAAGTCGCTCCTGGCTTGGGGGACCATATGGGACGCCGGGGGATCGAACCGCGGTCCGTCTCCTAGGCTAGCGCAGGTAAGGCAGGCACCTTACCTCGAGCGCCACCGCCCGGCCCCAGGTTTATTATTTTTCAACACCATTAGTTCACCCATATATCTCCCCCACCCATTACTCTATTTCTTTTCTTCTCCTTCCTTAACTGTAAGGCCATTTCTGATTTAACAAAGTTCATAAAGGAATGCAATGGTTGAAATGGGGAGATAACAAATAATTTATTCTTATAGTCAAAAAATTTCATGTTTAAACCTGACTTCTGCACAAAGTATGTATGTGATCTTGGCCCCATAATTTGATTTCCCATCACATTTTATCTATTTTTATTTAGTTACTTGTAATGTACTCACTTTTCTCCCCTCCATCCCCCTAGGGTCACTGGATTGTGGAGCTACTAGGGATTAAGTTCAGGACATTATGGAGCAGTCTTCTGGGCACTTCCACTAAGAATCCTGACCACCTGGTGATCCTAGGCAGGAACACAGTGTTCAATGTTACAGAGCTGAGGAGCCACTAGAACTACCCTTATGGTGCACCCCATCACCATTTCTCATGGTGTTATCCCCCATCATTATTCCCCATAGTGCACATGAAACTGCAGCATTCATGTGTGTATGCTGACACTTAAAGCATCAGGTAATTAATACACAATTTGGTTAAGGAAAAAAATTTGATTAAGGAGAGTAGCATTCAAATAAGTTAGAAAAAATGTATTAAATTATTCTCTTATACTTCTTTTTCCTCCAAGTACGCAGAATTGCCAAGCTCAGGCACTCATGCTATTAGGCACAGGAGAGATTATGTTAAATAAATTATAGATCTGAGCAGTATCTCCCTCATTAATAAAAAAATTTGGATTGTAAAGTCACCAGTGTCTTAACATGCTTATAGTGGAACTGCAATTTGTATTAATTAAGCCACATTCAAATTGAGATCCATTAGTAGTCCATGCCAGTGTCTATTATTGAGCAACATGGTGGCTAGTCTCAAAAATTCAAACCTGTAACAATATCTTCTCTTGCTTATGGTTCCTGACTCACTGCATGAAATAGAGTTGTTAGGTTAAAGCATAAAAAATGTAAGACCCAGTTGGCAAATATAAAATTTTTTTGCCTAACTTCATTCGAATTAGCCTTTATATTTTTGTATGAAAGTTGCACTGTATTCATTATTATATTATTTGAGTAACATATTTCTTAATTTATTTGTTTACTATCAATGCATTTTTATTAATTTCACATGACTGTATACTTGAATTTATATATTTTCATATTTTCTATTATAATTATATTTTTATATTATATTCTATTATACTTTAATATAATTTAATTACATTTTTTACATTTTAATTATTTTCATTTGGGTGTGTCCCCCAAAAAACATAAAGAAGATAACAATTTAAAAGAGGGAATTTAAGAGAAAGTAAATTATTTTACTCAAAAACTAATACCGATTTACCAGTACATTAGTACTTAGGCATTTATGAATGAGAAATTAATCAGAAAGAATAACTATTTATTTTAAAAGAAACAAATCAATAAGTTGAATGGGGAGCCAGAGAGGTGGTGCAAGTGGTAAGCTGTTTTCCTTGCTTGTGCTAGCCTAGGACAGACCGCAGTTCAATCCGCCTGGGGTCCCCAAACCAAGATCAATTTCTGAGGGCATAGCCTGGAGTAACTGCTGAGCATCACCAGGTGTGGCCCCAAAACAAACAAACAAAAAAGTTTAATGGTCTAAATGATTGTCAGAGTCTTTAGTCACATTATTAGGGTAAATGTTTTCTAAACATGGAGCCGGAGTAAGTGGTAAGGCATCTGCCATGCCCATGCTAGCTTAGGATGAACCATGGTTCAATCTTCTGGTGTCCCATATGGTCCCCCATGCCAGGAGCAATTTCTGAGCTCATAGCCAGGAGTTACCCCTGAGCATCACCAAGTGTGGCCCAAAAACAAATAAACAAAAGTTTTTCAAACTTGCTCTTTGAATAAGTATGAAATAGAATTTAACTTAGTTCAAATAGAACTTTTATGATTAATATTGCAGAGACATGGCTTTAAGAAATTAAGAATAAAATGCTAAAATTTTCAATTGATTTCAATCATGACAATTTACATAATTGGTAACTTTTTATTGTAAATTGTTAAGAAATATGTTTCACTTTATCAATTCTTTATGCTGTAAAATAAAAAATGCCACAAACTTGGTTAATTGTACATGTAATATTTAATAAGCTAAAAAAACATGGAATAGTACCAAATTCAAATTTTTTTGTAAAAAAATAGAGCCCATTAACAAAATTTAAAAAACAGTCTACTGAACAGTAGTTTAGAAGAATCAAAAATGTTCTATGCATAAATGGAAAAAGAGGTTAGCCTCAAAAGAAAGGAAAGAATGAAAGAAAAAACGAAAGAAAGAAATAAAGAAAGAAAGAAAGGAAAAGAAAAAAGAACATTAGAAAAAGAGGAAAAGAAAGAAAGAAAGAAAGATAGAAAAATAGAGACAAAAAGAAGGAAGGAAGAGAAAAAAAGATGAAAGAAAAAAAGAAAGGAAGAAAGAAAGAAAAAGAAAATTTAACCTATAGAGTATGGAACTTGACCCAGAATGGCTCAAAATTTATGACCAGAAGGTAGAGCGTCATGATGAAACTTAAGATGCAGGTAGAAAAGGACAGACACTGATTGGAGTTCATTTGATATATAAAATCATAAGTCAGTGGAGTCTCTCCAAAATGGAGAGACCATCATTGTATCTAAATTGTTTCTGCATTGTTTTTTGTGGTGGTATCACAATTACCAGCCAAGTTGGAATGGTACAAATCATGGATGTCAGGAAGCCAGTCAATTTGGGATAATCTGAACTTGATAGGTTTAATTGGAAAAATTGGTCACTTTGGATGTAACTTGATTACAATATGCAGAGATAATTAATGGAAGCAGACACTCAACATGATTCATGTTTATACATGCATAATTAAGTGTGTGGCATTATTTACAAAATTAGAAAACTTAGCTTGGAAATTATACATTACTGCTAACTGTTTCATCTGAGATGTTTGAAATGGTATAAAACAACTAAGCGGCAATTCCAAAATGAAGTTGAATTTATTTATAGAAGGTTGAGACAGGTATTATGGCAAGATTACTTGTCATTTTATTCAATAAATAGTACTTATATCTATATTTCTTGCTACAAATATTAACAAATAAATAACTGATATATGTTCATGTTAATAAATATACCCCATTCACTAACATTGTCATGCTAGTTGTTAGTGTAGTAAAGAATGAGAGAAGTAGAATGCCTGTCTTGAATACAGGCAGGGGTGGGGGAGTAGGGAAGCATTGGTGTGAGAATGTTGCACTGGTGAAGGGGGCTATTCTGTTTATGACTGAAACTCAACTACAAACATGCTTGTAATCATGGTGCTTAAATAAAGATTTTATATATTAAAAATATGTCTGTTAAGGAGACAGGTTGGACAGTGGAGAATGAGGAGAGAACCTGGGAACACTGGCAGAAAGATATTGATAGTGCTACTGAAATTGGTTTTGAAGCATATTATGTTTAAAACTTTACTATTAATAACTTTGAAAATCATGGTGTCTGGGGCCAGAGAGGTGGCGCTAGAGGTAAGGTGTCTGCCTTGCAAGCGCTAGCCAAGGATGGACTGCGGTTCAATCCCCAGCATCCCATATGGTCCCCGCAAGCCAGGGGCAATTTCTGTGCGTTTAGCCAGGAGTATCAAAACCTGAGCATCAAACGGGTGTGGCCCGAAAAAAACAAAAAAGAAAGAAAAAAAGAGAGAAAGAAGAAAGAAAGAAAGAAGAAAGAAAGAAAGAAAGAAAGAAAGAAAGAAAGAAAGAAAGAAAGAAAGAAAGAAAGAAAAGAAAGAAAGAAAGAAAAGAAAGAAAGAAAGAAAGAAGAAAGAAAAAAGAAGAAAGAAAGAAGAAAAAAGAAAGAAAGAAAATCACGGTGTCTTCATAAATATTTAATAATAAAATGAAATAGAACACAAAAATAAATATACCCCAAGTTTCTGATTTTTTATTATTAAAATATATGTCAATTAATGCACTTTATGAACTTTAAACTCCAGGTTTGAATCAGCACACATAAAATCCTATCACATAACATTAATAACTTTAACAGTATTTTGTCTTTTTTTATGCTGCCTAACAGCTGTAACAACTCCTAAAACTGAGAATAAGATCTGGAAAGTATTTTAAGACTCACCTAATAAAACTTTTTTTCACAGATCAAGAAACTGGGGCCCAGAAAATGTTAGTAAAGATTATAGTAGTTTACATGAGTTAGAACTAGGCCCCACAATTTCTTGCTTCATACCTAATGATAATTCTGCTTATCTCTCCTTCACATCAAATTCTACTAAAAATATGGTTCAATCATTTGCATGCAAAATATATAACTAAAGGTTTCACAGAATAACACAAACACCACTTAAATTATAAAGCTGCTGTGAAATAAATTCTCTTTAAAAATAACAAAACGTGGAAAGCTAGCATACCACTTTTTAATTTATTCACTCAAAGAGTTCCATAAATTTAATAAAAATCACCACATATACACTACGTGAATAAATGCTATTTTATTTCCAAGGAATTTGCTCACCAGGCCTTAGAGTAAAGATGTTTGTAATGAGCAATGAAGTCGCTTAAGAAAATAAAACATTGGGGCTGGTGAGGTGGCGCTAGAGGTAAGGTGTCTGCATTGCAAGCGCTAGCCAAGGAAGGACCGCGGTTCGATCCCCTGGCGTCCCACATGGTCCCCCCAAACCAGCGGCAATTTCTGAGCACTTAGCCAGGAGTAACCCCTGAGCATCAAACGGGTGTGGTCCAAGAAAGAAAGAAAAGAAAGAAAGAAAGAAAGAAAGAAAGAAAGAAAGAAAGAAAGAAAGAAAGAAAGAAAGAAAGAAAGAAAGAAAGAAAGAAAGAAAGAAAGAAAGAAAGAAAGAAAGAAAGAAAGAAAGAAAGAAAGAAAGAAAGAAAGAAAGAAAGCAAATAAAACATTGATTCTTTGGACTACGTGGAGAAGCAAATGTGTGTCAATATTCTGGGAAGTCAATGGAACCACAGTAAACATATCAAAATACTCAGTAATATTCTTTTCAATGTTCATTTCATTCCCCAAGTATTAGACTATATTTTGTCGTTGTTTTTGTTTGTTTGTTTTGTTTCTGGGCCACACCCAGTGGCGCTCAAGAGTTACTCCTGGCTCTGCGCTCAGAAATCGCTCCCTACCGGATGCTGAGGATTGATCTCGGGTCCCTCCTGGATCTTTTGTGTGAGAGGCAAACACCCTATCATTGTGCTGTCTCTCCGGCCCCAGTCTTAGACTGTGTTGAAATAACAACCACAATAAAAAACTTGTAAACATTAAAAAAAAACTTGTAAACATCAACACTGTTATATACCACAGGACTCACAGATAATGTAAGTTATTCATAAAAATGTAACTTTTTAGTGTTACATTGTCATTCACTGAAAGCTTATAATATCTAATTCTTTCTTCAGGTCTGAAAAACAAATCTAAATTTGGATGTCTGGGACTATTTACATCTTATATTTAAAGAGATAACTAAGTCTTCAAATATTGTCATCATATGAAATTTTTCCAACTATGTTGGATATAGTTTAAGAAAATTTCATGGAATCAATTCCCAAGGCTGATATATGCTATGTTGACTATAAATTCAAGATTGTGTAATCCATCTGGAGAATAGTCTGGAAAAAATAGAAAATGACAAGACCTTGATGAAAACAATTATTCCAAAGGAACTCGAATGTAGATACACATAGATTAATACTCACAAATTCAAAGCTCTCCACTCTTAATATGGAACTAAAAGCATGTCAGAAAGTATAGGTGTTTCCTTATTTGGAATTTTTTGTTTTGTTTTTGTCCCGGTGACTCTCAGGGGTTACTCCTGGCTATGCACTCGAAATTGTTCCTGGCTTTGGGAACCATATGGGAAGCCGGAGGATCTAACCGAGGTCCCTCCTAAGCTAGCACTTGCAAGACAGATGCCTTATCTCTAGCATCACCACTCTGGCCCCTCCTTATTTGGAATTTACTCCATCTACACAACTACTAATTTTCAAAAACTTTTAAATTCTTTTTTTTTTGTTTTGTTTTTTTTCTTTTCCCAAAAGATATTATTTCTATTTCAGAGAGATAGTAATGTTTAATATAATGTTTATTTAAATATTTTACTTAAGCACCATGATTATAAACATGTTGTAGTTGAGTTTCCACCAAAAAAAGAACTCTCCTCTTTTACTAGTGCAACATTCCCACACAAATGCCCCCATCACCCTCTGCCCCACCCCCCAGCCTGTATTCAAGACTAACATTCTACTTCTCTCACTCATACAACGTTTTTAAGTTCACACTATCAAAATTCTATTGGCATCTATAAATAGCCCTTTACAAACAACTGACGTTGTAAGAGAAATACCACTCTTATTTTTTAATTCAGGAACAAATAATTATTGAATGATTTAAATTTTAGCATCTAAAGATTGGTGGACAGGGAAATCTCATCCAATTTTTTTAAAATTGTCTCTTTTCTTATATCATTTCTTCCTCTTTACTGAACCCTTATCAGTAGCATTTAAAGATGTTTAAGGTTGTCACAAAGAAACAAACATACAAAAACCAAAGAGTTCACCCCAAATCCTCTGGCCTCTTTATATTTTCAGTCTTTACTTTCAGACAACCTCTCAAACAACCTACCTACATACACATCCAACTTCTGTCTATTTTCACTGTTTCATTTACTTCTCTTCTAACTCAATATGGGTCTTGGCACAGTAACTTTTTTTTTGAAAATTATTACAATTCCAATGACATCTATGTGGCACAATCCAACAAATAGCTTTTATTCACGTCTATGCTTGGAATATCAGATTTTCTCACTGAAACACAATGCCCCTTACTAGAAGCAATTTGCTCCCATGGCTTCTGTGATTTCAATCTCTGCCAGTTCCTCCTTTAACCCTTTCTCACATGATCTATCCTCAGTATCCAGTCCCTTTTAGCACTGTATTTCAGAGTTCCTTAGCATTCATACTCAGGCTATATTTTTTATCTTCTTCTATATATTATATCTAAAGAATTTTATCTACTACTGTGATCATAGAAATCACCCTTTTTATAGTTTTCACCTTATACAGTTTGCTGGCTGAAGTCAACCAAAATAGAAAAATATACTCATGCCATTTTGAGAGCAATTTATATAATTTATTGTATTATTACAATTATTTATTAATATTGTTCTTTCCCTTATTTCAAATATAATTGCTCTCTTGAGCTTTATCATAGGCATGCATGATTAGGAAGAAATTTTATATATAAGGTTTGACACTATCTGAAAATTTCCTCAGAGATAGTGGTTTAGATACCCCCCAAGTTAATGTCAATGGTTATCATACTTTATCTCCATTTATTAATTATATTTTGAATGGTAGATATATGTTTTATATATTACTGACTCTTTTAGTGGGAGAGAGCAACTGCAATTACATTTTGCTTCATTATTCATTTTGGTTTTGGGGGCCACACATGTTTTTTAGAGCTCTGTGCTTACTCAGGCATAGGTTGGGGGACCCTCTGGTTCTTCAAATTAAAATTTTAAACATTACATGATCTTTGTTTTACATATCAGTGAATAGATGCAAAGATAACCAAATTGCTGATGCCAGAAAAACAAATGTCACTAGATAACTCTCAATCCCTCATACTTTATAGCCAAAGCATCTTCTAAAATTTTTATTTCCAAATTGCTCTGAATTACTTTAGTTTTTCTCACAAGTAAAAAACAAGTTATCAACATTTTTCACTTTGTTGCCACTTGTAATGACATTCTCAATACTTAACTGAACTGAAGCATTACTTATTTGGGGTGGGCTATATCTTCCTTTGTTTAACACTTACTCCTGAATTTGCTCTCAGAGATCAATCCTTGTGGGTTTGAAGGAACCATCTGGGGGATACTACGGATCAAACTGAGGTTGTCTGTGTACAAGGCAAGCACCCTAGAATCTGTATTATCAGTCCAGCCCAAGTCTTCAGACATTAAATCAAGTTTAGTTCTCTCAAATGATTTAGTGCCATCTAAGAGAACTAAACATATTTTCAATTATTACATTTAGAAGGAAAATAAGTTTAAGGTTATTTTATTGCCAGTTATTTTATTGAGGATATGCATAAATATGTTTTTTTTCTTGTTTGATGAGAAGTCCCTGCTATATTTAATAGTATAATCCATACCATAAAAGTAAATCCGATGACTTATGAAGGGCAGAGGCAAAAATCCAGGAAAGTCAAACCGAAAGATGGTTATTTTTTAAACCAGCATCTTTGTCTAAATACTATAAAAAAACCAGAAAAACATTAAGTTAAGCAGTCACACTGAAGGCTCAACTAGCACCAACCATAGCCCAATAAATCCTTAGACACTGACCTTAGTAACACCAGGAAAGCTAAAACACTAATTTCAAATTGACCCTTGTTGATCTCAGGTTTTTTTTTTACAGGGAAACCTAAATTATTTATTGATAAATAATTTATTTAAGCACCATAGTTACAAGCATGTTCATAGTTGAGTTTTGGCTATAAAAGGCGCATCCATTTCACCAGTGCAACTTTCCTGCCACCTTTGTTCCCACATTTTACTCCTCCCCTAACCCCTGCCTGTCTTGGAGACAGGAATTGTATTTCTCTCTATATCATTATTATGAGAGTTGATAGTGTAGTTATTTCTCTAACTGCACTTACAACTCTTTGTCATAAGCTTATCCTTCCAGCCCTCATCTCTATTGTCTCTGGGTGTTATTATTATAAATCTTTTACTTTTCTTAAATCCCAGATATGAGTGAGACTATTCTGTGTCTATCTTTCTCTTACTTATTTCACTCAATATAATAGCCTCTAAATCCATCCATGTATAACCAAAATATTTTACTTCATTTTTTCTAGCAGCTGCATAATAGGGAACCCCATGTTGATAAGGATATGAAGGAAAACAATCAATTCTGATACACCGTTGATGGGCATCAAAAATGGTCTAGCTTCTATAGGAAATGGTATGGTATCATAACAACAGAAAATAAAAATACCATATGATCCATAATACTCCTTTATGTTATTTATTTAAAGAAAATAAAATCACAAATTTAAAGAGGTCACAGTATTTCTATATTTATAGCAGAATTATTCAAGGTAGACAAAACATAAAATATTTAGGTGGGAGTGTTCATTGGCTGACAATTGACTTAGAAGTTGTAGTACTGCTATTATATACACATATACTTCATTTGTCACTGATCCTTAGAATACAAATAACTGAAGCAAATATATTGGCAATAAACAACAGAACTCACTACCAGACTTAGTGAATATGATAACTATTGGCAGAAATTTGGGTAATGTAAAGGATGGGAAGAATATTTTGGTGCTGCGAGAGTACTGAAACTTTGATGGAGATGGAGTCATAAAGAGTAAGTTATACCAGTAAGATATATATTCTATAGTCTTGCAAATAAATCTTAGATCAATTCAAAAGGAATTAATTTATGCATGCAGGTTTTGTCATGAGCATGCATTTATTTGAAGTTGATGATTTTTCTTTTTTATTTAAAACGTGATTTAAAAGTTTTTCATTGTTTGGGTTTCAGGTACACAATGTTTCAGGACCAATCCTTTTTATTTCAGGACTCTGGAGACATTGGTGGAGTGAGTTTGACTCTAGTGGTGGGACTGATCTAAGCTTTGAGAATCCCATTTTACATTGTATTATAATAAGAAATATGGAGCATGCTATGCTTGTGCCTGCAAAGGGGCAGGCTAGGATGGTGGGTGAGATAATTGGGGACACTAGTGAAGGAAGATGACACTAATGGTGGGATTGTTGCTTGAATGTTTAATGCATAAATGACTACATTATGACTATATTATTTTAAAAATTAGGAGGAATTTATGCTGAAGAACTTTTTATATGTGTCCTCAATGATTATATCTAAGGACTCATGCATGCAAAGCATACACCCTACCACTAAGTTGGAATTTTGATATAATTTGACATCTGTTTCTTCAAATGAATAAAAGCATTTAACGAAATATACTAAACTGTGACCTCCTTGATCTCAAGAAGTTTAGTTCACTGAAAAATTCTGTTCTCCTAATTTTGATGTTGCTTATCAAGATTGCACCCACCTCGCAGTGCAAAGTTATTATCCTCTTTCATACCAGGTCTGGTGTAAATGTTCATTATAATCACTGCTGCTTAATTTAACAGATGGTTGGAGCTGAAGAATTTTTTTCAGAGAAATTAATATGGTTATGTCATTTCCCTTGCTTATTTTAAAAAATGTAGTCTGAGATCACATAATATGTGATCTATATTAGTGTTCTATATTGTTCAAAATCATTGCCATAGAAATTTTTATTTTCACTTCTGTAATTTTGAATATATGTAATGAACTGAGTTGGTACTGTTTCTTTCCCCACCCTTTATGTCCTTTAGTAAAGATATAAAATTGCCAAATAATTGCACTCAAATTCTATATTTTATTACATAATTCATCAGGAATCTTCAAATGAATTTTCTATCATGTATTTACAACACATTTTCATTCATTGTCAGCAAATACAATGTAGATGATAGAAATAATTTCTAACACCACACTATTGGTATATATTTATTCCACTTCTTATAAACTTTGGCTCTGATCTAAAGATATCAGTGATAAAATATCAGTGGGTTCTCCTAAAGGGAAGACTTAACTCAAAGATTCTCAGAATCACTTACTGCTTATTCAGTTTGCCATGGGTAGTATTAGCAAGATTTACACATTTTGAAGGACAAGAAGTTAAATAGGGAGAGATTATTCATAGTTCATAATAGATATATTTGTCTTTATGTAACAGGATTACTTTCTGCCCATTGTGGGGAATTTTCCAAAAAGGCAATTTTTTCTAAACCAAGATTTCACTATTTACAAGGGCTTATTCATGTTAAATTTCTGGACTTCTAGACCTCCCAGCCTTGTCCAGTTCCTGGGTTCCTGTTGATCTTTGCTTTGGACACTGCAGGAAGTGCAGGTGATATTTGAATGTATGCAGAAATGGTTGATTTTACCTGAGGAGGTAATTTCTATGCCATTTTGTTTTTTAAAACTTTTCTTCTAAGGAAGTAAAAAATATTAATTTCAATTAAGAAGTAATTCTAGCAAAGCCCTCTATAGTGGCCAAATAATATTAAAACAGACAAATATATATATAAATTAGGGAGTCCTGGAACTGAGAAAGAAAGTAGTTATATGATTATTGGATATGTTTGCTTTGTGCTAGCTATATTTTGGTTACTCTTTACAAACATAAATCATAGGTATACATATTCATAGACTGATGTGTGTGAAGATACTATTTAGGTGCATAATATCAAATGTTAGATTAATATAATTAACGTCTCACTATATTTAATTATATTATAAATCTATAGTAGATCTTTAAATATATAAACTACTATATTCTTTATAAATTATTTATAAACTAAATTTATAAATAATAGTACACATATAAAGTGAACAGAATATAAATAACTATGTAAGTTCTCTATAAATGATCATTTCTGTGTAAGGAATTTGTAACATTACTAGTGTCATAACTATCTCCTTTTCTGTTGAGGAGATAAGAGAATGAAATGTTACTTATATGCAATATAAAGAAACAAAGCAAATATACAAACTAAAATTCTTCTATTCTGATAACAGAATGATGATTACTTGAGAGACAGGATGGAAGAGCAATGAGAAAGCCAAAATGTTTTATTAGTTGGCTGTGGATGGTAACTGGAACTTGGGTGTTGACTGTGGTGTGATATATTGATTTATTGAAGTTGGAAACTCTGCTCTAAAAACTCATGTAGTCTTTAAATCACTGTCACCTCAAAAAATGTAAAGAAAGGAGTAATACTATGCTCAAACCCAAGCCTCAGACTGTTTCCAACACTTGATTTCTACCTTTTATACGCTCTGTAGATAAAGCACAGATGTCCAAGTCCCCTCTGTGTGGCCAGCTGAATGTCTGTCTCACAACCAAGAAGATGGCAGCCACTGTGGCACTGATGACTAACAACCAGGCCTGGCTGAACTGGCCTTTCTAGCTGGCCTTTTCAACAACCACATTTGCCAGTCTGGCAGAAAGAAAATAGCAGTTCTCTAGCCAGCCAGATTTATGTTCTCTCACAGTTGATCTGCTTATCTATCACCATTTGATGCTTGGGAAATTACTCAATTCTGCTATTCCTTGTAATCATCTTCCTACTACTGATAAATTGGTAACAAAATTGAGCTATTTTTTTTTAGGATATTATAAGGGTTAACTGATATAGTCTCAATCACTTATGAGGTCTTACATAATATTTTTCCTATCTTTATTCCATTCCTAAGTATAATGATTTTTGGGGGGCATGGGTCCTAACTGCTGCTTCATACATGAAGAGTATATGCATATTCATTGAGTTCCATCCTTGGCTATCTCTTCTTTTCTTTATGTATCACTCAAGAAGAAATGAGGACAGCTCATTGAAGACCCAATATTTGTGAAACAATATTCTTTTTTTTTTTTTTTTTTTTTTTTTTTTTGGTTTTTGGGTCACACCCGGCAGCTCTCAGGGTTTACTCCTGGCTGTATGCTCAGAATTCGCTCCTGGCTTGCTTGGGGGACCATATGGGATGCTGGGATTTGAACCACCGTTCTTCTGCATGCAAGGCAAATGCCCTACCTCCATGCTATCTCTCCAGCCCCGTGAAACAATATTCTTGGCTGAGCTTCGAATGTGTGTGTGCATGCTTGCATGTGTGTACATGCATGCATTTGTGTGTGAAGTACATGACTTTCATTTTCTAATTTTAAGTGATACAATTTAAAAACTTAAGTTTCTTTCACAATGTTTTAGAATACATGGTAGATTTTTAAGTAATTATCTCTTAGTTTATTTACTGTATCTTTTGATGAAATGAAGGTGAAAAAGAGGGAAAGAAATGTTATATCTTTTGCCTTTACACTATAATATTTTAATTTGTCTTTGTCCCAAATTAAGTTTTTTTATTTATTTGTTTGTTTGTTTTTGCTTTTTTGGGCCACACCCCCTGATGTGGGTACACCTGGCTATGCTCTCAGAAATCGCTCCTGGCTTGGGGGACCATATAAGGTGCTGGGGATAGAACCTCGGTCCAAACTAGGTTAGCCCATGCAAGGCAGATGCCTTACTGCTTGCACCACCTCTCCATCCCCCAAATTAAATTTTATTGGAAACCAAGACAAAGCTTTTTCATAGCATTATTCTATTCTCTTCTAAGGAGTTACAAACATTCACAGTCAGTTTTGCTGTCAGATTGCATTTATTTTTACTTGTGTTCTGTAGTTGTTATGCAAGAAGAAAATCAATCGTAAGATTCAGGGGGGAAATTCTTCAATAAACACTGATAAAAGAGTAAGGATTATTAAATTTTCTTATGAAAAAATGAGTCAATTCAAAAATTCCAAATATTTGAACTCTATGAGGACTAAAGATCATTTACTTCAAAATCTTGTTTTTCAGTGGTTTCTATTATAGAACATTTTGTTTTTGTTTTTTGGGTCACACCTGACAGCATTCAGAAGTTACTCCTGGCTCTGCAGGCTCAGAGGACCACATGGGATGCTGGTATTTGAACCAGTGTCTGTTCTTTGTTGGCTGTGTGCAAGGCAAATGCCTTACCACTATGCTATCAATCCAGCCACTATTATTGAACATTTTCATATGTCATGAAGTATTATGCTAAATGCATCTTACATTGTTTAAATTTCCTATTAATTCTACCTAACAAATTAATTAAAATACCTAGGAACTAAAAGGTTCTATGAATTGTCCAAGGTCAAGTAGTAGATAAAGACTTAGAGTAATAACTGATTTTCAAACCTGGTTCTTTTAACAATTTTTTTATTTTTATTTATGAGTGAAATGATGGACAACTACACAATTTCCACTTGACTTACTTTATTATAATTTTTCACCTAGACTCCTATTTTCTCGTCTTCACTCATATTTCTGATACCCTATTAATTTACATTTCATAGAGACTTTAAATATCTTCTATACCTTATCAAGTGTGTAATAGATATAAGATAAATGAAAGAATACATAATGGTTTTATAAAGAAATGAAAGCAGGCACATTCAAACTAACAGATTTCCTGGCTACCAAAGACATTCAGAGTGTTTTGAGTATCAGATGGTGTCTATTGTTGTCTCTATCTTGTATTTCACTTGACTGTAGAAAAGCATAGTGTCTCCTATATTTACAGATAGTTACAGCAAGATTATGGCCCATAGGAAGTAAACAGGACAGCCTAGATACTTGTACAACACTTATATACACTATCATGATTTTTTGTGCATTTTCACTTGATGTTTGACTGGATTCTGTTTTACATTCAGAGATTATTTCTTTTTTAAATTAATATCTTTATTTAAATACCTTGCTTACAAATATGATTGTAGTTGGATTTCATTCATGTAAAGAACACCCCCCTTCAACAGTGCAACATTCCTATCACCAATGTCCCAAATATCCCTCCACCCCACCCCACCCCTGCCTTACTTTAGTCAGGATTTCTACTTTTTTCATTCATTCACATTGCTATGATACTTCTCAGTGTAGTTATTTCTCTAACTGCACTCACTCTCTTTGTGGTGAGCTTCATGTTGTGATCTGGACCTTCCAGAGCTGCTCCCTTTGCCTTTGAGAATTATTGCAAAAATATCTTTAATTTTCCTTAAAACCCATAGGTGAGGGAAAGTATTCTGCATCTATCTCTCTCCCTCTGACTTATTTCACTCAGCATAATGGATTTCATGTACATCCATGTATAGGAAAATTTCATGACTTCATCTCTCCTGATGGCTGCATAATATTCCATTGTGAATATGTACCATGGTTTCTTTAGCCATTCATCTGTTGATGGGCATCTTGGTTGTTTCCAGAGTCTGACTATTTTAAATAGCACTGCAATGAATATAGGTGTGAGGAAGAGATATTTATATTGTATTTTTGTGTTCCTAGGATATATCCCTAGGACTGGCATAGCTGGATCATATGGGAGCTCAATTTCCAGTTTTTGGAGGAATCTCCATATAGTTTTCCATAAAGGTTGGACTAGATGGCATTTGTATTAGCAGTGAATAAGAGTTCCTTTCTCTCCACATCCCCACCAACACTGCTTATTTCCATACTTTGTGATGTACGCCAATCTCTGTGGTGTGTGGGATGGTATCTAATATTTGATTTTATTTGCATCTCCCTGATTATTACTGATGTGGAGCATTTTTTCATGTGCCTTTTGGCAATTTGTATTTCTTTATCAAAGTGTCTGTTCATTTCTTCTCCCCATTTTTGATGGAGTTAAATGGTTTTACTTGTAAAGTTATGTCAGTGCCTTGTATATTTTAGATATTAGCCCTTATCTGATGGGCATTGGGCGAATAGTTTCTCCCATTCAGTGGATGGCTCATGTATCCTGGGCACTATTTCCTTTGAGGTGCAGAAGCTTCTCAACTTAATATATTCCCATCTGTTTTACTGTGCTTTCATTTGTTTGGAGAGTATTGTTTCCTCCTTAATGATACCTTTAGTCTCAATGTCATGGAGTGATTTACCTACGTGTTTTTCTATATGCCTTATGGTTTCAGGTCTGATATAAAGGTCTTGAATCCATTTGGATTTTACCTTTGCACATGGTGTTAGGTGGAGGTCTGAGTTTGTGTTTTGGCATGTGGCTAATCAGTTGTGCCAACACCACTTGTTGAAGTTGCTTTCCTTGCTCTATTTAAGATTTCTTGCTCCTTTATCAAAAATTAGGTGATTGTATGTCTGGGGAACATTCTCTGAGTACTCAAGCCTATTCCACTGATCTGAGGATCTGTCTTATTCCAATACTGTGCTGTTTTGATAACTACTGCTTTGTAATACAGTTTAAAGTTGGGAAAAGTAAGGCCTCCCATATTTCTTTTCCCAAGAATTGCTTTAGCTATTTGAGGTTGTTTATTGTTCCAAATAAATCTCCGAAGTGTTCGATCCACTTCTTTGAAGAATATCATGGGTATCTTTAGAGGGATCGCATTAAATCTGTACAATGCTTTGGGGATATTGCCATTTTAATTATGTTAATCCTGCCAATCCATGAGCAGGGTATGTGTTTCCATATCCGTGTGTCCTTTCTTATTTTATGGAGCAGGGTTTTATAGTTTTCTTTGTATAGGTCCTTCACATCTTTAGTCAAGTTGACACCAAGATATTTGAGTTTGTGGGGCACTAATATGAATGGGGTTGTTTTCTTAATGTTCATTTCTTTCCTATCACTATTGGTTTATAAAAAAGACCATTGATTTTTTTGTATTAATTTTGTAGTCTGCCACTTTGCTATATGAATCTATTGTTTGTAGAAGCTATTGTCTTTAAGGTTTTCTAAGTAGTGTCATCTGAATACAGTGGGAGCTTGTTTTCTTCCTTTCCTATCTGGATTCCCTTGATATATTTTTCTTGCCTAATTGCTATAGCAAATACTTTCAGTACTATGTTGAATAGCAGTGGTGAGAGAGGACAGCCCCGACTTGTACCAAAATTTAAAGGAAAGGCTTTTAGTCTTTCTCCATTGAGAATAATATTTGCCATTGGCTGTGGTAGATGGCCTTAACTATATTGAGAAAGGTTCCTTTCATTCCCATCTTGCTAAGAATTTTTTATCAAAAATGGTGTTGGACTCAGAAACATTTTCTAGATTTTCTGAGTCTTCTGTTTTTGGGCTTGGAGGCTAAGTTAATTTAACTATATGAATTTGTATCCTCTTTTCTTTCACAGATATAGGCTAAAGCATTTGACAGAAATCTACTCATTTTTTTCTCCAGGTTCCATTTCTCTCTGATTTCTTGGTTCTCTTCTTCAGAAGGCATTTATCTCCTAAGAAGCAATTCCTCTCTGGTTCCATAATCGCTGGTCCTCTTCAGGAGCCATTTCTATCTGATTTCATTAAAAGGCTCCTGGTTCTCATTGTTCCACTAATTTCCTATTAAAAAGCTGTTCATGATAAGATTCATCTCTATATAAGTTTGATGTATAGGCTCATGGTAGGAATGGTTGCCTCACTTTATCTCCACTGTCAAAATGCCATCTCATCATATAGCTCCAATGATCAAGATAATTAAAGAAGTAAAACAATACTTTTTTTAATTATAAGAAAAGAATGCAGGGCTGGAGCAAAGCCCAGTGGTAGGGGTTTGCCTTGCATGAGGCAGATATGGCTTCAATCACTAGCATCCCATATGGTCCCACAGCCTGCCAGGTGTGATTTCTGAACACAGAGCCAGAAGAAACCCTTGAGCCCCACTAGGTGTAACCCCAAAACCTAAAGAAAAGGTCTTGCTTGAGATAAAAGCTCAGGTCAACACCAGGGCACAGAGATTGTATAGCCTATCATTCTTACTCCCAAACGTACAAGTCATATAATATGACACCTTTACTTTTGCATGGGCATACTAAAAGTAGGGGATATATTTTGTATAGAATCAAGCTCTTATATACCAGGGATAAGAACCCATACATTTTATAATACAGGAAGGCCTCCAACACTGAACATTTGTCATGGGGACTTGACTTAGACTTCATGTGATCAGACAGCTACCATCCAACCCTGAACCCTAGAACCCAATAATAAAACAGACACAGTTCCCTGCAATAGCACCAAGAGTCAAACTTCCCCAAGGAGATCCCAATACCACTCTAGCAACAGCTTGTGCCAGGTGATGCAGCATACTGATGATGACGAATCAGCAATAACCTTATCTAAGAGCAGGTTGCCCTATCTCATCACCTAATGATAAGATGAAATCAGAAGACACTCCTTTGTCCTCCAGTTGGTGCAAAACCCAAGATCACTAATTACAGAAGACTAACTTTGACAACCATGACTGTGCAGAACATTTTCTAGGACCAAAGAGAAAGACTTTGGCCTGTTCTTCAACCTAGAATTTATGCAAAAACCAATATTTCTAATTCCAGTGGTCTGATTTTGACAACTGCAACTGAGCAGAAGTTCTGGAACCATAAGGTAAGACTCTATCTAAGCTTTGTCCTAGGATCTGTGCAAAAACCAAGATCACTAATTACAGAAGACTGATTGCAACAACCATGATGGAGCAGAACTTCTAGAACTACAATGAGAGAATGTATCCTAGACTTTTTCTATGATCTGCGCAAATACCAAGATCTCTCATTATAGAGGACTGATTTTAACAACCACAACTGAGCAGAACATTTCCTGGCACCATAAAAAGACCTTGGGATTCGACAATGAACTGTTGTTGCCATAACAGTATGCTTCAAGGGTAGAGAAACTCTGTATCTCCTAGGCCAATGGGAATTTCCTTTATAATTTCCCCAATACTTACTATGCATATGTGAAAACAAACACAAAACCTTGCCACATCAGTCCCCTTTCCTTTTTTCTTTGTTCTTGTTTTGTGTGTGTGTGTGTTTTTATTGTCATTGCTTTTTTATTTCTTTTAAATTTATTTTTATAGCTTCTAGAGGGCTCCTACCATTTTTCTTTCTTTTTTATTCTTTTTATTTTCTTTTTTATTCTTTTCCAACAGAACCACAGAACTTGAATCGTTTTGTTCTGCCTCATAAATTGAGGGGAAAAAACAGTGGATGGTACTAGGAGCATACAGTCACATGAACATTGAGTGGAAATAAAAAATGATAAAACCTAAATACCAAACCCAAAGTCAACGACAATAGAAATAAGCTATCCAATCTACAACAAGCTATATGCAAAAGGGGACATGTTACACTAGCAGACCGGTGGCAAAGGAGGGAAGTTTGGAATACATGCTGTGAACAGGGGTAGAGGAAGGACAAAACTAGTGGTGGGAATGGCCCTAATTCACTGTCACTAAGCACTTTAAATATAACTGTGAAAGACTTTTAATTCACATTGGTCACAATATAATTTATGTATTAATTTTTAATATAATTTTTATTTTGATCATAGTGGCTTACATATTGTTGACAATAATATTTTAGGTACATATTTACATAAAATCAGGGGGGATTCCCATCACCAAATTGTCCTGACTACATCTCCATTTTTGTCCTACCTCCCATATCCTCTTCCCACACCCCCAGGGCTGCTAGAATATGTGGTCCCCTATGTACCTAGCCTACTACTTAGTAGTCTTGCACCTGTTTGGTCTTGGTGTCTCCCTTATTTCACCCTCTAATTGGGAGGCAGGACTAGCTAGTTCAAGTTGCGTGGCATTGTTTGAAGAAGGGAAAAGTAATAAACTGGGGTAAAAGTCTAATACGCCGAAAATGGGCAGAATCCTTCCCTTCTAGAGGCTCTCATCATCGATTTGAGATATGAAGGAGAAAAAGAAGGTGAAACACTCCACCAGTACCAAAAGAAGTGTCAGATATCCAGTGAGGACTCCAACAATAACGATAAGCACCACAAAAAACAAACAAACAAACAAACAAAAAACCGCTATGGTCTTGAGATAAGAAACATGGTATATCACATAAAGAAAGAAAAGAAAAGAAGAGAAAAAATAAGTATAACCGGGGACAACAACTTCAATAATCACACCGAAACAGAGAAATCGACCAAAAATAGATAGGTAAATAAAAATAATAAAAAATGAAGATAAAAAATAATATATAAAAAATAAACAATGTTTTGTGCTTTTTGTTTTTTTGTTTTTTCCCTCCTGCCCTGGCACAGTAAATATTGGGGTCATTCGAAAAGGAATTCACTTGGCCTAAGAGATATGGGGTTTCTCTGTCCTTGGAGTATATTGCCATGGGATTAACTATAGACTCTGTTCAGGATCATTTACTCTCCCGGTGGTGCTTTTGTGGTGTTCGGAAGATTTCTGCTCTGTCCTGGGTGATACAATCAGACCTCTGTGTCTAGAGATCTCAGTATCTGCACAGATCCAGGGGTGGGACTTATGATGAAGTCAGTCTTTGTGGTTCTAGAAGTTCTGTTCCCTCAGTCTCATTTTAATCCATCTTCTGTAGTTGGTGGTCTTGGTCTTTGCACTGAACCTAGGATGGTACCTAGGATAGCATCTTTCTTTGTGCTTCCAGAAGCCCCATTCCGTTACAATGGTCTCTGCCAGACCTTTTTATTTATAAAAAGAATGTGGCCATAGAGTAAAGGTAAAATTAAGATTTTTTTTATGAGCAGAGATTTGGCAAGAAAACAAAAATATGATAGTGATTTGATCCCAATAGAGCTCATACTGAATTTTACATATAGAAAGGGATAGGTTATTGAAACATTTATCTTAAGTCACACATGTCCACGGTTCTCATTCATGCTACACCATTTTCTCTCTCCAAACTTGTACTTACTGTCTTGTGAGGAGTTCTCTATGATAATTAATGGTGAAAAAAGATGAGCCTTTATTTATGAATATCTTATACATGTCTGGACATTTCTTCTTTTCTTTTTGTTATTTTTTAAATTTATATACAATCACACTTATATTACAAAATTATTTATGACAGAATTTCAGGCATACAATATTCCAACACCAATTCCTTCATCAGTGTCAACTTCCTTCCACTAGTAACCCCCTCAACTGACATTTAGCTCTTACTAGTCTCCTTTTCCAGGAAGTATCTTTTGTAATGTATAGTTTTGCACTGTAATTTACATTCTATCACTGAGAGAGTGTCAGTCATAACACTTTATCACACTTTAGCATTACTTACTCCTCCTGGTAGAACACTTTCTTATTATCCAGCTCCCTTAAGGTGTTTATTTACACTGAATAGCAATTGTCATGATATTTGTTTTTATTGTCTTTGGATACATGTTATTTTACCATTATATTTTGTTGTATTGCTCATTTTAGAGAGGGTATTGTATTCTTCTAACTTCTCTCTGCAGGTTCTTCCAGGTGTAGGCAAATTACAAGACATTCTGGCTTTGTAGTATGCCATTGTGTATATGTGCCATACTTTCTTTATTCCATCATCTATTCTTGGACACTTGAGTTGTTTCCAGATGTAAGGTGTGTGAAGAGGGCTGCAAGGAACTGAAGTTACACAAATCTTCCAGGATTCAATCTTCAAGGATTCAAGTGAAAGCAAAGATAGAAGTAGAGTTTGCAACATGCAGCCCCTGTACTGTTTTTTCAGCCTAACAGTAGGAATTTTAAAAGCACTTTAAAGTAGCAATTTTAAAAGTATTTTGACACTTAGACAGAATGACTAAGTAAACACATTTATTATGTAAGTGGCATTGCAGACATGGTATGAGATTATGAAACATGACAATGGAGCAGAATCTTCAGACACAGATTAAAGTCTAAAAATCTGTACTTGCAATGCTAGTAAATTTCTTCAAGTGCAGTAGTTCAGCTGTAAGATACAAACCAATAGTAACTAATGTGTTAATTTTTTTCCAGAATAGAAATATATTTAATACACTGGCATAAGAAAATTATATATGCTTGAATGGGCTATTCGATAGGTATTCATGTGTATTCATGGACTATTCATGTGTAATCTACATATTATGATCTTTCCTCATAACATTTTAATAAGTAATTTTTAATTAACACTTTTTAAAGATTCACATAATGGTCACACCCCACCTTTTATTTATAGAAAACTAATTAGAATAAATTCGACAATGAAGTATGCTAGACATTAATTAAAAGTCCATATGAAGAACAGAGGATTTTTCATAATATATTTTATGTTCTTAGAGAATCAGAGAAGCAGCTTTAAGAATAGTAGTAGCAAAGTACTTTACATTGTGGAGGTAAACTTGCACTACTTGCATAAACTTGGAAATTCAGCTAAGTCCTTCACTTATAACTGAGTGGTAAGTTCTTCAGACTGTCATTAGATTTTCATCTGTGAAATGGGGAAATCTGACTTTCCCACTTGCTTAATGGATTAGGTTTACATGAGTCAATATTTGTAAATATCCTAGACTTGTACTGATATTCAGCAAGTCAATAAGTGTTAGCTTAAATAATGATACTACTCTTATTTATTACTTTATTCATATTTTAAAAACAGGGGCATCATGAGGATTCAATAAATAATCAATGAAAGAATGTACTTGCTATAATTTACCCTCTACCTCTTTATCTCATATGTTATTTGCTTATCTTATGATTGTGCTGCATCCTTTCTTTTTGTTTATCCCTTGGTCACATAGAACATATGTTGCACTCTCCTTAATGCAAAAATAATGGAAATAGATAAAAGAAAAAACTGAATTAGTCATTCTCAGAACATGAAGAAACAGAGTACATAATATAGAGTAATGTGCAAAAGATAATCCTAATAAAATGTTGCATGAGCACAAAAGTGAAATCTTTTACTTGGGTTGCAGAGAGGAGGGCAATGGTGGAACTTTTCTGCTATTTGTATATCAAGAGGACAGACACTGCCCCGTGCTTCTTCTTCAAATATAAGCTTAATAATGTTAAAAATGCTAATTTGGAACACATGCACATTCTTGTGTAACTTTGCATGTGGAGTGATTAAAAACTACCTGATTATTGCACACTAAAAGAATAGGCAATATCTTTAGGTTAGCCCTCTATCATTCATTGTATATTCTCTTAAGACCAGAGAACTTTGATCTCTATAGGTAAAGGAACAGACATAAGGAAGAAGACAAGTGTTGGTGCCAAATGAAGAGGGCCACAAAGACAGTGGTCATTCATCACACCTAACAGGAGTCTGGCAGGGAGCTTGGATTGGCCAGATCTCAATTGCTTAGCAACTTTATTAAGAACTCAAGTGCTTTTCTTTCTCTAGATTTATCAACCTGGAATTAGGAAATGGCTGCTCTCTTGACCATATTTCACTTTCATATTAAAGATTTAAAGAGATGTGAAGAGGTCAATCTCTGATGAAAAGAGAAATGTTATTCCAGAATTCTTCCTAGTTGACCTCCACATATGTTTCATTGTCATATGAACAATGCCAAGATTAACTGGAGCCTGGAAAAGAAAGGGAGTATTAGTATTAGTTTAAATTAGAGGGGTGAACATTTTTTGAAATAATTGGCCAAATGATAAGTATTTTATGCTTTGTAGGTCATCAGGTCTCTGCTAGAATCACTCATTTATGCTATTTTTGCAAAAAAAAAAAAGCAGCCATAGGCAAATATGTACATCCATATCTGAGAACTACATATTTCCACTAACACTTTTCATGAATATTATAATTTGATATAACTAGTATATGATAAAATTTTATTCTTTTTTTGAAGTTTTTTGATTACTAAACATTTACAAGCCAGTTTGAGCTCACAGGCTGTGTATAAACAGATGGCAGTGGATATAGTCCACAGCTTGCCAACCTCTGTTTTGGACAAATGATAAGTCATCAACTAGGTGTAGGCAAAAACTGTTACAGAGTTAATTCTTTCATAGTTTTCAACAAAGGGGAAATTCATTACTCTATAGAGAGAATGATACCATAAAGGGAAGATTGTTTTTTTTATAGAAATTAGGACAAAATATTTGGTCTATGGTAAGGAAGGACATGTTTTAGATTATTCTTTTTTTCCTAGGAAAATCTTTTGGAGAGATATCTTTTAATCAGTATAAGAATGATTCCTTCTTGTGTCTACACGATAGGGAGACACTGGATAGCCCTGGAATGATGAATTAAAAATTCTATTCAAGTTTCAGAAATGCTCCAGTTTTCTTTCTGAGATTCAAGTGGAGAGGAAAATGCACATGAAAGCCCAGCATAGAAAAATATATTCTTCTTTAGCTTAATCTTATTATACATTCTCTAGTTATGTGACAAAATATTGTGACAATCAAAATAGAGCCCCTTCATATACATTTAATTACAAAGGCAATTTCCTTTATTCCTTAAAAGAATATCTCGTAGACTATTACCAATAGCATCAAAATTTGTTTATTCAAAAGTTATGTGTTAATGAGAGCCTTTTGATATTAATCAAGTAATTTGCTAGCATTTCTGAGAAAAGGAGAATGTTCACTTTATTCTGAAAATGAAACACCAATTCTGTTAAAGACAATTATATGGAGAGAGTACAAACAGATCCTTCAGATAAGGAATGCTGAAACTGATCAAACTTTTAATAACTTTGTGCAGAGATTTCTGCACAGAAGTTGCTTTAGTAACCAAACATCTTCCAAATAATGTACACATTTAATATTCATAGAGTTAAAGATTATAAAATAATTCAATGAATGCATAAAATTAGAAATGACTTCTATATAAACTATTTTTTTTTTTGGTTTTTGGGCCACACCCATTTGACACTCAGGGGTTACTCCTGGCTATGCGCTCAGAAATCGCCCCTGGCTTGGGGAGACCATTTGGGACGCCGGGGGATCGAACCGCGGTTCATCCTACGCTAGCGCTTGCAAGGCAGACACCTTACCTCTAGCGCCACCTTCCCGGCCCCTACTATTTTTTTTTTTTTTTTGGTTTTTGGGTCACATCCAGCAGTGCTCAGGGGTTATTCCTGGCTCCATGCTCAGAAACTGCTCCTGGCAAGCACAGGTGACCATATGAAATGCCGGGATTCAAACCGATGACCTTCTGCATGAAAGGCAAACACCTTACCTCCATGCTATCTCTCCGGCCCCATAAACTATTTTTTTACCTCCAACATTAAAAAACAAAGAATCTCATCATAAGTCCCACCTCAGGATCTGTGCAGATACTGAGACCTCTAAACACAGAGCTCTGATTGTATCACCCTGGACAGAGCAGAAGTCTTCCACACACCACGAAAACACCACCGGGAGAGTAAATGATCCTGAACAAAGTCTAGAGTTGATTCCATGACAGTATACTCCAAGGACGGAGAAACCCCATATTTCTTAGGCCAAGTGAATTCCTTTTCGAATGACCCCAATATTTACTGTGCCAGGGCAGGAGGGAAAAAAACAAAAATACAAAAAGCACAAAACCTTGGTTATATATATATATATATATATATAATTTTTTACCTTCATTTATTATTATTATTTTTATTTACCTATCTATTTTGGTCGATTTCTCTGTTTGGGTGTGATTATTGAAAGTGTTGTCCCCAGTTATACTTATTTTTTTCTCTTCCTTTCTTTTCTTTCGTTATGTGCTATGCCATGTTTCTTATTTCAAGACCATGGCGTGTTTTCTGTTTGTTTGTTTGTTTTGTTTTTTGTTTGTTTTTTTGTGGTGCTTATCGATATAGCTGGAGTCCTCACTGGATATTTGCACTTCTTTTGGTACTGGTGGAGTGTTTCACCTTCTTTTTCTCCTTCATCTCCCAAATCAATAATGAGAGCCTCTAGAAGGATTCCGCCCATTTATGGTGTATTAGACTCTTACCCCAGTTTATTACTTTTCTCTTTTTCAGGAAAACCACGCAACTTGAACTAGCTAGTCCTGCCCCCAGTAAGAGGGGGAAATAAGGGAGACATCAAGACCAAACAGGTGCAAGACTACTAAGTAGTAGGTTAGATACAGAGGGGACCACATATTCTAGCCGCCCTGGGGGTGAGGGAAGAGGAAATGGGAGGTAGGACAAAAACGGAGGTGTAGGGAGGACAATTTGGTGATGGGAATCCCCCCTGATTTTATGTAAATATGTACCTAAAATATTATTGTCAACAATATGTAAGCCACTATGATCAAAATAAAAATTATATTAAAAGAAAATAAAAAAATAAAAAACAAAGAATCATGCATTCTTAAACATTAATCTCATTCCTTTCATGCTCTCAGCAGCACACATATTGTAAAATTTTTGATTTGAAAATGAATTTCCATCATTCAAAACTGGATCTATAGCAATCAAGAGAAATTTAAAAATATTTATATATAGATGAATAGAGTAAGGCTGTAAGATAAGCGCTATAGAAAATTAACTTTGTTCTGAGGTAATATGGTACTTAAAGAGGAGCATGATAAATTTTTAAACATCCACTTAATACACCAACAACATACTCAGCTTGATAAAAGACACTATATAAATTCACAATATTAAAACTGACTTGAAAGCAAAGATAACTTTAAAATATTGCCTATTTCCCAACTCATTTGAAAACTTTTTTGCTATTAAAATAAAAAATTTGATCTCTCTGGACTGTCTGTCCTCTGTGCGGCATCTGCGGGCATGATTTCCTGTGTGTGTGGCTTCATCTGCACATGGTTAGCCTTCCCTGAAGGTGAGTTTTTCCACCCAGAAAGGGATGAGCTGGTTGAACTCTGATGGAACGCTGAAGACTGGCACATCTCTCTGGACTGTCTTCTGTGTGGCATCTGTGGGCCTGATTTTGTGTGTGTGTGTGTGTGTGTGTGTGTGTGTGTGTGTGGCTTCATCTGCAGATGGCTAGCCTTCCCTGAAGGTGAGTTTTTCCACCCAGAAAGGGATGAGCTGGTTGAACTCTGATGGAACGCTGAAGACTGGCACATCTCTCTGGACTGTCTTCTGTGTGGCATCTGTGGACCTGATTGTGTGTGTGTGTGTGTGTGTGTGTGTGTGTGTGTGGCTTCATCTGCAGATGGCTAGCCTTCCCTGAAGGTGAGTTTTTCCACCCAGAAAGGGATGAGCTGGTTGAACTCTGATGGAACGCTGAAGACTGGCACATCTCTCTGGACTGTCTTCTGTGTGGCATCTGCGGGCCTGATTGTGTGTGTGTGTGTGTTTTCATCTGCAGAAGGCTAGCCTTCCCTGGAGGTGAGTTTCTCTGCAGAGAAAGGGAGGATCTGGTTGAACACTGATGGAACACTGAAGCCTGGCACATCTCTCTGGACTGTCTGTCTCTGTACGGCATCTGCGGGCCTGATTTCCTGTGTGTGTGTGGCTTCATCTGCATATGGCTAGCCTTCTCTGGAGGCAAATTTTTCCGCTCAGAAATGGAGGAGCCAGAGAAAATGAAGCTGCTCTACTTTGGTAGCTGTGCACATCATTTAGCCAATGAATACAACCACAACACATAGAAAAACCCACAATACAAGTGTGACAATGGGGAAACAATGCAGGACAGCTCCAGACATAGAGAATGAAGATGGCAACTCTGATAAATGGAACATGGCCAACCAGTTAGTCAGACTCTCAGATAAGGAGTTTAGAGTCGCAATATGGAAGATGTTCATAGAACTCAAAGATAGTATAGAAGAGAACACTAATAAGAATAAAGAGAATATGAAGATAGAAATCAGAAAAGTCCAAACTGAAATTTCAGCTTAAATAACAGGTCTGAAAAACTAAGTAGATCAATTGAAGAAAAAAATGAATGAGCTTTCCCCCAGGTTAAGAGCAGCTGAGGATAGAATTGGTACACTATAAGATGAGATGAATAACAACTCCATAAAGCAGAAGAGATTGGAAAAAACCTTAAAGCAAATGATCAAACAATGAAAAAATTACTCAAAGAATGCGAACAGATGAAAATAGAAGTCTATCATGAGCTCAACAGAAACAACTTAAGAATCATTGGAGTTCCAGAACCCAGGAAGAAAATCTTCAGGATGCCAGGATTTCTTGGTGTGTTTGCCTGGTATGTTGGGGGCTCTGGGCAGGACAGCTAGCCATAGGACCCCTGGGCTGACCACTTAGTCCAGGCGAGCATGATTTCCCCCACACCAGGCGGGTATTCAGGGCCACGCCTGGTTAATCGGGCCCTGGGGGGAGGGGGTGAGAAATTCCTCCCTAGGCATCCCAAAACTACAGAAACTTGGCTGGGCTCAGAAGACTCCGAATGCCAGGATTTCTTGGTGTGTTTGCCTGGTATGTTGGGGGCTCTGGGCAGGACAGCTAGCCATAGGACCCCTGGGCTGACCACTTAGTCCAGGGGAACAAGATTCCCCCCACACCAGGCGGGTCTTCAGGGCCACGCCTGGTTAATCAGGCCCTGGGGGGAGGGGGTGAGAAATTCCTCCCTAGGCATCCAAAAACTACAGAACCGCGCGGGGGCTCACGCCCCGCACGTACTTCATGTATTCAGAGTATTCCTTATTCTTATGTTATGCTTTCCGTATCCAGAATGTTTATTTTGTATTCTCCCCTTTCCCACACCCCTACAAAGCTCTTTTTTACTCCTTAACTCTCTAACCCCCTCTCAAACATCACTAACCTAGTTTACTCTTTTTAACTTCAGTAGTGTACAATCCTAATCACAGTCCAAAGCTGTGCATTGTGTGTGACAACCCCAAACTGTTTCATGATACATAAAATGGACACATATTTCTTTAGATATTGTGTTTTTTCTCTGACAGCTATAATTCTAACTAAATGTTGTCTTATACAGTGATGATTCTAACCACTTTCTATCTTCTCTTTTTGAGCTGTTTAACAAGGAATTTTGGCGGAAGAGTCCCCCAGTTTAATGCTTATGATTGAACCATGTCATGGGAATCATTGTAATTGTTCTTATGGCCCCCATATGCGCCAATAACACCATGTGGCATTGCTTCTTATTTGCATAGGCACATTAAAATGGGAAAATCGTATAAATACAAATAAGATCCTATCTAATAGAGATTGGAACACACAAATCTTGTAGTACAAAGGGACCTTACACCCTGAACATTGACATAACAACCTGGCACAGACCTCAGAAGAAAGGGCATATTCCATTCTCCCCTGAACCAGGAAAGCCATCCACGAAACATCCAGGCAGGTCTATAACATCACCTGGAAGCAATCCTCTACCACGGAAGACCTACGCTGCTCAGACTTCGACCTGCTCAAAAGAGACTTCCCTTAACACTGAGAAGACTTAACAACAAAAACAACCTGCTTACAGGACAGGGCTACCTGCATTGCCCTTTGATTGTGAGGTGAAAGGAGAGGATGCTCCACATCCTGACTTCAATGTAAGATATGCAGATTCCAGGATCTTTTTTTTTTATTTCAACACCTTGATTACATACATGATTGTGTTTGGGTTTCAGTCATAAAAGGAACACCACCCATCACCAGTGCAACATTCCCATCACCCAAGTCCCAAATCTCCCTCCTCCCCACCCAACCCCCGCCTGTACCCTAAACAGGCTCTACATTTCCCTCATACATTCTCAATATTAGGACAGTTCAAAATGTAGTTATTTCTCTAACTAAACTCATCACTCTTTGTGGTGAGCTTCCTGAGGTGAGCTGGAACTTCCAGCTCTTTTCTCTTTTGTGTCTGAAATTTATTATTGCAAGAATGCATTTCATTTTTCTTAAAACCCATAGATGAGTGAGACCATTCTGCGTTTTTCTCTCTCTCTCTGACTTATTTCACTCAGCATAATAGATTATGTGTACATCCATGTATAGGAAAATTTCATGACTTCATCTCTCCTGTCAGCTGCATAATATTCCATTGTGTATATGTACCACAGTTTCTTTAGCCATTCGTCTGTTTAAGGGCATCTTGGTTGTTTCCAGAGTCTTGCTATGGTAAATAGTGCTGCAATGAATATAGGTGTAAGGAAGGGATTTTTGTATTGTATTTTTGTGTTCTTAGGGTATATTCCTAGGAGTGGTATAGCTGGATCGTATGGGAGCTCGATTTCCAGTTTTTGGAGGAATCTCCATATTGCTTTCCATAAAGGTTGAACTAGACGGCATTCCCACCAGCAGTGGATAAGGGTTCCTTTCTCTCCACATCCCCGCCAGCACTGTTTGTTCTCATTCTTTGTGTTGTGTGCCATTCTCTGTGGTGTGAGGTGGTATCTCATTGTTGTTTTGATTTGCATCTCTCTGATGATTAGTGATGTGGAGCATTTCTTCATGGGTCTTTTGGCCACTTGTATTTCTTCTTTGTCAAAGTGTCTGTTCATTTCTTCTCCCCATTTTTTGATGGGATTAGATGTTTTTTTCTTGTAAAGTTCTGTCAGTGCCTTGTATATTTTGGAGATTAGCCCATTGTCTGATGGGTATTGGGTGAATAGATTCTCCCACTCAGTGGGTGGCTCTTGAATCCTGGGCACTATTTCCTTTGAGGTGCAGAAGCTTCTCAACTTAATATATTCCCATCTGTTAATCTCTGTTTTCACTTGCTTGGACAGTGCAGTTTCCTCCTTGAAGATGCCTGAAGTCTCAATGTCCTGGAGAGTTTTGCCTATGTGTTGTTCTATATATCTTATGGTTTTGGGTCGGATATCGAGGTCTTTAATCCATTTGGATTTTACCTTTGTACATGATGTTAGCTGGGGGTCTAAGTTCAATTTTTTGCAAGTGGCTAGCCAGTTGTGCCAACACCACTTGTTGAAGAGGCTTTCCTTGCTCCATTTAGGATTTCCTGCTCCTTTATCAAAAATTAGGTGATTGTATGTCTGGGGAACATTTTCTGAGTATTCAAGCCTATTCCACTGATCTGAGGGTCTGTCCTTATTCCAATACCATGCTGTTTTGATAACTATTGCTTTGTAGTAAAGTTTAAAGTTGGGGAAAGTAATTCCTCCCATATTCTTTTTCCCAATGATTGCTTTAGCTATTCTAGGGTGTTTATTGTTCCAAACAAATTTCAAAAGTGCCTGATCTACCTCTTTGAAGAATGTCGTAGGTATTTTAGAGGGATAGCGTTGAATCTGTATAACGCCTTGGGGAGTATTGCCATTTTGATGATGTTAATCCTGCCAATCCATGAGCAGGGTACGTGTTTCCATTTCCGCGTGTCCTCTCTTAGTTCTTGGAGCAGAGTTTTATAGTTTTCTTTGTATAGGTCTTTCACATTTTTAGTCAAGTTGATTCCAAGATATTTGAGTTTGTGTGGCACTATTGTGAATGGGGTTGTTTTCTTAATGTCTATTTCTTCCTTATTACTTTTGGTGTATAGAAAGGCCATTGATTTTTGTGTGTTAATTTTGTAGCCTGCCACCTTGCTATATGAGTCTATTGTTTCTAGAAGCTTTTTGGTAGAGTCTTTAGGGTTTTCTAAGTAGAGCATCATGTCATCTGCAAACAGTGAGAGCTTGACTTCTTCCTTTCCTATCTGGATTACCTTGATATCTTTTTCTTGCCTAATCGCTATAGCAAGTACTTCCAGTGCTATGTTGAATAGGAGTGGTTAGAGAGGACAGCCTTGTCTTGTGCCAGAATTTAGAGGGAAGGCTTTTAGTTTTTCTCCATTGAGGATAAAATTTGCCACTGGCTTGTGGTAGATGGCCTTAACTATATTGAGAAAGGTTCCTTCCATTCCCATCTTGCTGTGAGTTTTGATCAAGAATGGGTGTTGGACCTTGTCAAATGCTTTCTCTGCATCTATTGATATAATCATGTGGTTTTTATTTTTCTTGTTGTTGATGTTGTGTATTATGTTGATAGATTTACGGATGTTAAACCATCCTTGCATCCCTGGGATGAACCCTGCTTGATCGTAGTGGATGATCTTCTTAATGAGGTATTGAATCCTATTTGCCAGGATTTTGTTGAGGATCTTTGCATCTGCATTCATCAGCGATATTGGTCTGTAATTTTCTTTTTTTGTAGCATCTCTGTCTGGTTTAGGTATCAAGGTGATGTTGACTTCATAAAAGCTATTTGGGAGTGTTTCCACTTGTTCAATTTCATGAAAGAGTCTTGCCAGGATTGGTAGTAGTTCGTCTTGGAAAGTTTGATAGAATTCATTAGTGTATCCATCTGGGCCTGGGCTTTTGTTTTTGGGCAGACTTTTGATTACCATTTTTATTTCATCAATGGTGATGGGGGTGTTTAGATATGCTACGTCCTCTTCTTTCAACCGTGGAAGTTTATTAGAGTCCAAGAATATATCCATTTCTTCCAGGTTCTCATTTTTAGTGGCATAGAGTTTTTCAAAGTAGTTTCTGATTACCCTTTGAATCTCTGTCATAACAGTAGTGATCTCTCCTTTTTCATTCCTAATACGAGTTATCAAGTTTCTCTCTCTCTCTTTCTTTGTTAGGTTTGCCAGTGGTCTATCAATCTTTTTTATTTTTTCGAATAACCAACTTCTGCTTTTGTTGATCTTTCGGATTGTTTTTTGGGTTTCCACTTCGGTGATTTCTGCTCTCAGCTTTGTTATTTCCTTCTGTCTTCCTATTTTTGGGTCCTTTTGTTGAGTACTTTCTAGTTCTATTAGCTGTGTCATTAAGCTACTCAGGTAAGCTCTTTCTTCCTTCCTGATGTGTGCTTGCAAAGCTATAAATTTTCCTCTCAGTACTGCTTTTGCTGTGTCCCATAAGTTCTGATAGTTTGTGTCTTTATTGTCATTTGTTTCCAGGAACCTTTTGATTTCCTTCTTGATTTCATCTCGGACCCACTGGTTATTGAGTATGAGGCTGTTTAACTTCCAGGTGTTAAAGTTTTTCTTCTGAGTCCCTTTGGAATTCACAAATAATTTCAGAGCCTTGTGGTCAGCGAAGGTAGTCTGCAAAATTTCTATCCTCTTGATCTTATGGAGGTATGTTTTATGTGCCAGCATGTAGTCTATCCTGGAGAATGTCCCATGTACATTGGAGAAGAATGTGTATCAGGTTTCTGGGGATGGAGTGTCCTATATATATCCACTAGGCCTCTTTCTTCCATTTCTCTCCTCAGGTCTAGTATATTCTTGTTGGGTTTCAGTCTGGTTGACCTATCCAGTGTTGACAAAGCAGTGTTGAGGTCCCCCACAATTATTGTGTTGTTATTGATATTGTTTTTCAGATTTGTTAACAGTTGTATTAAACATTTTGCTGGCCCCTCATTTGGTGCATATATGTTTAGGAGAGTTATTTCTTCCTGCTCTACATACACCTTGATTAATATAAAATATCCATCTTTGTCCCTTACAACCTTCCTGAGTATAAAGTTTGCATTATCTGATATTAGTATGGCCACTCCAGCTTTTTTATGGGTGTTGTTTGCTTGGATAACTTTTCTCCAGCCTTTTATTTTGAGTCTATGTTTGTTCTGACTATTCAGGTGCGTTTCTTGTAGGCAGCAGAAGGTTGGATTGAGTTTTTTGATCCATTTAGCCACTCTGTGTCTCTTAACTGGTGCATTTAGTCCATTGACGTTGAGAGAAAGAATTGTCCTGGGATTTAATGCCATCTTTATATCGTAATTTGGTGTGTCTTTTGGTCAGTCTTGTCTTAGATTAGGTCTTCCAGTTTTTCTTTTAAGACTGGTTTTGAGTCTGTAAAGTTTCTGAGCTGTTTTTTGTCTGTGAAACCATGTATTCTTCCGTCAAACCAGAAAGTGAGTTTTGCTGGGTACAGTATTCTAGGTGAAACATTCATTTCATTCAGTCTTGTCACAATATCCCACCACTGCTTTCTGGCATTGAGTGTTTCTGGTGACAGGTCTGCTGTAAATCTCAAGGATGCTTGCTTGAATGTAATTTCCCCTTTTGATCTTGCTGTTTTCAGAATTCTGTCTCTATCTGTGGGATTTGTCATTGTGACTAGGATGTGTCTTGGGGTGGTTTTTCTTGGGTCTCTTGGGTTGGTACTCTTCGAGCATGCAGGATTTGATCACATATATTCTTTATCTCTGGGAGTTTCTCTTTAATGATATTCTTGACCGTTGATTCTTCCTGGAAGTTTTCTTCCTGGGTCTCTGGGACTCCAATGATTCTTAAGTTGTTTTTGTTGATCTTATCATAGACCTCTATTTTCATCTGTTCCCATTCTTTGACTAATTTTTCCATTGTCTGTTCATTTGTCTTAAGTTTTTTTTCCAATCTCTCCTGTTGTATGGAATTGTTATGTATCTCATCTTCCACAGCACCAAGTCTATTCTCAGCTTCTGATACCCTGTCCCAGAGCTTATCCATTTTGTCATTCACTTCGTTTACTGATTTTTTCAGGCCTGTTATTTGACATGTTATTTCAGTTTGGAGTTTTGTGATTTCTGTCTTCATATTTTCTTGATTTTTATTAGTGTTCTGTTCTATTCTATTCATGGTTTCTTTGAGTTCTTTGAGTATATTCCATATTGCTACTCTAAAGTCCTTATCTGAGAGATTGATTAGTTGGTTGGTCGTTAACTGGTCATCAGAATTGTCATCTTCATTCTCTATGTCTGATGCTGGCCTGCGGTTTCCCCATTGTCACACTTGTATTGTGGGTTTTTCTACGTGTTGTGGTGGTATTCATTGGTTATATGATGCAGGCAACACACTTCTCTGGCTCTGCCCTTTCTGGATGGGCCGACTTGCCTCCAAGGTAGGGGAGTCCTCCGTGGATGAAGCCTCACACAGGATCAAATCTTAGGCCCAAGCACGCAGCAGAGAAGACAGTCTGGAGAGAAATTCTTGCTTCTGTGATCCAGTACAGTTCTTAGTGTGGTTTTTTTCTTCTTGTGATGGTGTTCTTTTTTTAGAAAGAGCGCATGGCTGCGTAGCGAAGTGGAGCTAAGTGCCTTCTGGAGCCTCTTTTCAGCCCACTCTCAGGAGGTTTACGCAACAGGATAGCAGAGAGACACACACAGGCAGCACTCACAGTTTTTCACAGTCGGGCCCCACTGGTCAGGCGTAGTTTTCACTCGCTCGCTAGGCAGCTTCAGAATGCTGTATTTTTGGGGTTCGCTTCCCAGGGCTCTGAGGAGAGCTTCCAGAGTTCAGGAAAGACAGAGAAGGGTAGGACAGGGCTCCCTTCCGGTGCTCAGTTCCTCAGAAGAGGTACAGCCCGGTGGAGACTTTGCAGGTAGAGCAATCAGCACTCTGCCTGGAAAACCCCACATGCAGCCATTTCTCACTCACTCACTGGCTCGCTGGGTAGCTCCCAAATGTAGTTTCTTTGGGGTTCGCTTCCCAGGGCTCTGAGGAGAGCTTCCAGATTTCAGTAAAGATAGAGAAGGGTAGGACAGGGCTCCCTTCCGGTGCTCAGTTCCTCAGAAGAAGCACAGCCCGGTGGAGATTCTGCAGGTAGAGCAGTCAGCACTCTGCCTGGAAACCCCCACATGCAGCCATTTCTCACTCACTCACTGGCTCGCTGGGTAGCTTCCAAATGTAGTTTCTTTGGGGTTCGCTTCCCAGGGCTCTGAGGAGAGCTTCCAGAGTTCAGGAAAGACAGAGAAGGGTAGGACAGGGCTCCCTTCTGGTGCTCAGTTCCTCAGAAGAAGCACAGCCCGGTGGAGACTCTGCAGGTAGAGCAATCAGCACTCTGCCTGGAAACCCCCACCTGCAGTCACTTCTCACTCACTCACTGGCTTGCTGGGTAGCTCCCGAATGTAGTTTCTTTGGAGTTAGCTTCCCAGGGCTCTGAGAAGAGCTTCCAGAGTTCAGGAAAGACAGAGAAGAGTAGGACAGGGCTCCCTTCCGGTGCTCAGTTTCCTCAGAAGAAGCACAGCCCGGTGTAGAGTCTGCAGGTAGAGCAATCAGCACTCTGCCTGGAAACCCCCACCAGCAGCCATTTCTCACTCACTCACTCACTGGCTCGCTGGGTAGCTTCCGAATGTAGTTTCTTTGGGGTTCACTTTCCAGGGCTCTGAGGAGAGTTTCCAGAGTTCAGGAAAGACAGAGAAGGGTAGGACAGGGCTCCCTTCTGGTGCTCAGTTCCTCAGAAGAAGCACAGCCCGGTGGAGATTCTGCAGGTAGAGCAGTCAGCACTCTGCCTGGAAACCCCCACCTGCAGCCATTTCTCACTCTAGATTCCAGGATCTTTAATACAGAAACATGATACCAGCAACAGAGACTGTGTGAAAAATAAAAGTGTGTTGGCACTACAGACAATGTATTGGATTGACGATCTAGCTTGCCTGGAGCCTAGACTTGGTCTTGTGCCAGGAAACTTCAGGGGTCTCGTCGCTTTGTACTTAGGCCAAGGTTATTTCTTTCCATGACCCTCATATTTTGGTGGGCCTATGCAAACAACAATTGCCACTCTAACACCATTTTTAACGTGCTCCTTTGACTCTAATCCTTAAAAAGAACTCATTTAAAATTTGAGGTTAACTTAAGCTAATATGCATGTATATGGAAATGTAAGAAAATACTATGCCTGTAATGTTTAAGGAGTTACGTAAGTTTTATGGCTTTAGATTGCCTTGTGTACTATTAAGAAATATTATAATGTGTTACAATCTGGGGACTTGAGGGACAAAGTAATTGTACATGTATTCTGTCTTATTTATCATAATGCTCTTTGGCTGAAATTTCAAAGTTAAGATATCAGCAAGGGGACTTCTGAGAATTATGTTATGGTTGATTGTCCTTCCACTGTAACTTTACCTTGTCCTCTTTCTTTGCACCCTTGTTCTCATAATTAAAAATAAAAATTACAAAAAAAAAAGAACAACAACTTGCCTCAGGAAACATACAGCAACAATGAGAAGAATTAAACTGCTTGGTTTGATAAAAAAAAAAGAAAATCTTCAGGAAGAATCAACAGTCAAGAACATCATTAAAGAGAAACTACCAGAGCTAATAAATACATGCAATCAAATCTTGCATACCCGAAGAATACCAACTAAAAGAGACCCCAGAAAATCACCCAAGACACATCCTAGTTACAATGATGAATCCCACAGATAGAAACATAATTCTGAAAGCAGCAAGATAAAAAAAAGAAATTACATGTAAGGGGATATCCTTGAGATTTACCACAGAACTGACACCAGAAACACTCAAGGCCAGAAGGCAGTGGTGGGACATAGTGACAAAATTCAATGAAATAAATGCTTCTCCCTAGAATACTGCACTCAGCAAAACTCACTTTCAGGTTTGAAGGAACAATACATGGCTTTACAGACAAACTGCAGCTCAGAAACGTTACAGACTCAAAACCAGTCTTAAATGAAAAACTGAAAGACGTATTTTAAGACAAGACTGGCCAACATAGACACCAAACTTCAATAGAAAGACGGCATTAAATCCTAGGACAATTCTTTCTCTTAATGTCAATGTACTAAATGTACCAGTTAAGAGACACAGAGTGGGTAAATGGATCAAAAAACTCAATCCAACCTTCTGCTGCCTACAGGAAAAACATCTGAATTGTCAGAACAGACATAGACTCAAAATAAAAGGCTGGAAGAAAATCATCCAAGGAAACAACACCTTGATACCTAAATCAGACAGAGATGCTACAAAAAAAGAAAATTACAGACCAATATCGCTAATGAACGCAGATGCAAACATCCTCAACTAAGTCATGTCAAATAGGATTCAATGCCTCCTTAATAAGATCATCCATTACGATCAAGTAGGTTTCATCCCAGGAATGCAAGGATGGCTTTACATCCGTAAATCTATCAACATATTACACAACATCAATAACAAGAAAAATAAAAATCACATTATCATATCAATAGATGCAGAGAAAGCATTTGATAAGTTCCAACACCCATTCTTGATCAAAAGTCTCAGCAAGATGAGAATGAAAGAAACCTTTCTCAATATGGTTAAGGCCATCTACCACCACAAGCAAGTGGAAAATATCATCCTCAATGGAGAAAACCAAAAAGCCTTCCCTCTAAATTCTGACACAAGAGAAGGCTGTCCTCTCTCACCACTCCTATTCAACATAGCACTAGAAGTACTTGCTATAGCGATTAGGCAAGGAAAAGATAGCAAAGGAATCCAGATAGGAAAGGAAAAAGTTAAGCTCTCGCTGTTTGCAGATGACATGATACTCTACTAAGAAAACCCTAAAGACTCTACCAAAAAGCTACTGAAAAAATTAGACTTATATAACAAAGTGACGGCTACAAAATTAACACACAAAAGTCAATGGCCTTTCTATACACCAATAGTGATAAAGAAGATATGGATATTAAGAAAACAACAACATTCACAATAGTGCCACACAAACTCAAATATCTTGGAATCAACTTGACTAAAAATGTGAAAGATCTATACAAAGAAAACTATAAAGCTCTGCTCCAAGAAATAAGAGAGGACATGCAGAAATGGAAGCATATACTCTGCTCATGGATTGGCAGGATTAACATCATTAAAATGGCAATACTCCCCAAAGCACTGTACATATTTAATGGGATCCATCTAAAGACACCCATGATATTCTTCAGAGAAGTGGATCAGGCACTTTTGGAATTCATTTGATATAATAAACACCTGAGAATAGCTAAAGCAATCATTGGGAAAAAGAATACTGGAGGAATTACTTTCCCCAACTTTAAACTTTACTACAAAGCAATAGTTATCAAAGCAGCATGGTATTGGAATAGGCCCTCAGATCAGTGGAATAGGCTTGAATACTCAGAGAATGTTCCCCAGACATACAAACACCTAATTTGTGATAAAGGAGCAAGAAATCCTAAATGGAGCAAAGAAAGCCTCTTCAACAAGTGTTGTTGACACAACAGGCTAGCACTTGCAAAAATTTGAACTTTGACCCCCAGTTCACATCATGTACGAAGGTAAAATCCAAATGGATAAAAGACCTCGATATCATACTCGAAACTATAAGATATATAGAACAATACATAGGCAAAACACTCCAGGACATTGAGACTACAGGTATCTTCAAGGAGGACACTGCACTCTCTAAGCATTTGAAAGCAGAGATTAACAGATGGGAATATATAAAGCTGAGGAGCTTCTGCACCTCAAAGAAAATAGTGTCCAGGGTACAAGAGCCCCCCACTGAGTGGGAGAAACTATTCACCCAATACCCATCAGATAAGGGGCTAATCTCCAAAATATACAAGGCACTGACAGAAAGTTACAAGAAAAAACATCTAATCCCATCAAAAAATGGGGAGAAGAAATGGACAGACACTTTGACAAAGAAGAAATACAAATGGTCAAAAGACACATGAAAAAATGCTCCACATCACTAGTCATCAGGGAGATGCAAATCAAAACAACTATGAGGTACCACCTCACACCACAGAGATTGGCACACATCACAAAGAATGAGAACAAGCAGTGTTGGTGGGGATGTGGAGAGTAAGGTACTCTTATCCACTGCTGGTGGGAATGCCTTCTAGTTCAACCTTTATGGAAAGCTATATGGAGATTCTTCCAAAAACTTGAAACAAGCTCCCATATGATCCAGCTATACCACTCCTAGGAATATACCCTAGGAACTCAAAAATACAATACAAAAATCCCTTCCTTACACCTATATTCATTGCAGCACTATTTACCATAGCAAGACTCTGGAAACAACTACAATACTCTTTAACAGATGAATGGCTAAAGAAACTGTGGTACATATACACAATGGAATATTATGCAGCTGTCAGGAGAGATGAAGTCATGAAATTTACCTATACATGGATGTACATGGAATATATTATGCTGAGTGAAATAAGTCAGAGAGAATAATGCAGAATGGTCTCATCTATGGGTTTTAAGTAAAATGAAAGACATTTTTGCAATAATAATTTTCAGACACAAAGGAGAGAAGGGCTGGAAGTTACAGCTCATCTCATGAAGCCTAACAAAAAGAGTGTTGAGTTTAGTTAGAGAAATAACTACATTTTGCACTATCCTAATAATGAGAATGCATGAGGTAAATAGAAAACCTGTCTAGAGTACAGGAGGGGGTTGGGTGGGGAGGAGGGAGTTTTGGGACATTGGTGATGGGAATGTTGCACTGTTGATGGGAATGTTGCACTGGTGATGGTGGTGTTCTTTACATGACTGAAACCCAAACACAATCATGTAGGTAATCCAGGTGTTTAAATAATATATATATAAATTAAAAATTAAAAAATTGTATGATTGTAAAGTCAGGAATGTGTTTCAGTGGAAGAATGTATGTCTTGACACTGATGAGGACCTAAATTTTATGTTGGCACTAAAAAATAATGGAAGAGAAAAGTAAAAATGGAAATGAGAGTTAGAGATAGAACAGTGGTGCAAGCCATAGGGTGTTTGCCTTGCATGTGCTAACCTAGGACAGACCAAGGTTTAAACCCCTGGCATCCCATAGAGTCCCCCAAGCTAGGAGCAAATTCTGAGCACATAGCCACAAGTAACCTCTGAGTGTCACCAGGTGTGGTCCCAAAACAAAACAAAATCAATCAATCAAAAAGAAAATGAGAGTAAATGAGAGGAAAGTTGAGGAGAAAATAAGAGAAGAAAAAAGAAGGAAGGAAGAGAGGAATGTGGAGAGAAAAGGCACAAGGAAGGAAGATGAGGGAAAAGAAAAGGAAGAAAGAAAAGGCAAGCAAGAAAACAAATCAGTAAGAAAGTAAAAAGAAAGAAAAAGAAAAAATAGAAGGCAAGTGAGAAAAACAAAGGGAGAGAAAACTAAGAAATTATGATAAAAATAAGAAATGTCCAGACTGGCAAGCCACTCCAGGGACCCTAAGCCCGGGCGGAGAGTGAACCAGCTGAGTCCCTTCCCCCACGTGGATGCCCAAACTGGCAAGCTGCTCCAGGGACCCTAAGCCCGGGCAGAGAGCGGACCAAGTGATTCCCTTCCCCCACGTGGATGCCCAGACCAGCAAGCCGCTCCAGGGACCCCAAGCCCGGGCGGAGAGTAGATCAAGAGAGTCCCTTCCTCCACATGGGTGCCCAGATTTGAGGCAGCGACGCCCCCAGAGCAAGCTGCTCCAGGGAGCCTAAGCCCTAGTGGAAGGTAGGAGTGGTGAGGAGAATCCTGCACCTGACCCACTCTGCATTGCTGGGACAGGCTAGGACCAATAGACCGGGTGAGATTGGGCCAGCCACCTGGACCCTTGGGTGACCTAGAGCAGCCCATCCCCCTGAGTCCCAGAGAAAACCTGGGACCCTCCAAGGGCTGAGGGCAGCTGGCAGGGTTTGGCTAAGGGAATTTCTTCAGTTGAGGTTCGAACGGGGCGGAGCTCCATCGACTCCCAGAAAGAGGAGGGAGGATAGAGAGTTAGGCTCAACAGCTCCAGCAACCATTGTGGCCAGGAGCAGAACTGCACTGCTGACAGGAAAAAGGAGAAGGAAATTGACAAGACCCACTGAAGGAAGGCTGTCCTCTAGGTAGCAAAGGGGAGGTGAAAGAGCTAGGTTCAACAACGCCCTCCACCATTGTGGCCAGAGGAGGACCTGCACTAGCAGACAACAAAAGGGAGAAGCAACGAATCGGGCCACATAAAGAGCACAGGAGGAGCCAAACCTCAGCGAGCTCACCCAACAGCCCCCTCTAGAACCACCTTCAGGAAGGGGACACATCTCCATACCTCAGGGGACCAAAGCAGGCCAAATTTAGAAGGCACAGCACTCCAAAGCACACCAATAAATACAAAGAAATATGGATAAATCAAGGAGAACCCTAATAGCTGAAGATACGGAGACAAACCCTAGCAAGTTTCCAAGTCCACCAAAAAGCACAGATCCATGGCAAGAAGACCTCAAAAAACAGCCAGGAGGAAGGAAATGCAAGTATTAATAAAAGAAATGAAACCCTAGCTACCGAGTATAAGAAATCTATGGATGAATGCATCAGCCAAATTAAAGAAGAAATGTTAAAAAATATGAGAGATTCCATACAAAAAGAAATGAAGGAATTAAAAGACAAAGTAACAAGCCTTACGAGCAGAAATACAGAGTTGGAGAAGCACATTGAGGAATTCGAAGGAAAACTGCAAACAAAAAATGATCAAGAAACCAACAAAGAAATAAAAGGCAAACCACTGGAAGGAAAAATCCAATATCTAATGAACAAGAACAAAAGAAACAATCTAAGAATTGTAGGTATACCAGAAGGGGAGGAAATAGGGAAAGGGGAAGAACAAATAGTCGGAGAGATAATAGCAGAGAACTTTCCCACCCTCTAGAAAGAAACTTCAGGGCCAATCCAGGAAGTGAAGAGAGTCCCTAATAAAATAGACCCCAATAAACCAACACCAAGACATATAGTAATCCAAATGGCAAAAACAAAGAGGAACTCCTTAAAGCAATAAGGGAGAAAAAAACCCTCAAGTACAAAGGAAGGGACATAAGAATCAAACCAGATCTCCCATTTGAAATAATTCAAGCAAGAAGACAGTGGAACGACATATTTAAACGACTGAATGAAAGAAATTTCCAATCCCAGGTCAAATACCCAGCAAAACTATCATTCATATGGGAAGGCAGACTAAAAACATTCTCAAACATGAACGAACTTGAACTATTTGTGCAAACAAAGCCGATCCTAAACGACCTACTCAGAGAAGTACACAATCCAAACCCCCAATTGTAACAACACCACTCCACACAACACAACTGCACAACAATCCTCTCTCTCAATAATCTCCCTAAATGTTAACAAACTAAACTCTCCAATTAAAAGACACATAGTAGAGAACTGGATTAGGAAACACACCTACAATTATAGGAAAAGCACAGACTTAGAATAAAAGGGTGGAAAGTAATTATACAGGCCAATGGAAAACAAAAAAGAGCAGGGACAACCATTCTTATATCAGACCAAATTGCATTCAACCTCAAGAAAGTGATCAGAGACAGAGAGGGTCACTACCTACTGATCAGGGGGACATTAGATCAAGAAGTACTAACCCTGGTCAATATCTATGCACCTAATGTAGAGCCAGCAAAATATGTGAGGCAACTGCTTGCAAACCTGGAGAAACACATGAAGGGAAATGTGATAATAGTAGGGGACCTCAATACTCCACTAACACCACTAGACAGATCCACCAAACAGAAAATTAGCAAAGAAATAAGAGCCCTAAATGAAAAGCTAGAAGAACTAGGCCTAATAGACTTATATACAGCCCTCCATCCCCAGAAAGCAGAATACAGGATATCTCTTACCTTGAAAATATGTCATGTGGAGTCAACTTACACCTCAGGTAATTAGATACCATCCGTCCAGCATTGAACCCTGGATCCCAGACATAGAAATGGCACAGTTCTTCACAACAGCTGCAGGAAATAAATCCCATCTGGGACAGCCTTAATACTGCTAGAACACCAATAAGTTCCAGCTCTAATATGATATCCTGACAATGTGGAAAATGGGAAAAACTTGACCTAAGAGCAGGTTACCTTAACTTACCAGCTAACAATAAGACAAAATCAGTAGACTTGTCATCCGTTGGTAGGTCCAGAAGCCAAGATTGCGATCTACAAATTACTGGCTGCTAGAACCATGACCAGACTGTATATATCTTGGGACCAATAAAAAAGCCCTAGTCTAGGGTTTGAACTACGACCTGCACAACAACCATGATCCCCAGTTCCAAAGGTCTGGCAGAGACAATTGTAACGGAATGGGGCTTCTGGAAACACAAAGAAAGACGCTATCCTAGGTGCCATCCTAGGTTTAGTGCAAAGACAAAAACCGCCAACCACAGAAAATGGATTAAAATGACACTGATGGAACGGAACTTCTAGAACCACAAATACTGACTTCATCATAAGTCCCACCCCTGGACCTGTGCAGATACTGAGATCGATAGATACAGAGGTCTGATTGTATCACCTTGGATGGAGCAGAAGTCTTACAAACACCACAAAAGCACCACTGGGAGAGTAAATGATCCTGAACAGAGTCTATAGTTAATCCCATGACAATATACTCCAAAGGTGGAGAAACCCCATATCTCTTAGGCCAAGCGAATTCCTTTTTGAATGACCCCAATATTTACTGTGCCAGGGCAGAAGGGAAAAAAAAAGGCAAAAAAGCACAAAACATTGTTTATTTTTTATATATTATTTTTATATTCATTTATTATTATTATTACTATTTACCTATCTATTTTTGGTTGATTTCTTTGTTTTGGTGTGGTTATTGAAGCTGTTGCCCCCATTTATACTTTATTTTTCTCTTCTTTTCTTTCCTTTCTTTATGTGCTCTGCCATGTTTCTTATCTCAAGACTGTGGCAGGTTTTTTTTTTTTTTGTGGTGGTTATCATTATCGTTATTGTTGGAGTCCTCACTGGATATTTGACACTTCTTTTTGTACTGGTGGAGTGTTTTATCTTTTTCTCCTTCATCTCTCAAATCAATGATGAGAGCCTCTAGAAGAATTCCGCTTATTTTCGGCATATTAGACTTTTACCTTAGCTTATTACTTTTCTCTTCTTCAAACAAAACCACGCAACTTGAACTAGCTAGTCCTGCCCCCAGTTAGGGGGGGGATAAGGGGGGCACCAGGACCAAACAGGTGCGAGACTACTAAGTAGTAGGCTAGGTACAGAGGGGACAACATATTCTGGCAGCCCTGGGGGTGAGGGAAGAGGATATGGGAGGTAGAAAAAAAACGGAGGTGTAAGGAGGACAAATTGGTGATGAAAATCTCCCCTGATTTTATGTAAATATGTACCTAAAATATTATTGTCAACAATATGTAAGCCACTATGATCAAATTAAAAATTATATTAAAATATTCTAAGAAATGTCAAAGTGATAGTAAGTTTATGTGGAACCCTCATACTTTCTCATAGGAAGGTACAGCCACCTCCAAAAATGATGTGTCTGTTGCTCAAAAAACGTAAGTAAAATTACCCAGCAATACTACTCCTAGCTATTTATTTCAAAACATTAAAAATTACATTCATTCAAAAACTGCACATAAGTGCCCAGCTCATCACATTCTGGTATACAAAAAAAGTGGAACAAATTAAAATAAAAAAACAACAACCTTTCTTTGCAATGTTTATTTTAAAAAAAAATAGAGCTTTTCTGTAATCATAGTTCTTATTGAATTTTCAGTTACTTTAAACAATCTAGATAACTCTAATCTTCCATAACTTTATGCAATTATCACACATCTTTAAAGGACCATGAAGTGGAGAAAAAATATTAATAGCTGATACCTGGAGGAACTGATAAAGAGCAGGTGTCTTGAGAGAAATGGATCAAATGCTTCATGGAATCCCCAAGGATGACAGGGACACTGTTAAACATGAGAGCCAAATCTTATATGAATGCACAGCACTGCTTGCAGAGATGTGACCCACTGGCCACATATTCTATTTCTCAGCAAAGCTAAAAGTAAGTAATTGGGGGACAGACTGTCATTTCCTGAGTATTTGCTTAGAGTTTTGGTCACTGTGAGGTTTGGGTGCTGAAAGAAGGTAAAGAAACATGCATGATACCCCTTTAGTATCTACTTTTAGGCCATGTACAGTGCCTAAAAGGAAACAAGAAAAAGAAAATAATAGGGGCTGGTTGAGGGCAAAAGGAAAACTGAGGTGGAGGAAAGTGGACTGTTGAAAAGATTTGTGTTACAATACCTCAAACCCAATCAAGAATAGCAGTCTAACTTGGAAGTTCTTGGTATTAAATATAAACCAAAAAAAAATCCCTGAAAGGTAAATCTACATTTATCTTAAAACATTTTTTAAATAAAAAGCACTAATAAAAACCACACAACAATGAAAAGGAGACTGAGTAGAGAGAACAAATGAAGTAGTCGAGAGAGAACATGCATATCTAGTTGAGATCCTGGGCAACCCCATAGAACTGCTCTGGCTAATCCAGTTTCATGTGTTTCTTTCTAAAGTGGTTTTATTGGCAAATTTTTTTTAAATCTAGGTAAAAGTCTCTTGCCAAAAACTATAAACTATTTTGCCAAAGCAGATCTCTGTGTCCCTCCTGGAGGCAGAACAGGAGGCACAGGTGTGTGTGTGTGTGTGTGTGTGTGTGTGTGTGTGAGGATTGGTGTGGAGCAACGTGGACTCTAGTGATGGGATTAGTGTGGTGATAACACACTGTCTTAAACCAGTCATGAATAGCTTTATCATTTAATGGTAAATAATCAATAAGAGTCAAATGTCAGGATATTGATATGGAAAGAACTTTGACCTTTATACTGATCTTTTATATTTTAATACTAGTTTTTTTTTTAGCTGAAATTTCACTTCTAAGGGTGTCAAGCTGTCAGTCAGTCTTCCTACCACAATCCCTGAGGCCCGCAAAGGAGGCCTGATCCTCATGCTTTTGCAGGGCTTCTTTAGGATTGGCCACAAAGAAATTTCTTAAATCACTTCTAAAGGTTTGATTTCTTTCCAGGAAATTCTTACCCAGAGAATACACTTGCCAGCCTGTCAAAACCACTCTGACACTTTTGACCTTCTTGTTGGTCACACACATGCTAGAGAGATCAGCTTATGCAGGGGATATTCATAATTTATCTTTGTTCTCTACCTGTGCACTGTACAACAAGGAATGAGTAAAGCGTAGTAACAAGAGAACAGTAGAAATTGGGCTCAGAGGCTTATGACTGAGAAAGTTGGGCAACATGCCAAATGTCCTACAGATCATAAGCTGACATCATCTGAAAGCTGGATATCAAGTTTCAATATGCAGAACCTTCAGTAGAAGCTATAAATAACACCCATTAGTGACACAATTAAAAAAGTTGATTGAAAAGTAGATAGCAGGGGTAAAAATTAGATTAGAAAGGAGAAGAGCCAGATTGAAAACTCATGTAGAATTGTTACTGGCAAGTGATTTAAGAAGTAGTTGTTTTAAAAGATACTAGAATATTCAAAATACTCTCAAAAATGTAGACTAGAGGAAGGCTTCAGAATCACTTAGTTGTGCTGAACAGTTCATGAAATATGACAATTTTGCAGAGATTTATATATATATATATATATATAGCAGATAATACTCTTGCCTTGCATACAACTGAGTGGGTTTTCATCCCAATCACTGCACCTAGTCTGAGCACAGAGCCCAGACTAAGCTTTGACCATAGTCAGGATTTTCCCTGTCTACACACATACCTTCAAAAAAGACACTTGATGTTTTTAGCACTGGGACCAGTCACCTGAATTCTAAATCTCCTGCTTCCTCAAACTTACTTTCTGAAGTTTAGAAGTGCATTTGGGAACTGGACTGTGAATATAAGTTACCAATGCCATAGTCAGAACACCAGGAAAATTCAAAGATTCACCTAAAAATATTGTTTCATGTAATTGTTCAGTGACTTTAGAACTCAAATGAAGATCAAAGAAAATTAGTCTAGGTGTGTAGAATCCAGGAGAGGTTCTTAGGAATAAAAAAAGCAACAATGGGCCAGAGTAATAGATAGTAAAGTGGGTAAGGTGTTCACCTTGCTCACAGCTGGTGCCAGTTCAATCCACAGCATCCCATCTGGTAACCTGAGCATAGAGCTAGGAGTAAGTCCTAAGCCCCAGTGTGTGTGACCCAAAGACAAACAAAAAATGAAAATAAAAGGAAAAGGCAGGTGAGGTAGAATTAAAAATTTTTTGAAGTTAAATTTCTGTATAATACATTTAGTATTTTTCTGTTGATCTCCAAAATATTATTGTATAACAGTTTTTAACACATATGGATTGAAAGTCTTCTAGTAACCATCCCCCTTCCTAGGATCTACAAGACATAGACTCCGGTTACTCATGAATAATACCAATCTACTGTATGACCCAAGAAAAATTTGGTTCCTTGAGTGGTCACCCACAATGTCATATTCCTATTCTAGACCAGTGTCCACATTCAGTGCAGAACCACATCTTTGTGGCAATGCCTCCTTCCTAGCTAAACAATGAGCCCTGCCTCCCTAAAGAACAGTTTATTTTGTGTTTCAGTTCCCATTAAAATGTTTGTCATTCCTGTTCATTTTGAAGCCTATGTAATCAGCATCTATGAAGCCAGAGAGAATCCAAACAACACTGTCTTTTCCAGTAACTAGATGCCATTTTTAACTTCTATTTGCTGACTGGACATAGTGAGAAATAATGGCAATAAGTGTCCAGCTGCATGGTACACCTCTTTTTTTTAGAGGTGCTCTGATGTCTTTGTAAACTCTCTCTGGCCTCTGAGCATCTAATAATGATGTGTAGAAAGTACATGTTATATTGAAAATAAGAGTGTTAAGTGTTGCTATCATGCCTCATTTGAAAGGCTTTTTTATGCCTCTTTATATTGAAGTATAGATATCTAAAAAAAATATATATATATAATATATGTAATGTTAAATGGGTACATTCTGTTATTATTATAAAATGATAAACAAAATGCCTGCCAAGATAATGGTCTAGTATGTCTTTATTCTCTCTAAAAAAAAAAAGAGTTGGACAGGAGCTAAGTTAGTATACAAACCCATGTATATTTATAATGAAAGAATCTCCTCCTTCTCTAAGCTTCTTCCCACGAAATAGACATGCAATTGACACTGGGCTCCATAATTTATTGATTTTATTCATTTCTTGGCTGACATTTTAGGACTTGTACTTCCCTTTCTTCCTTTATTGAGGTCATTATTCAAATGACTTTGTGGGCATTAAGCTGTCCAGTTTTGAAAAAAAGTCATTTAGATGTAAATATTCCTCCATCATATCTGATCACCACAGAGACAAAAAGATTCAGATAGTGGACAGTTTTCTCAGAGTACTTGGCATTGGCCAGTCCCATCAATATCTGCTCCAAATTTAAAATTTATAAGAAAAAGAGAAAGACCATCTTTGGTCTTAATGTGATTGATCTTGGTGAATGTTATGTTTATTTTCAGTTGCTGAAATATAGAATTTGTGTTTCAACTTTTTTATTTATTTTTTCAAGAGATAAAACTAATACTATGCAACAGTTATAAATTGAAGGGGATAGACATACAGCAGGCTATGTTCAGGAGTTACTGATGGCTCTGTACTAAGGAATTACTCCTGGTGATACTCATCAAACCATATGGAATTTTAGGGATTAAACTTAAATTTCAGGGATTAGATCAGGTGTGAGCAAGCCCTTCCTGCTATGCTAGCACACTCTAGCCCCAAAATAGAATTTTAAGAAACAAAATCTTCACAAGAATGAAAAAAGTAGATCCTTTTCCATTTAGACTTAAATTTATAAGGAGACTCTACCTGCCCTTTCAAGAAGAATATTGACTACAATTGGCAAGTCATGAAATATTTTGGTAACTAGTAAAGATATAATCAAAGAAGGTGACTTAATTAGAGTGATTCATAAGTCTCCTCAACTACATCAGTGCTCTGAATAACTGACAACGCTGTTTTCCTTTCGAAAGAATCTTATTGTATGATCATTTAGCTGATATTTCAAAGTTAAATTACATTTCTAAGTAAGATATTTAAAGGTCGCTTTGTAATTACACTTATGCTAAAAGGAGCAAGAAATACATTTACATTTGTTATGTTTTGTACTTGTGTGGCATTTCTTTCAGAGAATGAAGCCAAGAAAGTGCTGCATATCAAGGAGTCATTAGACAAATCTCAATAGTGGGGCAGGAAGAAGAGTGTGTGAAATAGATGTGCTGAAAGTTGATAACAGCAGGTAAGAAATATCAGCCCATGTTTCCTTTGGAGTATTGGTCGTTTGGGTTTAAGTCACTCACCCAAGGACAAAAGTTTTGATCTCACTTTATTTACTCTGCTAATCAAAATATTTTAAGTTCTCTCTCATTTCTCATAATACTTCCTTGCATGAAGAGAAAATGTACAGGCACTTATGTTTGGTCATATGTTTACTTGTGGACTTCCTAGTCATACAATATGTGAGTGTGTGCATACATGTGAGATATATTTACACATGTATGAGAAGAAAAAGAAGGTCGGAAAATTAAAATCAAGTAGGTATTAAAATATTCATAACTACTGATAATAAATATAATATATTGCTATGGTAAAATGGCTTGGTATTCATACTGTACAATTATTTTTTGTACTATAAAGAGCTGTCCTCTTTGTAGTATGCTTTAAAAACTTGATATTTTACTGAATAAATTTTGGTAATAAGAAAAATATAAAAAAATCCATGTCCATCTGGATAAGTTGAGATGCAGGGAACCTAAAGGCAGATTTGAAATCTGGACCACATGTGAACAGCCCCTCCCCCCAATTGCCCCACATTGTCTCCAGTTGCCACAGTCCAGGAGTCCATACTCAGGAGAGATCGATGGGATCTGTATGACACAGTCTCGCCATTGTCCCACTGCTCCACAAACCTCACTTACACTTCATTTGTCCTAGGAAGATCAGGCCCAAATTTTTTCTCCCTTAAAAATATATAGCCTGGCCCGGAGAGATAGCACAGTGGCATTTGCCTTGCAAGCAGCTGATCCAGGACCAAAGGTGGTTGGTTTGAATTCTGGTGTCCCATATGGTCCCTGTGCCTTCCAGGAGCTATTTCTGAGCAGACAGCCAGGAGTAACCCCTGAACACCGCTGGGTCTGGCCCAAAAACCAAAATATAGAAAATCCCAACAAATTAGTCTGCAACATTTCTATCATACTTTGGTAACCTCGCTTACTAGAATGAATAAGTCCTAAAATATATACTTTCAACCACCTCTTACACAATTAAACAGACCACTATTTTAAAACACCCTGAAACTTTAGCACCCAGCCCACACTATGCAAAGAACAGTGGAGAAACTAAGGAAGACGTCAACAGCTACGATATATAGAAAAATTTTAGCAGATATCCAAGTTTTCTAAAGTGCGCGAACCCATAGATGAGGGCCTATAATCAGCACTTAATGTCTTAGGAATGAAATTCAAAGAATCACTGAACAAATAAATTAAGAAATCCATAGATGAACAATTCACCCAACTCAAAAAAGAACTCTATCAGAAGAAGAGAGAGTCCATACAAATGGAACTAAGGTAATTAAAAAACATGCTGGCAATTCACAGTAGCAGAATTACACACATAGAGTATCACATGGATGAACTTGAAGACAAAATGCAAGCCAACAACAATAAAGAAATAAATTAAAAAAAACAAGAAACAAAACATGAATGAAAATCTATGGTACATAATGAACAAGGACAAAAGAAATAATCTACTACTTCTAGGAATATGAGAAGGGAAGAAAAAAGGGAAGGGGGAAGGACAAGTAGTGAGGGAAATAATAGCAGAGAAGAATTTTCTCACTCTCTGGAATGAGGCACCTGTACAAATCCAAGAGTCAAAAAGAGTTTCAAATAAAATAGACCCTAATAGAGCAACACCATGACATATCGTAATCCAAGTGGCAAAAAACAAAGACATGAATTCTTCAAAGCAATAGGGAGAAGAAAAACCTCAATATACAAAGGAAGAAACAAACAAAAAGAAAAACACACACAAAAATAAACAAAAAACAACTTGCCATATTTGCACTAACCAAACTGATTCTAAATCAGTGCTTCTCAAATATTTTCTGTCATGCCCCTCCTAGGAAGAAGAAAACATTTTTGCGCCCCCTCGTGCAACTGTAAATAGTATCTTTATTTTAAAAAAAACAAAAATATATAAAATAATTTGAGCTGATTTTTTTTAATCAGAGGTGATGTCTGGGTTAATGGCTACAATCAGCACATTTTGCAATGCATAGCTTTTCAAAGCGGGATTTGAAGCAGTCACAGCAACTGTCAGCTCCAGAGACATAGAAAGACATAAACATGGGGCTTAGCTTGTTATGACAGTGTTTGCCGAGGTCAAATGTGCCCCCCCTTATGGAGCTCCCTGATGGGTGTGCCCCACTATTTGAGAACCACTGCTCTAAATGAACTACTCAGAGATCAATTACACAAACCAAGTACCCAATTGTAACAACAACTCTGAGGAGAACACAATGGATTTGAGAAGACTAAGGAAGGACCATCTATAGTACAGTTATCTCTGGAACTCCAAGATTTTATATATATATATATATATATATATATATATATATATATATATATATAATATACATTATATAATTATATATAAACCTCTGGGCTAAAAAAATTTGGATACATTATATAGAAAGACACTTATCCCCAAAGTTCTCATCCCCTCCCTCTGTTTTTGATTAAACAAGTATCTTTCTCCTCTGCCTTCACATTTTTCTAACTAAATTTTTAATGTAATTTACTTTTTTCCACTATTTATTCCCCAATTCCATCAAATTGCCCCTTTTCTATTCTTTTTTAATATAATTTTTATTTTGATCATAGTGGCTTACAATGATATTGACAATGATATTTTAGGTACATATTAACATAATATCAGGGGGATTCCCATCACCAAATTATCCTCCCTACACCTCCGTTCCTATCTTACCTCCGATGTCCTCTTTCCTCCCCCCCCCGGGGGGGCTGCTAGAATACGTGGTCCCCTCTGAGCCTAGTTTACTACTTAGTGGTCCTACACCTGTTTTGGTATTTATACCTCCCTTGTTTCCTCCTCTAACTGGGAGGTGGTACTAGATAGTTCCAGTTATGTGGTTTTGTTTGAAGAAGAGAAAAGTGATAAACTGGAGTAAAAAATCAAATACACCGAAAATGGGCAAAGTCCTTCTAGAGAGGCTCTCATCATCGGTTTGAGAGACAAAGGGGAAAAAGTAGGTGAAACACCTCAACAGTACAAAAAGAAGTGTCAAATAAAATATCCAGTGAGCACTCCAACAATAAAGATAAGCATCACATAAAAGCCATGGTCTTGAGATAAAAACATGGCAGAGCACCTAAAGAAAAAGAAAAGAAGAAAATAAATAAATAAATATAAATGGAGATAACAACTTCAATAACCATACCAAAACAAAGAAATCGACAAAACCTAGAAAGGTATAAAAATAGTTTTGTGCTTTTTTTTCCCCTCCTACACAGACACAGTAAATATTGGGGTCATTCAAAAAGGAATTCCCTTGGCCTAAGAGGTACAGGGTTTCTCCACCCTTGGAGTATATTGTCATGGGATTAACTATAGACTCCGTTCAGGTTCATTTACTCTCCCCTTGGTGCTTTCGTGGTGTTTGGAAGACTTCTGCTTCATCCTGGGTGATAAAATCAGATCTCTGTATCTAGAGATCTCGGTATCTGCACAGGTCAAGAGGTAGAACTTATGATGAAGCCTTTCTTTGTGGTTCTAGAAGTTCTATTTCCTCAGTGTCATTTTAATCCGTCTTCTGTGTTTGGTGGTCTTGGTCTTTGTGCTGGTCTTAGGATAGAGCCTACAATAGCGTCTTTTGTTGTGTTTCCAGAAGACTCATTCTGTTGCAATTGTCTCAGACGGATCTTTGGAACTGGAGATCTTGGTTGTTGTGCAGATCGTAGCTCAAACCCTAGACTAGGGCTTTTTTATTGGTCACAGGATACATAGAGTTTGGTCATGGTTCTTTCAGCCAGTCATCTGTAAATCGCGATCTTGGCTTTTGAACTGACCAAAGGGTGACAAGTGTTCTGATTTTGTCTTATCGTCAGCTGGAGGGGTAGGATAACCTGCTCTTAGGTCAAATTGTTCCCATTTTCCTCGTTGTCAGGATATCATATTAGAGCTGGCACTTGTTGGTGTCCGAGCAGTATTGAGGATGTCCCGAATGGGATTTGTTTCCTGTAGCTGTCGTGAAGAACTGTGTCATTTCTATGTCTGGGATCACAGGTTCAAAGCTGGACGGATGGTGTCTAATCACCTGGGGTCTGAGTTGGGTCCACATAACATAATTTCAAGGTGGGAGGTGTCCCTGTATTGTAAACTAGTATGAGTTCTTATCCCTAGTATATAAGAGCTCATTTCCCCCACTTTTTAGTGTGTCTTTGCAGGGGGAAATGGTGCTACATTATATTGCCGGTGCATTTGGGAGTGGACAAAGAAGAAAAGGGAAACAGGTCACACACCCAAAAAAGATAAAAATAGAAATAAAAATACATGTGCTCACATTACACACACACACACACACACACACACACACATATTTATAAAACAAAGATTTAAAAAACCAAAGTAACAAAATATTTAAAGGAACAAAATGATGCAAAAGACTATTTTACATTTAGGGAAAAGCAGGTACAAAGGTAGTGCAATACAGGTTTTATACTTATGATAGAACTATAGGTTTCCCCATTGTCTTGAGATTTTCTTGTGGTGTGTGGGTTTCCGGGCACTTTTTCATCACATACCCTGACATTCTTGAGATTGGAAAAAGCTTTGCTGCAGGGAGGTCTTGGGAAGAGTTCTTGCTTTGGGGATACTTTTAGAGCTAAGCCTGATTTCAAGTAACAGACCACGTTAGGAAGAATTGGTAAGGAGGGCCATGCAGCATGAGTAAGCAGGGGAGTTGGTTGCCTTTTCTTGCCGGGAATGAGGTGTGGGTTTAACTTGGTTTCCCTTCGCTTGGGTGCTGGGTTCTGCTTCTTTGGGGTAATAGGTCAATCTTGCTGCCTAATAGATTAAGAACTTAGGGTAAAGAGTTTTAGTAAAGTGGAAATTTTGGATGGCGATGAGGGGTGAAGGGATAGTAGGATTTCCAAAAGGAAAGAAAGGGGAAATATATGTAAGGGGCAGGAAAGAAGAGTAGAAAAAATACATTAAAAAGAAAAAGAGGATAGGAAAGAGAGAAGAAAATAAAAAAGAAAGTAGTGAAAAATAGAGGAGAAAAGGGCAACAGAATGCTAGTTTGCTAGAATGTGTTTGATAAGTAGGGCCTGTAGAATAAGTCTGTAGGTCACAGTTGCTGCATCGATGTCCTGGCTGGTCACGTGCTTCAAGTTCTAAAAGGAGGTATAACATAGAGATAACGTGTATGTTAAAGAGTTTTCTCGGGACATTCTCGTAGTGCAAGCTGGGTATGATATTTCGTGTGACTAGGCCTCGAGACGCCATCTTAGTTTGTCCACCTTTTGTATCCAAGAATGCCTGTAGACAGAAAATCTGAGGTTATTTTAAATATAGTAAGATTAAGGCAATAAAATATATTGTTATGAGATGTTTCCATTGGAGTCAGTGATTTCTCATGATATTCTTTTTTTGATACATTTTTTATTTAAACAAAAATATTACATACATTATTTTGTTTGAGTTTCAGTCATGTAAAGATCACCACCCATCACCAGTGCAACATTCCCATCACCAATGTCCCAAATCTCCCTCCTCCCCACCCAGCCTCTGCCTGTACTCCAGACAGGCTTTCTATTTCCCTCGTACATTCTCATTATTAGGATAGATCAAAACGTAATTATTTTTCTAACTAAACTCATCCCTGTTTGTGGTGAGATTCATGAGGTGAGCTGTAACTTCCAGCTCTTTTCTCTTTTGTGTCTGAAAGTTATTATTGCAAGAATGTCTTTCATTTTTCTTAAAACCCATAGATGAGTGAGACCATTCTGCGTCTTTCTCTCTCTCTCTGACTTATTTCACTCAGCATAATAGATTCCATGTACATCCATGTATAGAAGAATTTCATGACTTCATTTCTCCTGACAGCTGCATAATATTTCATTGTGTATATGTACCACAGTTTCTTTAGCCATTCATCTGTTGAAGGGTATCTTGGCTGTTTCCAGTCTTGCTATGGTAAATAGTGCTGCAATGAATATAGGTTTAAGGAAGGGATTTTTGTATTGTATTTTTTTGTTCCTAGGGTATATTCCTAGGAGTGGTATAGCTGGATCATATGGGGGCTCGATTTCCAGTTTTTGGAGGAATCTTCATATTGCTTTCCATAAAGGTTGAATTAGACGGCATTCCCACTAGCAGTGGATAGAAGTTCCTTTCTCTCCATATCCCCACCAACACTGCTTGTTCTCTTTGTGATGTGTACCATTCTTTACCTGTAATCCTGTATAAGATCGCTAAGGGATTATTATGGGCTTTTGTAGTAGAAGGCTGATTACATACCTGTTTGTTCTCTCTATGCTGCTGTTTCTTCTGTTGCTGGTTTCTTTGTGGTATAATATAAAGTCAAGTGTTTGTGTTGTTCTTCTTTCATGTGTTTTGGGCATTGCTCTAGGTGTATGTTGACTGTTACAGTGTTTGGAGTTTCTACCCTGTTAAACCCTGTTATTTGATAGTTGAGTATTAGTTTTATATAAGGTGTATGTTCTAGGTGCTTCAGAATAGTGCTATCATTCTGTGTTTATCTTTCGTCTTCTGACTTACGTCGTTTGACATATGTTTTAGGTCCATCCAAGTAGCTGCAAAATCCATGATTGTATCACTTCTGACTGCCATGTAGTATTCCATTGTGTATAGATACCACAACTTAATGGTCCACTCGTTGTTGTTGGACATCGAGGTTGGTTCCAAGACTTGGCTATTATACTGAGTGCTATGGTAAATAGTGGGTGCACACATACTTTGAGATGAATATCCTTCCGACTTGGGGGTAGATACCTAGGAAAGCAATTGCTGGGTCAAATGGCAGCTCAACTCTGAGTTCCTTGAGCACTCTCCAGACTGTTCTCCATAGGGTTTGGACTAGGGGGCATTCCCACCAGAAGTGGAAGAGAGTGCCTTTCATGCTGCATCCCTGCCAACAGAGGCTGTTCCATTATTTTTGATGTGAGCCATTCTCACTGGTGTAAGGTGGTACCTCGTTGTTATTTTATTTGGATTTCTCTCTTGGTGAGTGAAGATGAGCATGTTTTCATGTATTTGTTGGCCATCCTTTGGTCTTCCTCCAAGAAGTGTCTATTCATTTTATCTTCTCATTTTTTATGGCTTTATTTGGTTTTGGGGGCTCAGCTTTCTCAGTGTTTTGTATATTCTGAATATCAGCTCTTTATCTTATATGTTGAATGAAAAGGTTTTTCCCAGTCAGTTAACTGTCTTCTTGTGTTATGTATGGTTTCTTTTGCCATGCAGAAGCTTTTAGTTTGATGTAGTCCCATTTGTTTATGTTTGACACTAAAGTTCTTGCTATTGGTGCTCCATCTTTGAAGACCTTTTTAATATATAGGTCTTCGAGTGTTCTACCAATTTTATTATCTATAAGTTTTATAGATTCGGGTCCAATTTCGAGGTCTTTGATCATTTTGAGTTGATTTTTGTATAAAGAGTAAGGTATGGGTCAATTTTGAATTTCTTACATGTGGTTTTCCAGGTGTGCCAAAACTATTTGTTGAAAAGACTTTCTTTGTTCCATTTCAAGTTGTTGGTTCTTTTGTCAAATACTAGTTGACTGTATATATGGTGGTTTATGTCTGGAAATTCTGTTCTAACCCACTGGTCTGATGCTCTGTCCTTATATGAGTACCATGCTGTTTTAATTACTATGGCTTTATAGTATAGCTTAAGGTTAGGTGGCGAGATGCCACCCAGCTTGTTTTTTAGTATGTGTTTGGCTATCCTGGGTCTTTTGTGGTTCCAGATGAATTTTATGATTGATCTAATTTTTTTAAAGAATGATATCTGAATTTGGATTTGGATTTCATTGAATCTATATAGTAGTTTTGGTAGGATAGTCATTTTGACTATGTTGATTCTACCTACCCACAAGCATGGAATGTTCTTCTATTTCCTTAGATCTTCTTCAATTTCTTTCTGGAGTGTTTTGAAGTTTCTTTGGTATAGGTCCTTCACTTCTCTTGTAAGGTTGATTCCTAGGTACCTTATATTTTTGATACTATTTTAAATGGAGTTGTATTTTTGATATCTCTCTCCTCAACTTCATTATTTTATAGAGAAATGCTACTGTCTTTTGTGTATTGACTTTGTAGCCAGCCGCTTTTCTGTATTGGTTAAATGTTTCTAGGAGCTTTACTGTGGACTCTTTAGGGTTTTCGATGTATATCATCATATCATCTGCAAAAAGAGATAGTTTGAGTTCTTCTTTCCCAGTTTGGATTTCTTTGATTACCTTTTCTTTTAAGATTGCTATTGCTAGAACTTTTAAGATTATATTGAATAAGAGTGAAGAGAGTGGACAGCCTTGTCTAGTTCCTGCGTTTAATGAAAATGCTTCTAGTTTCTTGCCATTAAGGATAATGTTGGCTGTGGGTTTTTCATAGATAGCTATAACTATCTTGAGGAATATTCCCTCTAACACTATTTTGCTGAGTGTTTTCAACATGAAAAGGTGTTGGATTTTGTCAAACGCCTTCTCTGCATCAACTGATATGATCATGTGGTTTTTGTCTTTCTTTTTGTTGATGTGATGTATGATGTTAATTGATTTGCATATGTTGAACCAACCTTGCATTCCTGGGATAAAATTCACTTGGTCATGATATATGAACTTTTTGATAAAGTGCTGTATTCGGTTTGCTAAAATTTTGTTTAGAATCTTTGCATCTATATTAATTAGTGAGATTGGTTTGTAGTTTTTTTTCTTGGTGGTGTCTTTGCCATCTTTGGGAATGAGTGTGATATTAGCCTCATAAAAGGAGTTGGGGAGGATTCCTGTTTCTTCGATGGTTTGTAAGAGCCTGTGGAAATGTGGTAGTAAGTCTTCTCAGAATGTTCGATAGAATTTGCCTGTAAATCCATCTGAACCTGGACTTTTGTTCTTAGGGAGTTTCTTAATTACATCTTCAATTTTCTCTGAAGTGATTCATCTGTTTAGGCTTTCTAGGTCTTCCTTATCCAGTCTCAGAAGATGATATTTTTTCAGGAATCTGTCAATTTCTACTGGGTTCTCTAGCCTAACTGAGTATAGTTTTTCATAATATGATCTCATGATATGTTGTATTTCTTGGGGTTCTGTTGTAATCTCTCCCATTTCATTTGTGATCCTACTGATTTGGGTGTTTTCCCTCTTTTTTTTTGGTGAGTTTTTCCAGTGGTTTGTCTATCTAGTTTTTTTTTTTTTCCAAAAAACCAACTCCTGGTCTCATTGATTTTTTGTACTGTTTTCTTAGTTTCTATGTTGTTTATTTCTGCTCTGGTTTTTATTATTTCTTGCCTTCTGGTTTTGGTTGGATATCTTTGCTGCTGTTGTTCCAATTCCTTGAGCTGATTCTTTAAACTGTTGGTTTTGTCATTTTCCTGTCTTGACTTAGGCCTGTATTGCTATGAGTTTTCCCCTAATTACTGCTTTTGCTGTGTCCCACAGATTTTGACAGGTTGTCTCTTCATTATCATTTGTCTCAAGGAATCTTTCTATTTCTTCCTTGATTTGCTCTTTGATCCAGCTGTTGTTGAGCAGCATGTTGTTTAATCTCCAGGTATTAGTTTTTCTCCATTGATTCTTCTTGTAGTGAATTTTGGCCTCTGTTGCATAGTGATCTGATAGGGTGCTTCTAATGATCCTTACATTTGTGATATTATATAGGTTATATTTGTATCCTAGGATATGGTCTATTCTGGAGAAGGTTCCATGTGGGCTTGAGCAGAATGTGTATTCTGTTTTCTGGGGATGGAGTGTCCTATAAAAGTTTATTAGCCCTAGATCTTCTAAATTTTTTTTATTTAGGGCTCTTATTTCTTTGCTGTTTTTCTGTTTGGTGGATCTGTCCATTGGTGATAGTGGAGTATTGAGATCCCCTACAATTGTCACATTTCCCTTCATGTGTTTCTCCAGGTTTGCAAGCAGTTGCCTCACATATTTTGCTGGCTGTACATTAGGTGCATATATATTGACCAGGGTTAGTACTTCTTGATATAGTATTCTCCTGATCAGTAAGTAGTGTCCCTCTTTGTCCCTGATCACTTTTTTGAGGTTGAATGGAATTTGGTCTGATATAAGAATGGTTGTCGCTGCTCTTTTTTGTTTTCTATTAGCCTGAATAATTAATTTCCATCCTTTTATTCTGAGCCTGTGCTTGTCCTGTAGTTGTAGGTGTTTTTCTTCAGGCAGCAGAAGTCTGGTTTATGTTTTCTAATCCAGTTCTCTACTATGTGTCTCTTAATGGAAGAATTTTGTCAGTTAACATTTAGGGAGATTATTGACAGAAAGGACTGTTGTGCAGTTGTCTTGTGTAGGGGGTTGTTGTTACAATCTGGGGTTTGGATTGTGTAATTCATCTCTGAGTAGGTAGGTTAGGAATGGTTTTGTTTGAGCAAATAATGCAAGCTTGATTTTGTTTGAGAATGTTTTTATTCTGCCCTCCCATACGAATGAAAGTTTTCCTGGATATTGGACCCTAGGTTGAAATTTTCTTTCATTCATTCTTGTTTGAATTATTCTTGTTTGAATAATTATTGTTTGAATTATTTTAAATGGGAGATCTGGTTTGATTCTTATGTACCTTTCTTTGTATTTGAGGGTTTTTTCCCCCTTATTGCTTTAAGGAGATCATCTTTCTCTTTGTTTTTTTTTTTTTTTTTTGTGTGTGTGTGTGTGTGGTTTTTTTTTTTTTTTTTTTGCCATTTGGATTACTATATGTCTTGGTGTTTGTTTGTTAGGGTCTATTTTATTAGGGACTCTCTTCACTTCCTGGATTTGCACTGAGTCTTCTTTCCAGAGGGTGGGAAATTTTTCTGTTAATATTTCCCTGACTACTTGTTCTTCCCCTTGTCCTATTTCCTCCCCTTCTGGTATACCCACAATTCTTAAGTTATTTCTTTTGTCCTTGTTCATTAGATACTGGACTTTTCCTTTTAGTGCTTTGCCTTTTATTTCCTTGCTGGTTTCTTGGTCGGTTTTTGTTTGCAATTTTCTTTCAAGTTCTTCGATATGCTTCTCCAACTATGTGATCCTGCTCATATGGCTTGTTACATTGTCTTTTAACTCCTTTCATTCCCCTTGTATAAAATCTCTCATATTCTTTGACAGTTCTTCTTAATTTGGCTGATTTGTTCCTCCATGAATTTCTTATATTCGGTGGCTAGCGTTTTCTTCATTTTCTTAATCAAGGCTTCCATTTTGTTCTTCATGGCTGCTTTTAAGTCTCCTTCCAATTGATCTGTTTTGGTGGACTTGGAAACTTGCTAGGGTTTCTTCATATCTCCAGATGTTAGGGTTCTCCTTAATTTACCCATATTTCTTTGCATTTATTGGTGTGGCTTGGAGTGCAGTGCCTTCTGAGTTCAGCCTGCTTTTGCCCCCTGTGGTATGGGGATGGGTCCCCTCCCTGAGCATGGTTCTGGAGGGGTCTGTTGGGTATGCTTTCCGAGCTTTGGCTCCTCCTATGCTCTCTAGAAGGGCCTGGTCTTTTTTTTCCTTTTGTTGGCAGCAAGTGCAGTTCCACTCCTGGCCACAATGTTGGAGGGCGCTGTTGAGCCTAGCTCCCTACCTCATTCCTTTCCCTGGGAGTCAGCGGAGCTCCACCCCCTCCGAGCCTCAGCTGAGGAAATTCCCTCAGCCAAACCCACCTGGCGTTCACTCTTTGCCCCTGGGAGTCCCAGGTCCACTCTGGGGCTCAGAGGGCAGGCTGCTCTTGGAAACCCCAAGGTCCGGGTAGTAGACCAAAGTTCACCCAGTCTATAAGCTCTAGCCCTTCCCAGCGGTGCAGAGTGGGTCAGGTGCAGGGTTCTCTGGGTGCCCACGTTGGGAGGTGGCCAGGTGGCGCACTTGCCCTGCCTGTAGTCAGGTCGGGGGTCCCTGAATTCAGGCACGGGGGTCTGGCGCTCACGCAGGGAGGTGGCCTGTTGGCAGGCGCACTCAACCTGCCTGGAGTCATGTTGGGGGGGTCTTGGGCCTGGCGCAGGGCTGCTATGGAACGTGGGGGTCTGGCGCCCACGTGGGGAGGTGGCTGGGTGGTGGGTGCACTCACCCTGCCTGGAGTTGGGTTGGGAGTGTCCCTGAGGTCTGGCATGTGGATGCTGCAGAATGTGGGGGGTCCAGCGCCCATGTGGGGATGTGGCCGGGTGGCAGGCGCACTCACCCTGCCTGGAGTTGTGTCAGGAGGGTCCCTAGGGTCTGACGAGGGGGTCTGACTCCCACGTGGGGAGGTGGCTGGTTGGCGGGCACACTCACCCTGCCTGGAGTCGGGTGGAGTGGGTCCCTGGGGCCTGGTGTGGGGCTGCTGTGGAATGTGGGGGTCCGTTGCCCATGTGGGTAGGTGGCCAGGTGGTGGGCACACTCATCCTGCCTGGAGTCGAGTTGAGGGGGGTCCCTGGGGTCTGGCCGGGGCTGCTGCTGAATGGGGAGGTCCAGCGCCCATGTGGGGAAGTGGCCGGGTGGCATGCACACTCTCCCCTTTTCTATTCTTATTGAGAACTTTCCATTCTTCAAAAGCTGTTCTTTTGTAAGGAAAAATACCCTCTCTGAGTGGCCTGTTTTTACTTCTGGGTTGTGGTTCTTTTGCTCCATCTACTAAGAACTCATTATTTGCATGTCAAAAGATGGGTGTTCCCTGCTTTTGAGTTCCTTCAGAGCTAAAAGATTTCTTGTTTATTCTTCCTCCTATTGAAGGCAAATTGGTAGTGGTTGACTTATAGCAAGTGAGCTTTAGGGAAATAAAATTTAAGGAGTAACTGCCCAGTCCTGAGTAACCCAAAGGCATGACGACCTATTTGAAATGTAAAACATGAGCTCTTTGGAAATGGAGAAACTGAGGCTCCACCTGTAAAAATCACCTCACTATCTGTATCTCCAACCCCAGGTAAATGCGTCTGAATCAGAGTCATAGAAGAAATAATCCAGACCAGGCTAAGGGTGAAACACTTGTAGTCTGGCAGTCTTTTACCTTGTATAAAGTCTTGCTCCCTGCCAGACTAGAGTTTTTATTGAGTATAGAGAAAACCTCAAGGTGGGGAAGCTATCCTGAACCTGTCATGCCAGGTTTACATATAAGACAATTATTGTTTTGGATGAAACCAAGTTGTAAACAAACATATACAAAAAAACTTGAACTTTGTTTTAGGTAAAATAAGGTGTTCAAAAATTGAGGGGTACATAAGCCATGTCCTACTGTTCTCTGCTAATGGCAGAAACCCCAGACCAGAACTTACAAAAGTGGTTGTTATTTTGCATAGGCACCATAAAAGTTGGCTGTAATAGCATTAAAGTTTAAACTGTATACATCATTCAAAACGATTAACTTTTTCCATATTTTTGTCTTTTATATATCACAACATTTTTCATAGACTTCTCTGAATAAAAACATTAGAAACTCTCTGTAGGTATGCTTAATTAAAAATTTCTTAAACATTCTTACATCACGCACTGTAATACAAGAACATCTGATTACTATCCATAACTTCTCCAAACAAAATTACAAGAACATTTTTCAGATATATACACAGTTTGAAAATAAGTTTGCTAAAACATTCTTATAATGAGCACTGATAATAAGAGTCTATAGAATTTAAGTTTCTTTTCCATTTATTTCTGTTGTCAAAAAGATTAAAACATTTTTGCAGACATAATTTGAAAATGAATTGCTGCTATACACAACATATACCATATATACAATATATCTATATACAATATATACTATATATACATATATGTGTGTATATAATATATATGCTATATATACAATATGTACTACATAGACAATATATACTATATATGTGTATATATACTATAAACTATATATAGTAGTATATACTATACTACTATACACATACTATACACAAACTTCATAACTATTGGGAAACATTATCTAGGATAGCTGAGATATTTTAAAATTTTAACAACAGTATGCATTTCCCCAGAATTATGCAAACTAACATTAAACTACTAAAGTTGGATATAAAATCTTCTGTTTGCAGTGAAGTATAAAAGAAAACAATAAGATCCATATAAATAAAACACAATTTAACCTGCAATATAGTGACTGATGCAAATAGGATCAAGAGATAAATCTAGGAGAAAGTTACAAGGGGCTCTGAAAGTAGCTTCTCCTCAGCTGGTCTTAAGCTGGTCTTAGATCCTCCATCTTCTCCATCTTCACATTCTTTATTAGACTTCAATAAGATGAAACAGGTTAGTGATCCAAAATTATTTCAAAAGGCATCTCTGGTAGAAAAAATATTGTAGACTTTAGTGTCTGAGATGCTTCTCAGTGTCTTCACCTCTTTCCCCTTTATTGCCTGCTTCTGACCCTCCTGAGGGGGGCTCTGACACCTTAGGTATTATAGCAGCTAAGCAAGGCCAGGGAAAGAATCAACAGAACATATATTGATTGGGAGAACATCTGCTAACTTTCACTGGCATTCTGCTGGGTCCAGATACATTAGTAGCTTTTAGTCATCTCTCTCCTTTTACAACATCAAACTCTACAGTCTTCCCATCATTAACACAACACAGAAAATTCCTAGGATTGTTTCTCTTAATAGCTGTTCATTGAACAAAAATATCTTTTTGGTGTCATTTTTGTGATAAATCCATAACCATTCCAGACATTGAATCATTTGACAGTACCCAGGAACTGAATTGCCAGCATTGGCTTGTCTACCTAACTCGGTGCTTTGGGGGCATGGGGGTATCTCTGACTGAGCCATTTTCATACTCTGAGTCTACAAAGTTGATAGCTCATTCATCACTCTTGGGCTATGGGGGGTCTCTGTTTACTGCCAGTAGTAAACTATAATGTATCAGCCTTTTAGATTGAGAACTCTTAACCACTGGGAAGGCCCTCTTCTCTTCTTGTGGCATGTGTGCAGGAGAATTACTAGAAAGCCAGGCACATACAGTCCAGAGTGAGAAATTAAGGTAGATGGACTAAAACAACATGAAGCCATTTATAACAGAAACCATGTTCACTGATGTTCCAGTGAAAGGCATAGCACATTCAGTTCTGCTCAAAGGGGCTCTCATGGCAACAATCAACTACAAGGTCAAGTCAGTTACCATTGTTACAGTCCTTTTAGGTCCTTAGGTACTAGGTTGCTATTCAGGCACCAGTTATAAAATCACCTCACATGCTGTATCTCCAATCCCAGAATGACTCTGAATCAGTGTCACAGAAGAAATAATTCAGACCAGGCTGAGAGTGAAACACGTGTAGTCTGGCAGTCTTTTACCTTGTATGGAGCCATGTTACTTCCCAGAATAAAACTTTTATTGACTATAGAGACCACCCCAAATTGAGCTATGTTGGACCTGTCTCACTCAAGTTTATATATAAGTTTATATATAAGACAATGACTGCAGGCGGCTTTTGTCCTATAGCACCAGCTGAGCTTCAATAAATTAGGTTCAGGGGAGTGGGTTAAACACGACCAGAGTACGAAACAATATTGAAGAAATGATTGCCACACACGAAGTATGGGAAGTCATGTCTGGTGAGCGTGTGACAAATTTACTTTTTAAGTAGGAAGTTTTTATAAGAGGTTAAGTCAGTCATAGGTATTGAGTAGAATATTTACAATTAAAAAGCAGAGTTAAACAGTAAACAGTACATTAAGCTATGGATGTGAGCTATAAAAATTCTGAGTTATAAAGGAGAAGATCATAACTCAAGGCAGCTCCAGCAACTAACTTCAGATGCAAAATAAGAGATTATTAAGAAGTAGAAAAAAATTTAGGAACACATTCTTCACAGGGATGTGTTCTATTATTTTAGAGGTCATGTGAAAGAAAAAACTAAATTCACTAAGATGTAGTTCTCATTTTCTGGGAAGAATCACTAGCCCAGGATCTGCATTCTGGCTATGCCTTTGATTACCAGAAACTGAGGCTGCAAGGACATATATGTAAAAGAGGAAAAATATTGTCTTTTATTTTACTGCTAAATATTATCCAGAAAAGGGGTTTTCTTAGTAATTTTGGTGTTAGATTTCTCTGAGCAGAAGAATTTAATTGAGGCCATATTTTGGCCTGTGTTATTACAAAAGAGAGATAACCAAATATGACAGAATATGTAATGTCAGTACCACGGTATGAATTTCAAAAATATCTCTTTGTGAATTCCTCAACTCTTCATGCAGGGACAGAAGCATTCACAGCAGGCCTTTTGAGGAACCTCCTGGGGGTTTTATCAGTTATCCACACCAGGGAAATCCAGGGATACATCTGTTGGGCCTACTGAGTTCCCCTTAAACGGAGATGTCTATGCATGGCATGGCATACAATCTTTGTTTTGGATGAAACCAAATTGTAAACAAACAGATACAATAAACCAAGAATGAACTTTGTTTTAGGTAAAATAAGGTGTATCACCCAGAGAAGAGATGCTACTAACAAATCTAAGGCCTTGTTGATATTGAAGAAGGATAATCAATCTAGGATTAACTTGTAAGTGTCTAGAGAAATCCAGGGTGAGAAGATTTGGAGAAACTAACATACCTTCTCCTAAAAGCAATTAACGGCTGGCTTAATTTCAAGCCCTGGCTTAGCATATATCTTTCTCTCCTCAGCTTTTTCCATGCTGGGAAAGTTCATGTTTTCTCTTGAATATGTATTCTTGTCTTTATCTACCCTTAGTTATTTCTAAGTAAATTTCTTTTAATAAAAACTTTTGAGTGGGAGCTAGTGTAATAGCACAGAGTGGAAAGAGCTTTCCTTGCAAATGGCTGACATAGGTTTAATCCTTGGCATGTCATATGGCCTCCAGAATACACCAGGGGTAATACTGAGTACAGAGTCAGGAGTAACCTCTAAGCATCACTGGAAATGGTCCAAAACAGAGTCCTATATTGCATTACTATGTTGCCTGATTCTAAAATTCTTTTCTTCAGTGGAAGGTGAAGGACCTAAAAATCCAAAGCTAAGGTGAGAACTGACCTTGTTTCCCTGTAAATAGCAATTCCCAGCTACAAAGTATCCCTTACTCCAAAGCCCTAAGCTTCCTGTTGATTGTCAGGCATGCCCACACCTGAAATGGGTGGGGGATCTTGAACAAAGACTAATAGAGTTGGGCTGGGAGAACAGAAGAAAAAAAAAAGGCAGAGAGCCAGAAAAGAGGCAGCAAGGAAGCATGTAGAGAAGCTGAAAGGGAGACAGAAAGAGCTCCTGAGAGAGAGTTGAGTTAGGCAGACATGTCGCAGAATCTGCACATGGCAGAGAAAAAGCCATGATGGAATAAAGCAAGCTGACTCCAATGAAACTTTAACTGACTGTGAATTATTTTACTGCTTCTACCCTTATGTAGTACTACCCTTATGTTTACCCAACACATGGACTTTTTAATTTTTTATTTACTATTAAATCAACAATTATCTCTTGAACACAGTACTGGAGAACCCAAGAAGACCTCAGCAATGGTGAGTGCCTTGATTTTCTCATCGTGGCCTTGAGCTGGACTGAGCTGGAGAGCCAAAATATTTGAGCATGTGGTGCTTATCCTAAACATGGCAGAGACCCCTTCAGTGAGCAGTGAAAGGGGCAGTGTTGAAAACTTGAAGCAACCTCCAGAGATCTAGGCTCCCAATCTTTCTTTTAGCAAAGGTGCTTTGTACGAGGACCTGGGCCCCCTAAACTTTTAGAGGTCATTGAACGAGAAAAGGCCACAGAGAAAGCTCCTTTGAAAGGAGACCTGCAGCCCCAAATCCAAAATCTGGCCCAGACAACCTCAGCTGCTTTAAGCTCCCAGGCACATGATGGCAGCGAGCTCTGCACCTCAAGATGCCCACTCTCTGTGAGCTGCAGCACAAGTGCTCCCTGTGGTAAGGTGTGTGGGGTTGTCGGGGCCTCAGGTGACATGCTCCAGCTTGAGCTGCCACAGGAAATAGTGGCCCTGGTCATGGCCCAGGATTCCACAGAACTAAAGCCCAGTGCCAGCCTGTAGACTTCGGTGAGTCGCTCCCAGCCCACTGGCATTTGGACATCATGATAATGAAGAAGAACATGGAGATCAAGATCCAAGCCCAGCATATGGTCAACTGAGGAGAAACTGTTTCAGAACCTACTGTATTTTAACTGTGTTTAAGGTTAATCTCCTAACCCTATTTGCATCGGTCATTATACTGCTGGTTAAAATATGTTTTATCTCTATGGATATTAGTGTTCTAAACCCTGCTGCAAACAGAAAAATTTGTATCTAATTTTAATGGTTTAATATTAGATTGCACATTTCTGGGGAAATTCGTGTTAGAGTTTTAAAAATTCTCAGCTATCCTAGTAAATGTTTTACAATAGATATGGTGTTTTATTGTGTATCTTAGGTAGCAACTTATATTCAAATTGTATTGTCTGCAGAAATTTTCTTGTGATTTTCTTTAAAGAAGTTTATGAAAAGGAACTAGAATTTTCTAGACTTATCAACAGCGCTTGGTATAATCATACTAAGATTTTCAAATTATAAGTGTATCTGCAAAATTTTCTAGTGTTTATGCTCAAAAAGTCTAGAAAAAATGTGATATATAAGGTATATGGGAAGGCAGCTTGTTTTGAGAGGAATTATGAACAATTTAAACTTTTATGCTTTGGGTTCTGATATGAAGTTCCTGCCTCTGTTGGAGAACAGAACAAAATCTTTGTAACTTTGCTCTTTAAAAAAAAAGAAAAAGCCTGGGCTGACCACTTAGTCCAGGGGAACAAGATACCCCCCACAACAGGCGGGTCTTCAGGGCCATGCCTGGTTAATCGGGCCCTTGGGGAGGGGGTGAGAAATTCCTCCCTATGCATCCAAAAACTACAGAACCGGGCGGGGGCACGAGCCCCCGCGCATATTTCATGTATTGAGAGTATTCCTTATTCTTATGTTATGTTTTGCATATCCAGAATATTCATTTTTTATTCTGCCCTTTCACACACCCCTACAAAGCTCTTTTTTACTCCTTAACTCTCTAACCCCCCCAAACTTCAGAAACCTACATTACTCTTTTTAACTTCAGTAGTATACAATCCTAATCACAGACCAAAGCCATGCATTGTGTGTAACAACCCCAAACTGTTTCAAGATACATAAAATGGACACGTATTTCTTTAGAATATTTTGTGTTCTTTCTCTGACAGCTATAATTCTTACTAAATGTTGTCTTATGCAGTGACGATTCTAACCACTTTTTATCTTCTCTTTTTGAGCTGTTTAACAAGGAATTTTGGTGAAAGAGTCCCCAGTTTAATGCTTATGATTGAACCATATCATGGGAATCGTTGGAATTGTTCTTATGGCCCCCATATGCGCCAATAACACCATGTGACATTGCTCTTTTTTGCATAGGCACATTAAAATGGGAAAATACTATACATACAAATAAGATCCTATCTAATAGAGATTGGTACACAAAAATCTTGTAGTGCAAAGGGATCTTACACCCTAAACATTGACATAATGACCTGGCACAGACCTCTGAAGAAAGGGCATTTTCCATTCACCCCCGAACCAGGGAAGCCATCCACGAAACATCCAGGCTGGTCTATAACATCACCTGGAAGCAATCCTCTACCACGGAAGACCCTACACTGCTCAGACATCGACCTGCTCAAAAGAGACTTCCCTTAACACTGAGAAGACTTAACAACAACAACGACCTGCTTACAGGACAGGGCTCCCTGCATTGCCCTTTGATTGTGAGGTGAAACGAGAGGACGCTCCACATCTTGACTTCAATGTAGGATATAAAGATTCCAGGATCTTTAATACAGAAACATGATACCAACAACAGAGACTGTGTGAAAAATAAAAGTGTGTTGACACTACAGACAGTGTCTTGGATTGGACAATCTAGCTTGCCTGGAGCCTAGAGTTGGTCTTCTGCCAGGAAACTTCAGGGGTCGGGTCTCTTTGTATTTAGGCCAAGGTTATTTCTTTCCATGTCCCTAATATTTTGGTGGGCCTATGCAAACAACAATTGCCACTCTAACACCATTTTTACTGTGATCCTTTGACTCTAATCCTTAAAAAGAACCCACTTAAAATTTGAGGTTAACTTAAGCTAATATGCATGTATATGGAAATGTAAAAAAAATACTATGCCTGTAATGTTTAAGGTGTTAGGTATGTTTTATGGCTTTAGATTATGTTGTGTGCTGTTAAGAAATATTATAATGTGTTACAATCTGGGGACTTGAGGGACAAAGTAATTGTACATGGATTTTTTCTTATTTATCTTAATGTTCTTTGCCTGAAATTTCAAAGTTAATATATCAGCAAGGGGACTTCTGAGAATTATGCTATGGGTGATTGTCCTTCCACTGTAACTTTACCTTGTCCTCTTTCTTTGCATCCTTGTTCTCACAATTAAAAATAAAAAAAAATTAATTAAAAAAAGAAAAAGAAAAAGGATGTTTTATTATTGGTTCACAGGCAGGTCTCAGGACCGGGGTGATTCTAGTTGCCAACAACGAAGGAGTTCCTCAGGACCACAACTATGTTTTCACACAGAAACATCTTGCCATGTATTGGTCCTTGTTCACTGCCTTGGACTTCTTCCCCCTGCTACTCTTGGGGATTTCAATTCACATTTCCTTCACATTCTCCAGCACCATATTGAAGTGTCTGTCAAAGGTCTTCACGTGTCCCAAGAGCTTCATGTTGTTGCAGCAATTGATGAGCACCTGCATGTTTTTATTCACCAACTGTGGAAACACGGAGAGTCAATCGGTGTTGAACTCCTCCTGCTGCCTCTTTTGCAGCTCCTTGGGCATCATCTCACTCTTGGGTTAGTTGAGGAGTCACCCTGCCAGACTGAATTCAGATTGCTGAGAAATTCTATGGCGTCAATAACATCTCAGGCAAGGCAGAATATACAGACTCCGGGTACCTTGGTAGGCCATGAGCACATGTGCCATGAAGGTGCACAGACCAACCTTACATATTTTGACATGCACCAGGCATTTCCCCAGGTGGACCAGAAAATGGCTTGAAGCTGATATTGAAAGAGAAGCCTCAGTTTCCCCTTGCCAGCTGCCATGAGCGGTGTCATTATTGGCTGGTCTTATTATACATTTTTTAAACATTCCTGTAATTTCACAGGACCGTCCTATTCTGCTGAGTTTAGGCTCACCAGGACACTAAAATAGCAGTAATTCCTTACTGCAAATGGCCAGACAGGTAACCCCATTAAACCAGTTTATAGGATCCTGGCATTTGTTGGTAGCTTCTTGTTAACTGATGAGAAATGCAAAGATACTTTAAAAGGACCCCTTATTTTTTAATATAATTTTTATTTTGATCATAATGGCTTACATATTGTTGACAATAATATTTTAGGTACATATTTACATAAAATTAGGGTGGATTCCCACCACCAATTTGTCCTCCCTACACCTTCGTTTTTGTCCTACCTCCCATATCCTCTTCCCTCACCCCCAGGGCTGCTAGAATATATATGTGGTCCCCTCTGTACCTAGCCTACTACTTAGTAGTCTTGCACCTGTTTGGTCTTGGTGCCTCCCTTATTTCCCCCTCTAACTGGGAGGCAGGACTAACTAGTTCAAGTTATGTGGTATTGTTTGAAGAAGAGAAAAGTAATAAACTGGGGTAAAAGTCTAATACTCCAAAAATGGGCAGAATCCTTCTAGAGGCTCTCATCATTGATTTGAGAGGCGAAGGAGAAAAAGAAGGTGAAACACTCCACCAGTACAAAAAGAAGTGTCAAATATTCAGTGAGGACTCCAACAATAACAATAAGCAATACAGAAAAACAACAACAACAACAACAACAAAAAAAACCCCACCATGATCTTGAGATAAGAAACATGGCATAGCTCATAAAGAAAGAAAAGAAAAGAAGAGAAAAAAATAAGTATAACTGGGGACAACAACTTCAATAACCACACCCAAACAAAGAAATCGACCAAAAATAGATAGGTAAATAATAATAATAATGATAAATGAAGATAAAAATAATATATAAAAATAAACAATGTTTTGTGCTTTTTGCTTTTTTTCACCCCTCCTGCCCTGGCACAGTAAATATTGGGGTCATTCGAAAAGGAATTCACTTGGCCTAAGAGATATGGGGTTTCTCCGCCCTTGGAGTATATTGTTATGGGATCAACTATAGACTCTGTTCAGGCTCATTTACTCTCCCGGTGGTGCTTTTCTGGTGTTTGGAAGACTTCTGGTCCATCCAAGGTGATACAGTCAGACTTCTGTATCTATCGATCTCAGTATCTGCACAGGTCCAGGGGTGGGACTTATGATGAAGTCAGTCTTTGTGGTTCTAGAAGTTCTATTCCCTCAGTGTCATTTTAATCCATCTTCTGTGGTTGGTGGTCTTGGTCTTTGCACTGAACCCAGGATGGCACCTAGGATAGCGTTTTTCTTTGTGTTTCCAGAAGCCCCATCCCATTTCGTTACAATTGTCTCTGCCAGACCTTTGGAACTGGGTATCATATTTATTGTGCAGGTCGTAGTTCAAACCCTGGACTAGGGCTTTTTTATTGGTCCCAAGATATATACAGTCTGGTCATGGTTCTAGCAGCCAGTCATCTGTAAATTGCAATCTTGGCTTTTGGACCTACCAAAGGGTGACATGTCTTCTGATTTTGTCTTATCGTTAGCTGGTAAGGTAGGATAACCTGCTCTTAGGTCAAGTTGTTCCCATTTTCCTCGTTGTCAGGATATCATATTAGAGCTGGCACTTGTTGGTGACCCAGCAGTATTAAGTCTGTCCTGGATGGGATTTGTTTCCTGTAGCTGTTGTGAAGAACTGTGCCATTTCTATGTCTGGGATCCAGGGTTCAAAGATTGACGGATGGTATCTAATCACCTGAGGTCTAAGTTGATTCCATATGACATATTTTCAAGGTAGGAAATATCCCTGTATTGTAAACAACTATGAGTTCCTATCTCTAGTAGATAAGAGCTCTTTTTTATATGTAAGATTTCCCCCTTTTTAGTGTGCCTTTTCAGGGAGAAATGGTGCTACATTATATTGTCGGTGCATTTGGGGGTGGACAGAGGAGAAAACAGAAACAGGTCACATCCCCCAAAAATATAAAAAAAATAGGAATAAAAAAAAAAAAAAAAAAAAAAAAAGAAGGTTCATGGGGCCGGGTAGGTGGCGCTGGAGGTAAGGTGTCTGCCTTGGAAGCGCTAGCCAAGGAAGGACCTCGGTTCGATCCCCCGGCGTCCCATATGGTCCACCCAAGCCAGGGGCGATTTCTGAGCACATAGCCAGGAGTAACCCCTGAGCGTCAAACGGGTGTGGCCCAAAAACCAAAAAAAAAAAAAAAAAATAGGAATAAATATGTATGTGCTCACATATGTATATATAGAACAGACATTTAAAAAATGAATTAATGAAGTATTTAAAGGACCAAAGTGATGCAAAAGACTACCTTACATTTGGGGAAAAGCAGGTAAAGAGGTGGTGTGATACAGGTCTTATGCCTATGTTGGAAGTACAGGTTTTTCCATTGTCTTTTGGGTTTTTCTTGTGGTATGTGGGTTCCCAGGCACCTTTCCATCACAACCACTGACCTTCTTCAGATTGGCAGAAGATATGCGGCAGGGAGGTCTTGGAAGAGTTCTTGCAATGGGGATACTTTTGGAACTAAGTTCGGTTTCAAGTAACAGTCCACGTTAGGGGGAGTTGGTAGGGAGGGCCATGTAGCATAAGTCTGCAGGGGAGTTGTCTGCCTTTTCTTGCAGGAGACAAGGTGTGGGTTTGACTGGGTGTCCCTTCGCTTGGGTGCTGGGTACTGGTTCGTTGGGGTAGGAGGTCAATCTTGATTCCTAATAGATTAAGGACTGTGGGCGAAGAGTTTTAATATGGTGGGAGGTCTGGATGGGATTGCGGGGTGAAGGGATAGTTGGATTTCTAAAGGGGGAAAAGGGGAATGTATATGGAAGGGGTAGGAAGGAAGAAAAGAGAAAATACATTAGAAAGAAAGGGAGAAGAGAAAAGGAAAAAAGTAAAGAGAAGAATAGAAAAGAAAAAAATAAAAAAGAAAGTAGTGAGAAGAGAGAAAATAGCAAGGGAATGCTAGTTTGCTTGAATGTGTTCGATGAGTAGAGCCTGTAGTTTAAGTCTGTACATCGCAATTACTGCTTCGGTGGTCTGACTGGTCACGTGCTTCAATTCCTAAAAGAAGGTATCACCTAGAGATAAAGTGTATGTTAAAGAGTTTTCTCAGGGCCATCTCGTAGTGCAAGCTAGGTATGGTATCTCGTGTGGTATTCCGAGCTGCCATCTTAGTTTTTCCGCCCTTTGTATCCAAGAACGCCTGTAGACAGAAAAGCTGAGAGGTTATTTTAAATATAGTAAGATAAAGGCATTAAAACAGTGTTATGGAATGTTTCCATTGGAGTCAGTGATTTCCCGTGGTATTCTTTACCTGTGTTCCTGTATACGATCTCTAAGGGATTATTGTGGGGCCCCTTATTTTTAACTTTATTATACTATGTTTTTCTCCACCTGGTAGAGTTCTTCTGTTAGAAGCAAGTTCAGACTCTAAAAGAAAATGTTTCCCCCATCAGATATCGCCAGTATTCCTTACACAGTCATAGAAATAATAGAGTATGCCACTGTATAAATCATGGAAATACCTCATGAAAGTCCTCAAAATTACTTATCTATGGACTAACTGCTAATTTTTGTTTGTTTGGGGGCCACACCTAGTTGTTTTCAGAACTTCCTCCTGGCTCTGTTCTCCTGGGTTTTTCTGGTCCAGCTCAGAGGATCACATGAGTTACAGAGATAAAATATAAGAAGGGGAGAAAGAAATGTTGTAAATGCCTATTTTTTTTGTTAGAAAAAATATCAGGCATAGAAGTCTTGAAGTAGTAATTTGTTTGATATGTCCAAGAACAGAAAGAGGTACAGTGAAGCTTTGAGAAAAATGAACTCTATCTACATTATGTAAGGCTTTTGGACCCATGGTAGAGACATGGGATTCCAACATTCATCTCATAGAATGGCATTTAGAGTTTTTGAATAAAAAGGCATAGAAAAATGGTGAGTTTACTATTTGTGTTATTAATGCATGCAACAAGTGACAAGTAAAACGAAGTACTTGTTCTAGTAACCCAACAATCTGGAATCAATAAATCTACCTCCTCATACAGTTTTTAAACTACATTCTTTCATATATACTAATTCTCTAGAAAAATTTCCTGTCTTCATTCCAAATTGCTTTTGTCACTGCTTTGCAAAATCTATTCATTTTTCAAGGCCTCTAAGTTTTATGTCTTTCATATCCTTCATTATAAGAAACACTATTGATTAAATTTACATTATCTCTCTATATATATTTTACAAATCTTGCACATATATATTTAAGGTAATTAGGTCCATACCCACAACCAGTGTTGTCCTCCCTCCACCCCTGTTTCTTGCATGTATCCTATATTTCCTCATTTTACTCTCTGAACTGCTAGTGTAGCTAGTCCCAGCTGTATATCTCTTGATGTAGATTGGGTATCTTGATTCTGTTGTTGATTACTTTGAGTTTTGTGTTTGGGTCTGATCATTTTTTATTCCCAGTCAATGTTCATACAACTGTTTGCTCCTGGTATCATCCACGTTTTTTCTTCCCCTTCATTTATGAGGCAAAAGAAGATAAACAAAGCTCTGTGGTTCTCTTGGAAAAAGGGGGGGAAAATATGCTGAGAGGGGTGTGTCTAGGAGCTATCAATATCAATTTAAAAAAGAAAAGGAAAAAGAAAAAAAGAAGACAACCAGGCACTGACAAGAAACTCGACAGCAAAAATAAACACCAGCCTAAATGGATACAATGTGAGAGGGGGGGAAAAAAAGAAAAAGAAAAAGAAAAAAAAGTAAGAAGGGTGAGAGAAAGAAGGGTGTGGCAAGGATTTTTGTTTCTCTCTTTTTTTTCTGCATAAGCACAGTAAGTATTGGGGAAATTAGAAAGGGAATTCTCTTGGCCTAAAATATATTGGGTACTATATTGTCATGGAACGACTACAGACTCATTGATGAACCCCAAGGTCCCTTTCTGATGCCAGAAAACATTCTCCTCAGCTGTGGTTGACAAAATCTGTCCTCTGTAATTAGAGATCTTGTTATTTGCACAGATTATACGAAGAAATCTAGGATCGGGTCTTTATGATTCTAGGAGTTCTGCTTCAAGATTGTTGTAGTCTGTCTTCTGTAGTTAGTGATCTTAGTTTTTGCACAGATCCTAGTATGAAGCCTAGGGTATAGTCTTTCCTTGTGGTTCCAGAAGTTCTGTTTAGTAGCAGTTGTCAAAGTCAGATATCTGGAATTAAAAATCTTGGTTTTAGTATAAATCCTAGGCAAAAGCTTAACCTAGGGTCTTTCCTATTGGTCTCAGGTAATGTTCTGCTCAGTAGTTGTTGTCAAAGTCAGTCTAATTGGTAATCTGGGTTTTTGTGTCTTCTGACTTTATATTACCATTAGGTGATATGATAGGGGATTCTGCTCTTTGATCAAGTTGTTGCTGTTTTCATGTCATCAGGATGTCATATCAAACTGATACAGGCTAGTGCCATAGTGGTATTAGGGACTCCAGGTTGAGTTTGATTCCTGGTGCTGTTGCAGAAAACTGTATTGGTTTTATTTTTAGGGTTTGTGGTTTGAGTTGGATGGTCACTGTTCTATGAATGGAGTCTAAGTGAAATCATCATGGCATACATTTAGGGTGGGAGATACCCCTTGTATTATAAAATTTATGTATTTTTTTTATCCCTAGTAGATAAGAGCTTTTTTCTATACTTAAGACTTACCTCTTTTTATTGTGTCTATGCAAAAGGGAACATTGCCATATTATATTGCCAGTACATTTGGGGTAATAATGACAAGCTATAAAATCTCTTTGCCCTGGTTTTGACCAGAGCATTTGTCCCAAGAAATACTTTATCTTCTGGACATTTGTATCAAGCAGAACCAAAGAAACAAAATTAAAAATAAATATATTTATATAAAAATAGAGAAAAATAAAATAATAATACAAAAATATAAAAATAATAGTATATTAAAAAGGATGGAGAAGGTTACCATTATCTTTGGTAATAAAAGAGGTATAATTATTGAGGTATTAAACATAGTAGGAAAATATAGATATCCCCATTAAGTCTTTTGATATATTCTTGGGATGGGGTGGGATCCAGGGCACATTTTCATCCCACACTGTGGTCTTATTGGGTTTGAGCAGTGGTTCTTAAATAGTGGGGCACGCAGCCCAGATGGGTGGCACGAGGCACCATAAAGTGGGGTGTGTTTGGCCTCGTCAAACACTGTCATAACAAGCTAAGCCTTGTGTTTATGTCTCTGTATGTCTCTGAAGCTGAGAGTTGCTGTGTCCTGCTTCAAACCCTGCTTTGAAAAGCTATGCATTGCAAAACGTGCTCAATATAGCCATTAATCCAGATATCACCTCTGATTAAAATATCAGCTCAAAATATTTTATATATTTTTGTTTTGCAGGGTAAAGATATTTTTAATAAAGAAACTATTGACAGTCATGCGGTGGGGGCACAAAAATGTTTTCTTCTTCCTAGTGGGGCATGACAAAATAATTGAGAAGCACTGGGTTTGAGTGATGGATTGCAGCAGTTAAGGGATAAGGTAGTGTCCTTGAGCTGAGGGTCCTTCTGGAGCTGAATCAGGCAGCATGCAACAGTCCACATTGGGATGTGTGAGGAGAGGAAAGTCCATATCGAATGAGTCAGTAGTATGGTGGTTGTAGCCTCTTGCCACTTTGCGAGATGAGGGACTGAGAGTGTGTCCTTTCAACATGGTGCCTGGGTGGTGGCATATTGTGGAAGGAGGTTGGTCTCAATATCTGTTGTGTTAAGAACTGAGGGTTAAGAGGGTTAAAATGTGAAGGATAATGGATCAGGGTTGGAAGAACAAGTGGATAGGAGATCTGAAGGAAGGGAGAGATAATATCTAAGAGGGATATATACAATGTAGGCATGGATTGTTTACAATATAAATGGACTAGATTTAGGGGAGTCCACAATAAACAAACTCATGCCCACTTATAGACAAATATTAGAGATCTATTAATAATTTTTAGATGACGGATCCTGATAGAATGTGTCTGAGTACTTAAGAAATAAATTAAGAAATGATAAATAGGGGCCGGGTGGTGGCGCTAAAGGTAAGGTGCCTGCCTTGCCTGCGCTAGCCTTGGACGGACCACAGTTCGATCCCCCGGTGTCCCATATGGTCTCCCAAGCCAGGAGCAACTTCTGAGCACATAGCCAGGAGTAACCCCTGAGCGTTACCGGGTATGGCCCAAAAACCAAAAAAAAAAAAAAAAGAAATGATAAATAGGGGCCAGAGAAATAGCACAGCAGTAAGGTATTTGCCTTGCATGTAGCTAATACAGGACAGACCCAGGTTCATTTCCTGGCAGTCCATATGATCCCTTGAGCCTGCTAGGAATGATTTTTGAGTGCAGTGGTAGGATTGAATGCCACCTGAGTGCCACTAGATGCGAACAAAAAACAAACAAACAAACAAAAAAGATAAATAACTATCTAAAATATAGATTAGAAGCTAAAGAAAAAAGGAAATGAAAAGAAATAAGAGAGAGAAAAGAGAAGAGGTTAAATAAACAAACAAATAAATAAAATGAAAAATAAAAGTTAAAAAATTGGGCCAGAGACTCTGAGTCTTAAAGTTTTCTAATTTCTAGTTGCTTTGGCACTTATCACTAGCAGGGTGAACTTTGCTAAATGAAGCTTTCATGGATAGCTGTGGCTGGTGCATTTTCAAGATAAGCATAGAATTTATGTCAAGAGTACTATGCATTATGTTATTGAGCACTATAGGCAGTGTTCTCCCTAAGTAGTATCATCTGCTGTGTCTAGTGCATTGAAGTTCCTTTCCTAAAAGAAACTGACAGCATGGGCTTTATGATATAGTAGTAACATAGGTTGATTTGAAGAAGAAGAAGAAAAAGAAGAAGAAGAAGAAGAAGAAGAAGAAGAAGAAGAAGAAGAAGAAGAAGAAGAAGAAGAAGAAGAAGAAGAAGAAGAAGAAGAAGAATTAAAATAAAAAGGAAAGGGAAAAAGAAAAAAGGAAAGAGAGGAAAAAAGAAATAGAAAGAAAAGGGATAATAGTATTTTGCAAAAACATACTTGATGGTGGGACCTGTATTATAAGTCTGTGGAGCACCATAATCTGTTTTAGAACTTTCAATGCTCTTATGCTTTAGGTCCTACTAGAAGACATAATCAAAGGGAAATGGGTAATGAGTGCCAAATTGCCATGTTAGGATGTTCACCCTATATCTTCAAGAACCACTGTGGACAAAGAAGCTGGAGTTATTTTATAACAAATAAAATTAAGGCATTAGAACATATTGATAGAAAGTACTGCACCTAGAGTCGCTAGCTACCAATCATATTGTGCACCTAGTTCTGCAGATAAATACCTTAGACGTTTATCATAGGCCTTTGTAGTAAGAAGTTGAACGAAGACCTGTTTGCTCTAAACTTTGTGTTCATTGTTTCTGGTTTCTTTATGGTACTAAAGATAGTCAAGGCTTTATTTTCCCCTTTTTTCTGCTTGGTTTGAACACTTCTCCTTGTTGTATCCTGGCATCTATGGTGTCTGGAGTGTCTCACTTTTAAACCATTCTGTTTCTTCATAGAGTATTATATGTATATATGGTATATATTCTAAGTTTTTCAAATGAGAGTTCTCATTCTATATTTATCCTTCTTCTTTTGGCTTACTTCATTTAACATGTTTGCTAGTTCCATCCATGTTGCTGTAAATTCCACAATTGTATCGTTTCTAACTGCTATTTATTCCATTGTGTATAAGTAACACATCTTGATGATCCACTCATTTGTTGTTGGACATCGAGTTTGGTTCTAAATTTTGGCTATTGTGCTGGTGTGCTGCGATAAATAATGGAGTACATCCATACTTTGGGATGAATGTCCTTCTGTCTTGGGGATAGATACTAGGAATCCTGATTGCTGGGTCAAATAGCAGTTCAATTCTGTGTTTACAGAGCATCCTCCATGCTGTATTCCATAGGGGTTGTACCAGGCAGTATTCCCACCAGCAGTGGGTTAGAGTTCTTTTCTTACCACATCCCAGCCAAGAAAGATTGGTCCTCTTATTTTTTATGAGTGTCATCATCACTATTATAAGGTTGTACCTCACTGTTGTCTTGATTTGGATTTGCCTAATGATAAGTAAAGGTGAACATGTTTTCATGTGACTATTGTCCACTTGTTGATCTTTCTTTAAGTGTCTACTCATTACTTCTCCCCATTTTTCTATGGCTTTTTATAGATTTTGTGGAGCTAGCTTTTTTGAGTGCTTTATATATCCTAGATATCAGCTCTTTATCTGATGTGTTGAGTGCAAAATTTTTTCCCATTCCATTAGCTGCCTTTAAGTCTTAACCAGGTTTTCTTTCACTATTCAAAAACTTTTTAGTTTGATGTAATCCCATTTACTTGGGTTTAATGATAAAATTCTTGTCATTGGCATTTTATCATCAAAGACTTCTTTGAGTTATAAGTCTTTAAGTGTTCTACCTATTTTTTCCTCACTAAACTTTATAGTTTTGGTCTGATGTCAAGGTCTTTAATCCACTTTGAATTGACTTCTGTATAAGGTGTAAGGTATGGCTCAATCTTTAATTTCTTACAGGTGGTTATCCAGTTGTTCTAACACCATTTGTTGAAGAAACTCTTTTTATTCTATTTCAAATTCTTTACTCCTTTTCAAATATTAGTTGACCATATAATTGGGGATATATCATTAAATATTCTATTCTGACCCATTGGTCTGATACTCTTTGTTTCAGTACCATGCTGTTTTGATCGCTATGCCAATATAGTAAAGTTTCAGGTTAGGTAAAAGGTGCCACCTAGCTTCTTGTTTTTCAGTACGGATTTGGATAACCTGAATCTTTTGTGGTTCTATATGAATTTTATAACTGATTGTTCTAAGTCTTTAAAAAATGATGTCTGAATTTGGATAGGGATATATATAATATAATTGAATCTATATCATAGGTAATATAGTCATTTTGATGATGTTGACTCTACCTACTCATGAGCAAGGAATGTTCTTACAATTTCTTAGGTCCTCTTCAGTTTCTTTCTGAAGTGTTTTGAAGTTTTACTTCTCTGGCCATGTTGATCTTTGATACTATTTTAAATGGGATCAACTCCTTAATCTGTTTCTGATCTGTTTCTTTATTTGTTTAGAACAGTGGTACTGTCTTTTGTGTATTGACTTATAGCAGGCTATTTTGCTGTATTGATTGTTTCCAGGAATTTTACTGTGGAAGCTTTAGGGTTTTTGATGTATATCATCATATCATCTGCATAGAGATTTATTTTCACTTCCTCTTTCCCTATTTAGATTTCTTTGATTACCTTCTCTTGTCTGATTGCTATTGCTAAGATTTCTAAAACTATGTTGAATAAGAGAGGAGAGTATAGAAAATCTTGCCTAGTTCCTGACCTAAGTGAGTATGATGTTGGATATGTGCTTTTTATAGATAGCTGAGACTACTTGAGGAAGATTACTTTTAGTCCTATTTTTCTGAGTGTTTTCATCATGAATGGATGTTTGATTTTGTCAGATGCCTTATCTGCATTCATTGATAAGATCATGTGTTTTTGTCTTTCTTGTTGTTGATATGGTGTATGATGTTGATTGATTTGTATATGTTATACCATCCTTGCATCCCTTAGATGAAACCCACTTGGTCATGGCATATAATATTTTTATGTATTTTTGGATACACTATCTTAGTTTGCTAAGATTTTTTTGAGGATTTTTGCATTCACGTTTATTAGTGAGAATGGTATGTAGTTTTCTTTCTTCGCAGTGTCTTTGGCCTCTTTTGGAATGAGTTTGATATTAAAAGGAATTTTGGAGGATACCTGTCATTTCAATGGTTGGAAGAGCCTGAGGATCAATAGTAGTATTTCTTTCCAGAATGTTTAATATAATTCACCTGTAAAACCAACTGGTCCTGGACTATTGTCCTTAGGGAGTATCTTAATTACTGTTTCAATTTTTTAGATGTTTTTTTTTTTTGCCTATTTAGGCTTTTAACATCCTCCTTATTAAATCTTGGAAGCTAATATTCCAGATATGTGTCGGTTTCTTCTGGGCTCTCTAACTTAACTGAGTACAGTTGTCCAAAATAAGCCCTAATGATATTCGATGGATTTCATGGCATTTTGTTATTATTTCTCCCCTTTCGTTTGTGATCCTATTTATGTGGGTGTTTTTTTCTTTTGTTTTATTTTTTTATGCTTAGTCTTGTCAGCAGTTTGTCTATCTTGTTTATTCTATGGAACAACCAACTCCTGGTCTCATTGATTTTTTTGTATTGTTTTCTTTGTTTCTATGTTGTTTATTTATCCTCTTGATTTTATTATTTAGTTTTTTCTGACTGTGTTTGAGTTTATCTGTTGCTGTTTAACCAGATACTTTGGTGTCTCTTTAAGTTGTTGATTTTGTCATTTTCCACTTTCCTGACATAGGCCTATAATGCTATATGTTTTCCCCTAATTATTGCTTTTGCTGTGTCCCATAGATTTTGACAATTTGTTTCTTCATTATTCATCTTAAGGAATATTTTTATTTCTTCCTTGATTTTCTCTTTGATCCAGCTGTTTTTGAGCAGCATGTTGTTTACTTTACAGATGTTGGATTTTCTCTAGACCTTCTTTCTTACAATCAATCTTAATCTCCATCTCATAATGATATGATAAGGTGCTTCTACTAATCCTTACACTTGTGATATATGCGAGTTAGATTTATAACCTAAGGCATGGTCTATTTTAGAGAAGGATATGTTTTCACTAGAGAAGTATTTATATTCCACTTTCTGGGGGTGGACTGCCCTGTATAAATACATTAGGCATAGTTCTTCTAGTTTCTCATTTTGGGCTCTTTTTGCTAATTTTCTGAGTAGTGGATCAGTCTAGTTGAGATAATGGTGTGTTGACATTTCCTACTACTGTCACATTGCCTTTCATATGTTTATCCAGGTTTGTGAGCACATGTCATACATATTTTGTTGGCTCTGTACTTGGTGCATAATTGTTGAAAAGAGTTAGCACTTCTTGATCTAGTATTCCTCTGATCAGTAAGTAGTGACCCTCTTTGTCTCTGAGCACTTTCTTGAGGTTGAATGCAGTTTAGTCTAAGAATGGCTGTCCCGGCTTTTTTTGTTTTCCATTGGCTTGAATAATTGATTTCCATCCTTTTATTCTAAGCCTGTGTTTATCCTGTATTTTTAGGTGTGTTTCTTGCAGGCAGCAGATATCCAGTTTTTGTTTTCTGATCCAACCGTTTACTCTGTATCTTTTAATGGGGGAGTTTAGTCCATTGACATTTAAAGAGATTACTGACAGGTTTTGTTGTGCTATTGTATTGTGTAGAGTTGTGGTTACAATTGGGTGTTTGGATTGTGTAATTCAACTCTGTATAGTTTATTTAGAGTCAGTTTGGTTAGTGCAAATAGTGCAAGTTCATTTTTGTCTGAGAATGTTTTAGGTTCTCCCTCCTATCTGAATGAGGTTTTGTTGGGTAGTGGACTCTAGGTTAAAAGTTTCTTTTATTCAGTAGTTCAATTATGTCATTCCACTGTCTTCTTGCTTGAATTGTTTTAAATAGAAGAACTGGTTTGATTCTTATTTTTCTTACTTTGTGTTTGAGGTTTTTTCTCACTTATTGCTTTAAGGAATTCATCTTTCTCTTTAGTTTTTGCCATTTGGATTACTATATGTCTGGGTTTATTATTGGTTTATTAGAACATGTTTTATTAGGGATCCTTTTGACCTCTTAGATTTATACCAGTGCCTCTTTCCATAGGGTGGGAAAAAAATTTCCCCTCACTACTTGTTTTTCCTTTTTTCTTTTTCTTCTCCTTCTGGCATTTCTAAAAATTGTAGGTTATTTCTTTTGGTTTTGTTCATTAAGTACCTAATGTTTCTTCTAATGTTTTACCTTTTATTTCCTTATTGAATCTTTTGTCAGTGTTTAATTGTAGTTATTCTTCAAGTTTCTTTATGCGACTGTGTAATTCTGCTATTATGGCTTGCTAATATTATTTTTATTTCTCTTAATTACATTTGTAAGGATTCTCTCATCTTCTGTAAAAGTTCTTCCTTGAGTTGAATTGTTTATCTAAGTATTTCTTGATTTTTTACCCTACTGATTCCTTGATTCCTTCGGCTATATCTATTTTTTATTTTTATGTCCTCATCTACTGATCTCGTGCATTTTGGTGGACTTGGAAAGTTGCTAGGATTTCTCTTTATATCCACAGCTTCTAGTGTTTTACTTTCCTTAGTTAACCCAAATTTCTTAGCATTTGATAGCTTAGATAGTTGAAATTTCAGGTTGCTTGATCATGAGGTCTGCTGAACTTACTGTGTTAGATGTGATTAGAGGTATATCCGATTTAGAGTTTATTTTTTCTAATTGAGTGAGCTTGTCATAGTATGGCAGAAGTACTACAATCTACTTCATTGTTTTGCTGTTCTTTATTATAGGCGGTGGATTATCTGAGGTAAATAAGTATTAGATCTGGCCTGCCTAGACCTGTATAGTATACAGACTCTGGTCTGGAGAGTCAGTGGGAAAGAGGCAGGGAAAAATGGGGGTGACTGAGCAGAGATTTAGCCCTGACCTTGGGTCTATGCCCTTCTCTGTCACCTGTGGTGTGGCGCCCAGTACCTTCCCTGCACTGCTGCACGTAGGCAGGTGGTAATGGCAGCGTCCACACAGCCCTCGGTTCTCCCGCCTTCCTCTGTCACCTGTGATGTGGCGTGGGTCCATTCACTGTGTTTCTGCACCTAGGCGAGGGTAATCAGGGCAACTACTCAGCCCTCGGATCTCCCACCTTTCTATGCCACCTGTGATGTGGCGCCCATTACCCTCTCTGCACTGCTACACCTAGGCAGGTGGCAATGGCAGTGACTGTACAACCCTTGGGTATCTGGCCCTCCTCTGTCACCTGTGGCATAACACCAGGTTCCTTCCCTGCACTGCTGCACATAGGTAGGGATGATGGCAACTACTCTGCAGCCCTCAGGTCTCTATCTCTATATCTTTTTATGCCTTCCACAAATTATTGTTTCTAAGTCAGTCCCAGAAATCATACCTTCAACACCCTTTTCCCATAATCAGTTAAATAATTGAATATTGGGCATTGTTAACATTCACATAATATATATTTATTTTTTTATTTATTTTTTTTAGTTTTTAGATTTTTTTTATTTTAATTATGACAACAAAGATGCAAAGAAAAAGGACAGGGTAAAGTTACAGTGGAAGCCCAATTACCCATAAACAGAATTCTCGGTAGTCCCATCGATGATATCCCAGCCTTGAACTTTCAGCCAAAGAAAACTAAGAAAAACAAAACTGAACCCATGTACAATACAATTACTCTGTCCCTCAAATCCCCAGTTGTAGTACATACTATTTCTTAGCAGCACACAATATAATTTAAAGACATTAGACTTATGTAACTCCTTAAACATTGAGGGCAAAGTACATTTCTCTAGTTCCATGCACATGCTTACTAGTTTAAGTTAACCTCAAAAGTTTTAGTGGGTTGTTTTTCTTAAGGATTGGAGTCAAGGGAACATAGTAAAAAAACGGTATTAAAGTGGCATTTGTTTGCATAGGCCCACCAAAACATAAGGGACATGGAAAGACAAATTATGGTCTAAATACAAGGAGACCCTACCCCTGAAGTTTCCTGGCACAGGACTGACTCTAGGCTCCAGGCAAACTAGTTTGTCCAATTCAAGTCATCGTCTGTAGTGGCAATACACCTCCATTCCTCACATAGTCTCTGTTGTTGGTATCATGCTTCTGTATTAAAGATCCTGGAGTCTGCATATCCTATATTGCAGTCAGGATGGTGCAGAGCATCCTCTCGTTTCACCTCACACTTAAGGGGCACTAGAGAGAACCATGTCCTGTAGAGCAGGTCATTGTTGTTGTCAAGTCTTCTCAGTGTAAACGGAAGTCTCTTTTAGGAGGTCGATGTCAGACCCTTGGTAGAGTCTTTCCTGGTAGAGGACTGCTTCCAGCTGTTGCTATAAAAGACCTTGGATGTTTCGTAGATAGCTTGCCTGGTTCCGGAGTGAATGGAGTATGCCCATTCTTCTGAGGCCTGTGCCAGGTCATTATATCAATGTTCAGGGTGTAGGGTACATTGTACTGAGATTTATTAGATAAGAACTTATCTGTATGTATGGTGTTTTCCCATTTTAATGTGTCTATGCAAACAAGGATCAATGCCATGAAGCGTTATTGGTGCATCTGGAGGCAATAGGAACAAGACCAGCAACCTCCATGACATAGTTCAATCATAGGCATCAAACTGAGGGACAGTTCCAACAACAATCCTTACTGAACAGCTTACAAAGAAAAGACAAGATGAAAAGTGGATAGAGACATCATGGTAGAAGAATATATAGAGAGTTACATCAGTTAAAGAAAAAAACCTATAAAATATTCAAAAGATATATGTGTTCAATATGTGTTCAATTTGTGACCTTCTAAATAGTTCTGGGATTTGTTAGATCTACTGTATGTATTAGGTCAGAGATTAGAACTATGTGTTACTGAAGTTAAGAAGGGTAAATCTGGGGTACTGATGGTTGGGAGGAGCATATGTTTGCAAAATGTAGACTGTATGAAATTACCAGTGACAGCCTGAGTATAGCTGAGCAGCTATCTGCCACCCACCAGATCAAACTCCACCCCCTAAGCCCCACCCTAGGCCAGTGTCCGGGCCCGGCCTGGGAGTGGGGAAAACCCAGGGTGCCCTGGCCTGGGAGTGGGGAAAACCCAGGGTGCCCCGTCAGCTCCTTCCAGGAACCCACCTGGAGATCCGGAGGAATGGGGGAGAGGGGGGTCGGGTGACCCAGGTCCAGGCCCCCCTACCCTAGGCCGGGCTAACAGGCCGCTGGCACATGCAGAGGCCTGCCAGCTGCCCACCCGTGCTGGCTAAAAATCCTGCTCCAGGAAGGGAGAGAGACCTTCCCAAGCCCGAAGGACAGGGATGTAAGCCCCACCCTAGGCCAGTGTCCGGGCCCGGCCTGGGAGTGGGGAAAATCCAGGGTGCCCCATCAGCTCCTTCCAGGAACCTACCTGGAGATCCGGAGGAATGGGGGAAAGGGGGGTCGGGTGACCCAGGTCCGGGCCCTCCTACCCTAGGCCGGGCTAACAGGCCGCTGGCACATGCGGAGGCCTGCCAGCTGCCCACCCGTGCTGGCTAAAAATCCTGCTCCAGGAAGGGAGAGAGACCCTCCCAAGCCTGAAGGACAGGGATTTAAGCAATATATATTTATTTTAAATTAAAATGCAAACTGTAGCTCATGAGTATTTTAGTAAGGTGTTAAGAACTTTTTTTTGAGTAAATCTACTGACTAAACTTTGTTTAATGGTATCTCCTAAACCACACCCAATAATTTGCCTATTGATTCAAGTTTTATTTCTTAAATATTAATTTTTAAAACAATAAAATATAATAATAGGGGCCCAAACAATAGCACAGTGTCTATCTTGCATGCAGCTGATTTAGGTTTGATCTCTGGCAACCCATATGTACCCTGAGCCTGTCAGGAGTGATTTCTAAGCAGAGAACCAGGAATAGTAACTCCTGAGCACCATCAGATGTGGCCCAAAAACCAGTATCAAAGATTTTGATGAATAAATTGTATTTAAGTCTCTTCAAAATTTTATAGAAAGCAAGAATTTCCCATTTTATTCATATTTTAAATTTAATTGATGTGTATATTTACAAATAAGGCCTAATGCTATCTCCTTAGAAAACCATATTTCCCAAATTGACCCTGGGTAGTTTCACTACATTAATAAAGAGCTGTTTAAAAAATAAAAGTAGCTGCTAGTATCTATACTGTGTAAACAATACTATGTAGTTATTAAAACTTTATTTATTAATTTAATTCTAGAATTTAAGTATGAACATTTCCTACTGACAATGCTTAACGTGAATTGTCAGAATTTGCTGTTAAAGGAATTTAAAGGCAAGCTATGTCATACCACTGGGAAAGGATGTTTAAACATTTCTGCATTTTCTTCCTTTTTTCATTGCTGACTTTGCTCTGTGTATTTTCCCTGTAATAAATCTTACTGTAATTACAGCTATCTACAGAGTCTGTTAGCAAATCACCTGATATGGGAGCAATCTTAGAGACTCAAACCACAAAGTAATTCTAAATTAAATTACCATATTACTAAAGTAAATGCAGCTGATTTTGGAATACACAAAGCTGATTTTTAGTATGCAACTAACTCAATTTGGGAGAGCAACAGTGCTTGGGTATTTAGAATCATTATAAACAATTATTACATCCAAGGATAATTCAGCATGTTTCCAGAAAGAAGAGGTGATGACTTCCAATTCATCAGGAAAATATCTATAAGTCAAATTCAAACTTAATAAACCTATATTAACCACAAAATATAGTACTGTGTTCTCTATATATAGACATCCTTCAGGTTGGTTTTAACTCATTGAATTACATTTTAAGCAAGGAGAATGTTCACTGAGGCAATCTTTAAATTGTAGAAATAAGTGAGATGCATAGAAAAATGCTGATTATTTATAGCTGATTTATTAGATAAGCATATTATACTTACATTTCTTTACTTACCAAAATAATATATATATACACATAACAGATGTATGTAGTTTTTTATTTTTATTTTGCTTTTATTGTAGCTAATTTGGTTGCCTGAGTACTTCAGGTCTTATGTTTTTATTCTGGTTTACAAAACCCTAGTATGGCAAAGAAAATTCATAGGGGTATTTCTGCTTCAAAATGGTCAGATATTCCTCACAGCCATCATTCTTCTTATTTGTCAAAAATTTAATTTAGTTTGTTGTATAGATATAAAAGTTGAACTCTCAAATGAAAGATACCGGAAAGCTATGATCAATGTACTCCAATTTAAATAAATTTACCATTTAGGCAAGTAAATAATTCCATTCAGAAACAATTATGGTATACTTTAAAAATCAGGAAAATTGTTAAAACATCAACTTCTCATATTCTAACTAAAATTTATTTATATTGATGTTAACATGGTTTTCCAGAAATTTTAGTTGCTTGGGAGAGTTAGATTTAAATACACAAATAGAATAATCCCTAGATATGCATGTGCTAAAAATAAATTATTTTATATTTATTCTGAAGTTAGAAACATTTGAACACCTATACATCTGGCACCAAGCCAGTCCATATGAATGAACATAATTCTATCTGAATCCTTCAAATTACTAGACTTCAATTATGCTTCAGGTTAGCGCAATTAAAATCTTATGGAATAGAGGATTAAGAAGTATAAAATTTTATGTATACATTATATAGATGAGTCAGAGAATATACTCTTGGTAATATTAGAACATTTAGAAAATTTAAGGCAGGAGAGATAGTAAAGCTGAAAAAATGTTTTATTGCACATAGCCAACTTGGTTTCTAAATCCGTAATACATATAGTTGGTCAGCCCTCCCAGAAGAATACATTCTGAGTATAGTCATGTATTGCCCCAAAACAAAACAAAATTATCAACAAGGAAAATTAAAGACACTGTCTTTGAATTACTATGATTACGTATTTATCTTGCCATTCATCATTAATTCCACAAGATGTATGTTGAAACAATTTAAGATAGCTACGGTTTTTTGTTTTTTGTTTATTTTTTTGCTTTTGTTTTGGGGCCACAGCAATGACGCTCAGGGGGTATTTCTGGCTATGTACTCAGAAATCACTCCTGGCTTAAGAAACAATATAAGACAATGGGAATTGAAACCCAGTTTGAATTGCAAGGCAATTGCTCTACCATTGTGCTATCACTCTGGACTCAGATCGCTATGTGTTAAGGCAAAGAAAAGGCTTCCTGTTACACTAGAGAAACAAAAGCTACTTTTATTCAAATAGCAAACATAAGGGATAATTCAAAAATTCCAAAATGACTATATTTCAAATTTAGATGAACAGTATGTATAAATGGGATTATTTTTGTAGTTTTGAAAGCTAATATTTTAATCTAGAGACAGTGGTACAATCATTGGTCTATAAACATTAATTACATCTTGAATAAAATAAAAAAATAAGGGAAAAACAAACCAATGTGTGAATTACAGAGAGCTCTGGAACCATAAAGTTAATTAGGAGAAAAGAAGAGGTATCTATATCAACATGTTTGGGATTTTAATATGTTCTTTTATAATAATAAATATTGGGATCTTGGAGAATAGAATACCATGTTATAAAACCTTCTTTGTGACATATTGTTTAACTCTCAGTTCATAATATCCAAATTAAGAAAAACATTTAACTTCCTACAGGTTATTTGTAAATATGGGGTTTATTTACTAATCTATACAAATGGTGATGAAAGTATTTTCTTTGAATATGTGAGAATGCCATTATTCTCAATTTCTTTTAAATGTGTTTTTCTCAATGTCTTTAAGGGTCATGGATAAATTAGGTTAATAGGATTGGTCTTCATACAATAACTTTTAAAATATGAAAATTTGTTTACTAATTATTTCAGAAATGTTTATGTCAGTTAAATAAAAATTCATTGCAGCACTATTTACCATAGCAAGACTCTGGAAACAACCAAGATGCCCTTCAACAGACGAATGGCTAAAGGAACTGTGGTACATATACACAATGGAATATTATGCAGCTGTCAGGAGAGATGAAGTCATGAAATTTTCCTATACAGGGATGTACACGAAATCTATTATGCTGAGTGAAATAAGTCAGAGAGAGAGAGAAAAATGCAGAATGGTCTCACTCATCTATGGGTTTTAAGAAAAATGAAAGACACCCTTGTAATAATAATTTTCAGACACAAAAGAGAAAAGAGCTGGAAGTTCCAGCTCACCTCAGGAAGCTCACCACAAAGAGTGATGAGTTTATTTAGGGAAATAACTACATTTTGAACTATCCTAATAACGAGAATGTATGAGGAAAATGGAGAGCCTGTCTAGAGTACAGGCGGGGGTCGGGTGGGGAGAAGGGAGACTTGGGACATTGGTGATGGGAATGTTGCACTGGTGATGGGTGGTGTTCTTTACATGACTGAAACCCAAACACAATCATGTATGTAATTAAGGTGTTTAAATAAATTTAAAAAAAAGAAAAAAAAAAGAAATCCATGTAGCATACTCAATGTGATTCAAAGGTGTTATTTAACAATACATTGCATGTAATATATTATTCTATATTATTTTCATGAGGTTATTCATTTATAATATTTTTATGTAGTAAATCAGCAAATTGTAAAAATGCCCAGTTTGGCAACTGAATAGAAAGTTCAGGTTTTATTTAAAGTAAAAACATGAAACTGGCTTTTCTGCCCAAGACAGCCAAGATGCCATTGAACACAATCTCGAGGGTCCAAACCTGGAGAGCCTTATAAGACTGCTGCCAGACTGACTGCAGGCCTTCCCTGGGTGCTGGCCCAGGTGGCCAGAAAGGTGGATTCTGGGAGGACTCTAATGGGGTCCCCAGGCTTCCCCCCCTCACTCTGCTCTAGAGGGAGGGGCATGGAGAGGAGGTGGGAAGATATCTGGCTTCCGGGTCTATACCGAATCCTTTTTTTTTGTTCTGGATGCTAGCTCTTGCCATCAAGGGATTCAGGGAGACTCCAGGTCAAAGGCCTTCTCCCTAGCCTGGAGGGTGCTAGGAGATGCTGGGTTGCACTGGGTTGTGCTGGGGAAGTTACTGGCAATATTTTTCTCACCAATCTTTATTTTCAAAACCATGTGGAGGCTAGCAGTATATATACAGTAATATGTTAATATTAATATATTAATATACTTATTTATTACAATTAAAATTATTATAATTATTGTGATTATAATTAATATAATTTTAATAATGTCAATATACTAATATATTAATATACAGCATATATTAATAGTATTCCCTATGATTAATGTATGTTTTGCATATGCAGGATGTCCATCTCGTATTCTGTCCTTGCCCACCGCCCTATAAGCTCATTTCTAGTCCTTCACTCCCTCACCCCCAACCATTATTACCCTATATTTACCCATTTTACCTTGAATATCTTATATTTATTTTCTTAAAAGCTATAATTCTTACTAAATATTCTCTTATCCAGTGATGCTTTTCCCCACTGTTTTGTCTGTTCTTCTCTTTGTGATCTATTTAATAAGGAATTCTGGTAGAAGAGTCCCTCAGTTTAAAGCTTATGTTAGAAACAAGTCACGGGGATTGTTGAACTTGTTCTAGTGACTCCCATATACACCAATAACAGCATGTGGCATTGTTCTTCTTTTGCATAGGCACATTAAAATGGGAAAATACTATACATATAAATAAGTTCTTATCTAATAGAGATAGGAACACACAAATCTTGTAATGCAATGGGACCTTACACCCTGAACATTGTCATATTTATCTGGCTCAGGTCTCAGAAGAATGGGCATTCTCCATTCACCCCTGAACCAAAGATGTCATCTATGAAACAATCATGGTTGCTTTAGCTTCACCTGGAAGAAATCCTCTACCAGAGAAGACCCTACAATTGCTCTGGCATTGACTCACTCAAAAGAGACTTTCTTTAACACCCAGAAGACTTAACAACAACAATGACCTGCTTTCAGGACAGGGCTCTCTGCATTGCCCTCTAATTGTGAGGTGAAACTAAAGGATACTCCACATCATCTTGACTTCTATGTAGGATATGCAAAGATTCCAGGATCTTTAACTACAGAAATCTGACACCAACAGCATTGACTGTGTGAATAATAAAAGTGTACTGGCACTATAGAAAATGACGTGGTCTGGACAAACAAGTATGCCTGTAGTTTAGAGTTGGTCTCATGCCAGAAAACTTTAGGGGTAAGGTCTCCTTGTATTTATGCCAAGGCTTTTCCTTTCCATGTCCTTCATATTTTGCTGGTCTATGCAAACAACAATTGTCACTCTAACACTGTTTTGGCTGTGCTCCTTTGACTCTTATCTTTAAAGAGAGAGAGTAAGAAGAAATAATAACTTTGTTTTTGTTCTTCCTGAAACAAATGTATTATGATCAATTCTGTCAATTATGTGATATACTTTCTTTAAATAAATTAAATATGAAAGTCAAAAAAAAAAAAAAGACTGCTGCCTTGCTCCCTCTCTCTTGCCCAAGACAGCCAGGAAGAGGTCATCAAGCACAATCTCCAGGGTCCAAACCTGGAAAACCTTATAAAAGACTGCTGCCTTGCTCCCTGTGCTTTTCTACCCAAGACAGCATCATTGAATATAATCTCCTGAGCCCATATCCAGTCAGGGCCCCACCCAATAAGGTGGAGCCAGAGGAGCATATCTGCAGAGCATCTTCTAACCCAAAAACCCAGCAAGGCACATAGTAAAAACCACTATACAAGTGTTGCAATGGGGAAACAATACATAACAACAACACATATAGAGAATAAAGATAACATGAAAATCCTCCCAGATAAGGAGTTTAGAGTATAATTAATATGGAGAATGCTCAAAGAACTCAAAGCAAGAATAGATAGATTCAACATAACTTATAACTGAAACAAGAGGTCTGAAAACCTCAGTAGATGAAATGAACACCTCAATAAAAAGCCTCTCCAAAGGAGAGCTGAGAATGGGGTCAGTGAGCAAGAGGATAAGATGCAGAACAACTCCATAGAGCAGAAGAGATTGATAAAGAACCTTAAATGCAGATGATCAGACAATTTATAAACATTAAAAAAATGTGAACAGGTGAAAATAGAAGTCTTTGATAAACTCAACAGCAACAACAAAGAAATCATTGGAGTCTCAGAGACTCTAAAGAGAAAATTAAGAAGAAGAGTTGGAGTAGGTGTGAGAAGAGGAACAAGAAGAGGAAGAAGTGTAAGAAGAAATGGATTAATTCTTGGACTCTTATAATCTTCCATGGTTAAATGAAGAGGATTAGCATATCTAGACACCCTCATCAGTATTGAGGAAATTAAGACAGTAATCAAATGTCTGCCCTAAAACAAAAGCTCAGGCCCAGATGAATTCACTAATAAAATTTTTGAAACCTTTCAAGAGGAACCACTACCAATCCTGGCAAGGCTCTTTCATGAAATCGAAAAAACAGGAACACTCCAAAATAGCTTTAATGAAGCCAACATCACCTTGATACCTAAACCAGACAGAGATACTATGAAAAAAGAAAATTACAGACCAATATCGCTGATGAACACAGATGCAAAGATCCTCAACAAATCCTGGCAAATAGGATTCAATGCCTCATTAAGAAGATCATCCACTACAATCAAGTAGTTTTCATCACAGGAATGCAAGGATGGTGTAACATCTGTAAATCTATCAACATAATACACAACATCAACAACAAGAAAAATAAAAATTACATTATCATAATAATATACGCAGAGAAAGCATTTGATAAGGCTCAATATCCATTTTTGATCAAAACTCTAGCAAGATGGGAATGAAAGGAACCATTCTCAATATAGTGTAGGCCATCTACCACAAGCCAGTGGCAAATATCCTCAGTGGAGAAAAATTAAAAGCTTTCCCTGTAAATTCTGACTCAAGACAAGGCTCTCTCACCATTCTGATTCAATATAGCACTGGAAGTACTTGCTATAGCAATTAGGCAAGAAAAAGATATCAAGATAATCAAGATAGGAAAGAAGAAGTCAAGCTCTCATTGTTTGCAGATGACATAATACTCAATTAGAAAACCCTAAAGACTCTACCAAAAGCTACTAGAAACAATAAACTCATATAGCACGTTACAAAATTAACACATAGAAATCAATGACCTTTCTATATACCTCGATATTAGACCCAAAACATAATATATATGAACAACACATAGGCAAAACACTCCAGGACATTGAGACTACAGGCATCTTCAAGGAGAAAACTACACTCCAAGCAAGTGAAAGCAGAGGTTAACAGATGGGAATAAATTGAGAAGCTTCTACACCGCAAAGGAAATAGTGCCCAGGATACAAGAGCCACCCACCATGTAGGAGAAACTATTCACCCAATACCCATCAGATAAGGGTTTAATATCCAAAATATACAAGGCACTGACAGAACTTTACAAGAAAAAAATCTAATCCCATCAAAAAATGAGGAGAAGAAATGGATAGACACTTTGACAAAGAAGAAATACAAATGGCCAAAAGACACATGAAAAAATGTTCCACATCACTAATCATCAGGGAGATGCAAATCAAAACAACTATGAGGTACCACCTCACACCCCAGAGATTGGCACAACTCACAAAGAATGAGAACAAGCAGTGTTGGAGGGGATGTGGAGAGAAAGGAACTCTTTTTTTTTTCTTTTTATAAATTGAAATGTATTTTTAAGGGGGGTCAGAACAATAGCACAGCAGGTAAGACATTTGTCTTGTATGTGGTCATACCCAGGTTTGATCCTCGGCATCCCAGAATATTGCATGCCAGGAGTGATTTCTTTTTTTTTTTTTCAATATCTTTTTTTTTATTTAAACATCTTGATTAAAAATATGATTGTGATTAGGTATCATGTAAAGAACACCCCCCTTCACCAGTGCAACATTCCCACCACCAATGTCCCAAATCGACCTCCATCTCACCCCAGCCCCACCTGTACTCTAGACAGGCTTTCCAGTTCCCTCATTCATTCACATGATTATGGTAGTTCTCAGTGTAGTTATTTCTATAACTGCACTCACCACTCTTTGTGGTGAGCTTTATGAAGTGAGCTGGAAGTTCCAGCCCTCCTCTCATTGTCTCTGAGGATTGTTGCAAAAATGACTTTTATTTTTCTTAAACCCCATAGATGAGTGAGACTATTCTGCATCTCTCTCTCTCTCTCTCTCTCTCTCTCTCTCTCTCTCTCTCTCTCTCTCTCTCTCTCTCTCTTCCTCTGACTTATTTTACTCGGCATGATAGATTCCATGTACATCCATGTATAGGAAAATTTCATGACTTCATCTCTCCTAATGGCTGCATAATTTTCCATTGTGTATATGTTCCACAGTGTCTTTAGCCATTTATCTGTTGAAGGGCAACTTGGTTGTTTCCAGAGCCTGGCTATTGTGAATAGTGCTGCAATAAATGTAAGGGGTGACGAAGGAGTTTTTGTATTGTATTCTTGTGTTCCTAGGATATATCGCTAGGAGTGAAATAGCTGGATTGAATGGGAGATCAATTTGCAGTTTCTGGAGGAATCCCCAAAGCTCTTTCCATAGAGGTTGGACTAGATGGCATTCCCACCAGCAGTGGATAAGAGTTTCTTTCTCTCCACATCCCCGCCAGCACCGATTGTTCTCATTCTTTGTGATGTGTGCCAATCTCTGTGGTGTGAGATGGTATCTCATCATTGTTTTGATTTGCATCTCCCTGATGATCAGAGATGAGGAGCATTTTTTCATGTGCATTTTGGCCATTTGTATTTCTTTTTTATCAAAGTGTCTTTTCATTTCTTCTCCCCATTTTTTGATGGGATTAGATTATTTTTTCTTGTAAAGTTCTGTCAGTGCCTTGTATATTTTGGAGATTAGCTCCTTATCTAATAGGTATTGGGTGAATAGTTTCTCCCACTCAGTGGGGGCTCTTGTATCCTGGGAACTATTTCTTTTGAGGTGCAGAAGCTTCTCAGCTTAAGCTTAATGTATTCCCATCTGTTTATCTCTGCTTCCACTTGGTTGGAAAGGGCAGTTTCCTCCTTGAGGATGCCTTTAGTCTGAATGTCATGAAGTATTTTACCTACGTGTTGTTCTATATAACTTATGATATCAGGTCTGATATAAAGGTCTTTAATCCATTTGGATTTTACCTTCATACATGATGTTAACTGGGGGTCTATGTTCGCTTTTTTGCAAGTGGCTAACCAGTTCTTCCAGTACCAATTGTTGAAGAGGTTTTACCGGCTCCACTTAGGATTTCTTGCTCCTTTGTCAAAGATTAGGTGATTGTATGTCTGGGAAACATTGTCTGAAAACTCAAGCCTATTCCACTGATCTGAGGGTCTGTCTATATTCCAATACCATGCTGTTTTGATAACTATTGCTTTGTAGTACAGTTTAAAGTTGGGGAAAGTAATGTCTCCCATTTTCCTTTTCCTGTTCCAGATAAACTTCATAAGTGTGTGATCCAATTTTTTGAGGAATGTCATGTATATCTTTACAGGGATTGCATTAAATCTGTACAATGCTTTGGGGAGTATTGCCATTTTAATGATATTAATACTGCCAATCCATGAGCAGGGTATGTGTTTCCATTTCCATGTGTCCTCTCTTATTTCTTGTAGTAAGGCTTTATAGTTTTCTTTGTATAGTTCCTTCATGTCTTTCGTCAAGTTGACTCCAAGATATTTGAGCTTGTGTGGCACTAATGTGAATGTAATTGCCTTCTCGACGTCCATCTCTTCCCTATCATTATTGGTGTATAAAAGGCCATTCATTCATTTCTCTGTGTTAATTTTGTAGCCTGCCACCTTGCTACATGAGTCTATTGTTTCTAGAAGCTTTTTGGTAGAGTCTTTAGGGTTTTCTAAGTAGAGTATCATGTCATCTGCAAACTGTGAGAAGTTGAATTCTTCCTTTCCTATCTGGATTCACTTGATATCTTTTTCTTGCCTGATCGCTGTAGCAAACACTTCCAATACTATGTTGAAGAGGAGTTGTGAGAGCAGACAGTCTTGTCTTGTACCAGAATTTAGAGGAAAGGCTTTTAGTTTTTTCTCTATTGAGGATAATATTTGCCATTGGCTTGTGGTAGATGACTTTAACTAGATTGAGATAGTTTCCTGAGAAAGGAACTCTTATCCACTGCTGGTGGGAATGCCGTCTAGTCCAACCATTATAGAAAGCAATATGGAGATTCCTCCAAAAACTGGAGATCAAGCTACCATATGATCCAGCTATACCACTCCTAGGAATATACCCAGGAACACAAAAATACAATACAAAAATTCCTTCCTCACACCTATATTCATTGCAGCACTATTTACCACATCGAGATTCTGGAAACAACCAAGATAACCTTCAACAGATGAATGGCTAAAGAATGGTATGTATACATAGTGTAATATTGTGCAGCTGTCTGGAGAGATGAAGTCATGAAATTTTCCTATACATGGATGTACATGGAATTTATAATGCTGAGTGAAATAAGTCAGAGATAGAGAAAGACGCAGAATTGTCTCACTCATTTATGGGTTTTATGAAAAATGAAAGACATTCTTGCAATAATAATTCTCAGACACAAAAGAGAGAGGGCTGAAAGTTACAGCTCACCTCATGAAGCTCACCACATACAGGGATGTGTTTATTTAGAAAAATAACTACATTGTGAACTATCCTAACTCTACTTAGAATAAAAACAAACTCTACAAAAAGCTTGTAGAAACAATAAACTCATATGGCAATGTGGCAGGTTACAAAATTAACACACAAAAATCAATGGCCTTTCTATACACCAATAATAATAGGGAAGAAATGGACATTAAAAAAACGACCCCATTCACAATAGTGCCACACAAACTGAAATATCTTGGGATGAAATTAACTAAAAATGTGAAGGACCTGCAAACAATAATTGCCACTCTAACACTTTTTTACAGTGCTTCTTTGGCTCTAAACCTTTAAGAAACTACTAGTAAAGCCATTTGGAACTGCACTTTTGTTTTTGTTTAGTTTTAATTTCCCTTCTTGAATATGTCTGTTTTTTTTTTTTTTTTTTTTTTTTTGCTATTTTCTCCATTAAGTCTTGAATGGCTGTGAGATTCTAAAACTATGTTTATTTCCTGTGGATGATTCAATTTAGTTATATAAAATTGTGCATACTAAAATATGTGAAGGATCTATACAAAGAAAACTATAAAACTCTGCTCCAAGAAATAATAAAAGACATGCAGAAATGGTAACACATACTCTGCTCATGGATTGGCAGGACTAACATAATTAAAATGGCAATACTCCCCAAAGCATTGTACAGATTTAATGCAATCTCTTTAAAGCAGGGGTCCTCAAACTTTTTAACCAGGGGGCCAGTTCATGTCCCTCAGACCATTGGAGGGTCTGACTATAATAAAAACAAAACTTACAAATGAATTCTTATGCACACTGCATATATCTTATTTTGCAATGAAGAAACAAAACAGATACAAATACAATATGTGGCCCGCGGGCCATAGTTTGAGGACCACTGCTCTAAAGATACCCAAGACATTCTTCAGAGAAGTGTATCAGGCACTTTTGGAATTCATTTGAACAATAAACACCCTAGAATAGCTAAAGCAATCATTGGGAAAAAGAATATGGGAGGAATTACTTTCCCCAACTTTAAACATTACTACAAAGCGATAGTTATCAAAACAGCATGGTATTGGAATAAAGACAGGCCCTCAGGTCAGTGGAATAGACTTGAATACTCAGATAATGTTCCCCAGGCATACAATAACCTAATTTTTGATAAAGGAGCATGAAATCCTAAATGGAGCAGCAAAAGCCTCTTCAACAAGGGGTGTTGGCACAACTGGCTAGCCACTTCAAAAAATTGAACTTGGACCCCCCAGTTAACATCATGTATGACGTAAAATCCAAATGGATAGAAGATTAATGCTTAAGTTTTCTGTTAATAGTCTCTGTTTAAGCACTGTAATTATAAACATGTCTGTAGTTGGGTTTCAGTTAAAAAATAAAAAATATTAAATAAAAATTTAAAAAATACATGAAACTATTAGATATTGCAGAAGATGATTCATGAAGAACAATCATTCTTCAACAAATTAGAAAATGGACTGAGAATTTTTTCAAGAAATTTACTTTTAAAACCATTACATATTCTACATGACAAAACTATATCCATTAAGGGACAAAGAGAAAGAGATATGGAGTTAAGATGCTTGCCTTGCATACAACCAAATCTCTTTGACTTCCTACCACCACATTTATTCCAAGAGTACTGCTAGAGGTAATTTCTGGGCAAAGAACCAGGATGAAGCCATAAACAACAAACAAATAAATGCTCATTTTTTATTTTTTGCTTTTGGGGCACCAATCAGTACTTAGCTCTGTACTAAGGAATTATTTCTGAGGATTCTCTGCTAATCATATGGAATGCTAGAGACTGAGCTTTGCTTGGAGCAGGTGAAAACATTCTACCAAGTGTATTATTGTTCTGTCCTCCCTCATATTTTAACAAACCCAAATGATTTTATCTCTAAAACTATTTTAATCACTAAAATGTTAGTCATATATTTCTTTCTTTTTTAATAAAGTATTTATGCTCTATGATTTCAAGCATGATTGTAGTTGGATTTTAGTCATCAGCAGAACACCCCTTCACCAGCGCAACATTCCCACCACCAATGCCTCCCCTCCCTCCTTCCCAACCCCTGCCTGTATTCGAGACAGGCATTCTTATTCTCTCACTAACATTGTCATGATAGTTGTTAATGTATTTATTTTACTAACTGCACTCACCACTCTTTGTGATGAGCTTCATATTATGAGCCAGTCTTTCTGGCCCTCATCTCTATTGTCTCTGGGCATTATTACAATAATATCTTTTATTTTTCTTAAAACCCATAGATGAATAAGACTATTCTGTGTCCATTTCTCTCCCTCTGATTTATTTCACTCAGCATAATAGATTCTATGTACATCCACGTATAGGAAAATTTCATGACACCATCTCTCCTGAAGGCTGGAAATTTTTTATTGTGTTTCTTAAGCCATTCATCTGTGGAAGGGCATCTTGGTTGTTCCAGATTTTGACTATTGTAAATAGCGCTGCAATGCATATAGGTGTGAGAAAGATATTTTTGTATTGTATTTTAGTGTTCCTAGGATATATCCCTAGGAGTAGTACAGCTAGATCATATGGGAGCTCAATTTCCAGTTTTTTGAGGAATCTCCATATTGTTTTCCATAAAGGTTGGACTACACAGCATTCCCACCAGCAGTGGATAAGAGTTCCTTTCTCTCTACATCTCTGCCAGCACTGCTTGCTCTCATTCTTTGTGATATGTGCCATTTTCTGTGGTGTGAGATGGTACCTCATTGTTGTTTTGATTTGCATCTCCCTGATTAGTGATGTGGAGCAATTTTTCATGTGTCTTTTGGCCATTTGTATGTAGTCTTTGAGAAATTGTCTGTTCATTTTTTCTCCCCATTTTTTGATGGCATTAGATGTTTTTTGCTTGTTAAGTTCTGTCCTTACCTTATATATTTTCGACATTAGCCCCTTATCTGATGAGTAATGGGTGAATAGTTTCTACCATTCTATGGGTAACTTTTGTATCCTAGGCACAATTTCCTTAAAGCATTATTTTAAATAATTGTTTTAAAATTAAAATTAAAATAGGGGCTGAAGAAATAATACAGCAGCCAAGGCTTTTGCCTTGCACCCACTCATCCCAGACTTGATACTTTGTAGCATATGGTCCCCAGAGACCTCCCAGTTGTGATACCTGAACAAGTAGTAAGCATTGATCAGGCCAGTCTGGTCCAAAATTCAAAATAAATTAATAAAATTAAATTAAAATGTAAGTTAACTTTAAAGAAAAAATCTGCAAGGGACAGGAAAATCATGATTTTCCGTTAGTTAAAATGTAAATTATCTGATTCAATAATTTTCAAAAATATACTTGCTACTGAAGTTTTTCTTCTTTCCTTTCTCTCCCATCTCTTTATTTTCTTTCAATTTTATATTTTTTAAACCATGTTTCTTTTGGTCTTTCTAAAACAAATGTATTATGATCAGTGATGTCAATTATGTAATGCATTTTCTTTAAATAAATTAAAAATGAAAAAAGTAAATCATCACAAAATGTTACTTTGAAAATATTTTGCCAAACTATGCTCAAATACTTTTAAAAATAGTCTTCTGAAATCATTTTATTTGGGTTAATAGTAATGCACTGGTATTTTGTATTGTGATTAAACCGGCATCTATGTCTATAGTACATCACTATATAAAGACATAAAAGTAAGTTATAGAGAATTAGCCAATGGAAGAGGTTTGTTTTCTTTTTTCTCAGCACAAACACACAAACAAAAAGCATTGTTATTTTTTACCAGTGATATGCATCTCAACTTAAGTTTTACAGTTAGAATGATACTTTTATTATTAATTATTTAGTTTCTCCATAACTATGACATAGGTGAAGCAATAATACTGTAAACCATTATTCTTTGGGATGGTTATGGGGTTTTCTCTTCATTCTTTGTCTTGAAGGAACATTACTGAATCATTGTCTTCAAGTCAATGAAATGAGCGTTTGTATTTCAATATTACTGGAAATTTTCATAATTCAGAATTAATGAAAAAAGAATGTGAACACACACATGTCTGTGTTCCATGAGTACACTGTTGGGCTATCTTACAACATGTATAAGACAAGATATGTACTTTTTCAGAAATTTTGTTTGATGTTTTGTTTATGCAACTTAATTATATTTTATCTGCAATTCTTCCCTGACAATTAATTGGGCAGATGATCTTTTAATAAATTCATAATAAACAAGAGTGTACCAATGTCTTAACTGTTGCTGTAGGGCATGAATACCCAAGGATATATATGCAGATTAATTAACATTAATAAGCTCTGTTATTATTTGCTAATTCCATTTGCTGAAATGCAATTTCCAAGCTCCCTCAAACTTGTTCTCCATATGTAAATATGGCAAATCACCAAGAGGTAGCTGAAACATCTCTCAAACATTTTAAGGAATCTTTACATAGAATTTCCTGTTTCCAATGTAATATTTCAGTAGGTGTGCTGCTCAGTCATGGTTAACCAGGTCTGGTCACTGCTATTTTCTTGGTGTTCCAAGGAACATTTCCAACGAAGTTGGTCATCAATCTCTATTCCATTGCATCTTAATAACTCTTAGACACAGCTGATACTTCAACAAATTCATACTCAAAAGTATAAGTCATTATTTGTCCCAAACAACAAAAATACCCAACAAAAATAGTGCTACAACTTTCAACAGCTTTAAAGTCATTACTAACGGGTAATTGTTATTAAAAATTTACCAGTATCAATGTGCAAGCTGTAACAACAAATAGTCTTATTTAATGTTAATTATTTAAAAAGTAAAAATTCAAGAGAGAGAACTATTATTTCTTTAAACACAATATAGAAAAAATAATAGTGCTCAGGGGTTACCACTGCCTTAGCACTCAGAAATTACTCTTGGGGTTCAGGGAACCATATGTGAAGCTTGGGTCAGTTGCATGCAATGCAAGCACACTACCTGCAATAATATCACTGTGGTCCCAAATGTCTTAATTTTAAAGTAAGTAATTTTAAAGGATGATCTGTACACAAAACTGGTAAATTATACAAATTTTATCCACTTTTTGTTGTTAATTTATTGTGGTTTTCTTTATCCTTAATTTATTTTTTTGTGCCACATCCAGAGTAGTACATGTCATTTCTGGTTTTCTGCTAAGAGAGAACCCAGGCTGTGCATGGGGTCATCATGTGAAAGGGTTAAATTAAATTTGGCTGCATTGAAGGCCAGAGTATTACCTTCTGCAACTCTTTCTCCAACAAGAAACAAATCAAGTTTTATAGTAATACAAAAAACAAAAGTATTTGAAATAAAAATTCATCCTAGAGCCTGTAGGGCATTTGCCTTGCAAGCAGCCAATCTAGGATGGATGGTGGTTTGAATCCCAGCATCCCATATGGACCCCTGTGCCTGCCAGGAGTAATTTCTGAGTGCAGAGCCAGGAGTAACCCTGAGAGCCACTGGGTGTGACCCTCTTCCCCCAAAAAACCAAAATCATCCTAGATGATAAAAAATATATGTGCAACTTTAGATATAATTCAGCCAGTTTTGTTTGCTACTTAAAATTTTTGCTTGTTTGTTTTAAGCATCACCTGGTGATGCTCTGGGGGTTACTCCTGGATCTGCCCTGCTGTGATTTCCTATCATCAAGCATGGTTCAGAGCAAACCCCCTAAAATTGGTTCTAATAAATATAAAATTATTCTCATAGCTTTTTTTTACAGAAGCCTATGTTTTCTCTTGAATGCATGTCTTTCACTCTTTTACTTCTCGCTTCATATTTCTCTCAGTACATTTTTAAAGAAAAATTATTTTATGTTTTTTCATCTTCCCATAACTAGTTAAACAGCTATAATTGAGTACATGTGATCATGATTTCAGTCACTGCCCAAATCAGTTAGATTATGAAACCTCATCAACTGTTGGACACCAGAAACTGATCCCTGAGAATGCTAGCTCATAGTTCTAAGTACATCCAGAGCATCAAGTGCCACAAATTCCACTGTCACCACAAAGCATTGGAGGCTACAAGGAAGGAGTAGAATTAGTCACCCCTTTTATTATGCAAATGTAAACCTTGGATCCTGACCAGGACATCTAGAACTTGGAATTCCACCCTTAGTTCTTATTTATTTATTTACTTATTTTTTTTTGTAATGAATGAAGGAATTCAACTGTACCAACAGATGGGGACAGCTGACTAGTGAAATCCTGAATAATATCAGGATTTTCAATGCTATCTGAGAAAGATGACAGAACAACACTGCATTTCAATGGACCGAGTTTGAGAAGAAAATTTCAAATACTTGAAAATACTTGGTGGAAAATTAAATAATTTAGTGAAACTGAATCTAATAAAGCTAGAAGAATTTAGTAGAACTCAGCAGTGCAATGCAAGAAGCCAAAGTGGAATAAACAATTTTAAGGACATATGTATATGATATTATCAATAAATATGAGATAATAGAAAACAAATTTTTAAAGAATAGAGTAAAATTACATATTTTATTTCATGTTTTAGGTTTTTGGGGCCATGCTCAGAAGAGCTCAGGGGTTTCTCCTAGTTCTGTACTCAGAAATTGCTCCTGGCAGGCTCAGTGGATCATATGAGATGCCAGGAATCCAACCTGGGTCTGTCCTAAATCTGTCCTGTGCAAAGCAACCACCCTACCGCTGTACAATCACTCTGGCCAAACTTTTGTTGTTTTTAATCAACAATAGTATGAGGGGAAAATAAGAATTTTAGGAATTCCTAAGGAGAGGAAAGAGGAAAGGGAAAGAGCAGTTAATGGAAGAAATAATAGTTGAGACCTTTTCCTGCCCAAAGGAGACTTCTACACTGGCCCAGAAAGTAAAGTCAAACAGAACAAGACACATTGTAATAAAAAAGGCAAGCACTAAAGAGAAAGACAGATTTCATCTAAAACACATATTAGAGCTTTCAAGTTAAACTGGCCTGTGCTATATATAAATGAAACTAGTGTAATAATATTTAAAGTTATGAATGGGAAAAAAATCTGCAACCAGGAATTTCTACCTTGAAAGGTTGTCATTCAGATGAGTGATAAACATTCTTAGAGAAATAATATCTAAACCAACTCAGCAAAGAATACTGGATAAAAAGCAAATAAAATGTTCCCTCTTAGATCTTAGAATTGTAATTGATGAAACATTAGTTCTTCTGGGACTTAAGTTAGTATGCCCTATTGCAAACATTTGTACTTAACGAGTAGCTTTCTCAAGGTAATACTAGAACACTCAAAGCACTACCCTTGAAAGTGAATTGAAATTGTTCTGTGGGAGACCAATTTTCTTCTTTGTGCTTCAAGAAGTCGATATTCTTTCATAAATAAAGCCCACTAAGAAGATTTTTCTAGTTTCTGTTAGAGAAAGGAGTCAGCAGAGAGAAATTGTCTGTATGATTAATAAAAATAAGAAGCTAGTGTTTTACAATAGATGTGAAAAGAAAACACTCTTCATAAAAAGAAAAGACAGGGGCCGAAGAGATAGCATGGAGGTAAGGCATTTGCCTTGCATGCAGAAGGACAGCGGTTCTAATCCTGGCATCCCATGTGGTCCCCCGAGCCTGCCAGGAGCGATTTCTGCCAGGAGTAACCCCTGAGTGCTGCCAGGTGTGACTCAAAATCCAAAAACAAAACAAAACAAAAAGACAAGACAAGACAGTTGTGTCCATGAAAATTTAAACCTTGACAGATACAGGCAGGATAATTGTAACTTTGGAAGATATTTTTACATGTCAGAATTTTGAAGAATTGTGACTGGACCTATATAATTGGACCATTGCAAAAGTGGAATTAGAATTGTTCATTGAAAATGAACCTAATATTTGTGTAAACTGAATGCTATGATTATCCTCATAGAATTCTCTTGTCCAAGAACCAGAGAGATATTACAGTGGATGCTGTCTCACACATGGCTGACCCAGGTTGAATCCCAGGATCCTGTATGGTTTTCCAGTACTGCCAGGAGTAATCCTTGAGTAAAGAGATAGGAATAAGGGGCCAGGCGGTGGCGCTGGAGGTAAGGTGCCTGCCTTGCCTGCGCTAACCTAGGACGGACCGCGGTTCGATCCCCCGGCGTCCCATATGGTCCCCCAAGAAACCAGGAGCAACTTCTGAGCGCATAGCCAGGAGTAACCCCTGAGCGTCACAGGGTGTGGCCCAAAAAAAACCAAAAAAAAAAAAAAAAAAAAGAGATAGGAATAACCCCTGAACAGAGCTAAGAGTGATCCCAAAACAAAAACAAACATAAAAGAATTTTTTTGTCAAAATTCAACTTTTTCATTATAGTGAATATTAGAAAAGAATTAGTTATAATTTTTTCTTTGTTGTTTCTATGTTGTTTCTTATGCTTGAAATGCTAAATATTCTTAGGAATAATTATTAACTCTAAGAGAAAACTAACAGATGACTGATATGTCTAAAAAATAGCATAGGGCCAAAGCAATAACCCAGGAGTAGGGCTTTTTTCCTTGCATGTGGCTGACCCAGGGCGGACTCGGGTTCAATCGCCAGCACCCCATATGGTCCCCAGAGCCTGCCAGGAGCTATTTCTGAATGCCTGAGCTAGTAGCCCCTGAGCACCACTGGATGTGTCCAAAAATAACAATAAAAATAAATAAATAAATAAATAAACAAACATACCATTAGTCCAATGGAAACAATTTTGTTAAATGACTCTTAGATAAAAGAAACTCAACTCTGATTTCTTAAACAACTATACAGACCACGCTAGATTTGGAGGAAGAACAAGCCATGACTTATTGGATCTGACTTTATGATTGAACTAGAAAAATCAAGGGTTTTATCACCAGGAGTGCAGAAAAGTAAATATTGACAACAGGAAATGAGGGGAATTACTCTCTTGGTAACTATTTCCAGTTGTTTCTTTTTTTCCTTAAAATCTAAAGGAAACTCAGACTATCAAGCAAATATGTATAGGGGGAATTCACAAAATTATTTTTAAGTACTTTATATGCTTTCTAGTACCTTTTATGCATTCCTAAGTATCAAAAAGACCAAGGAATATTAAATATGATGGCTTTATTTTTAGATATCATTAAAATTTATAATTGTGAAGTAATTTACTAGATAAGGTTTTTTTGTTTGTTTTTGTTTGTTTTTGGTTTCTGGGCCACACCCAGAAAAAGTGGTGCTCAGGGGTTACTCCTGGCTGTCTGCACAGAAATACCTCCTGACAGGCACGGGGGACCATATGGGACACCTGGATTCGAACCAACTATCTTTGGTTCTGGATCGACTGCTTGCAAGGCAAACGCCGCTGTGCTATCTCTCCGGGCCCAGATAAGTTTTAAAGTCATAATTCTCAAAGTTCTGATAGTATCCACTAATTCCTCTACATAAATGTGTAATAATATAGCAATAATCTTCAAAGACATCTTACTTCATACAATACTATGGCAAAACTAGCATTTTTAGTCACTTTATGTTTTTCAAAATATATCCTATTGAAAATATCTTACCAAAATAAAATACTTCAAGTCAATTTGTATTTTTAAATTAAAATTCATAAAATGTAAAATATTAAGAAATAACTTAAGGGTATTTTATGGTGGGCATTTTTACTTCTAAGTTTTATTTACTGTCTTTACTTTTATAAAACACTGAATAGTTGTCCAAAGAAGCAATAGTATAATGGGAAGGGGTTTGCCTTAAATAGAACTAAAATAGATTATATCCCTGACATCTTATATGGTACCTTGAGCACTCTAAGAGTAACCTCTGAGCAGTGCCATGTATGGGTAAATTAAAAAAAAATAGTACCCTCTCATTCATATTATTCACTAGCCCCTAAATAGATGACCAAGAATTCTTAATAAGAAATTTTGAATTCAAAGAATACTATATTCATGTACTATAACACAATTATATTTTCCATGTTTTTTTTTCTTTTACAAATGACAAGAAAAGATGATTGATACAGATTCTGGAAATTTCAGAAATTTTCAATATACATCTTCAACTTTTCAGTTTCAGGCAATGCTTTATCTCCCTAGAATCCTCCAAAACTTCCTTAAGCTCATTCAAATCTATACTCTTCCCACATAAAAAAAGCAATTTTTCTGGTTTGGAATTTTTTAAATACATTTGAGAAATGATAAAGTGGGTGAGGTACTCGTTTAACATGTGTGATCAAACCAGGTTTAATCCTCAGAATCTGTCACGCTCCTACAAGCATCATCAGGAGTTTGATCCCTGAACATGGAGCCAGGAAACAGTCCTGCACACCAGGTGTGGTCTCAAAATCAAAAACTATACAAAATAAATTATATATTCTTGATTGGCATTTTTTGTAGATTTTTTCTTTCCAAAGCCTCATTCATTATTGATATAACTTTGATTTGCTTCAATCTTTAGGTAAAAGGGTATGGAGTCATCAATTTATATATATATATATAAATTTATAATATATAATATAATATATGATATATGTAAAAATATATACATATATATCTTCCACATTATGTAGAAATAAAATAAAAATAAACATTAAAATATTTATTTATACTCCTTTGTTCATTGCAGCACTATTTATAATAGGTAAAATAAACGAAATACCAAAATTTTCAATAACAGACGAATAGATAAAAACATTATACATGTATGCATTGAACTAATCAGCTGTAAAAGAGGAAATCATTCATTTTACTTCAAAATGTATATATCTAAAGTATGCCATTTTAACCCAAGGTTTCCAAAAAGAGAACAAATACCAAATGATCTCACTCATGATGAGTATAAAGAAACAAAGCAAAGAAATAGACAATAGCTAATGTAAAACAGATTTGTTGTAAAACAAAATGGCAGCTAAATTAATAGATCAACAGATGTTGGAGGTGCCAAAGCAAAGGCACAAGCCGTAGGGTGTCTGCCTTGCTCTCGCTAACCTAGGGTGGACCGCAGTTCATTTCTCCAGCGTCCCATATGGTCCCCCAAGCCAGGAGTGATTTCTGAGCATATAGCTAGGAGTAACCCTTGATGGTCACCGGTGTGGCCCAAAAAGCAAAGAGAAAAAAAAAAAGATATTGTCCCTCTAGTGGTGAGTGTACTATTGAAACACTGTAGATGTAAAGCATAAATATATTACTGTAGATTATGAATCATGATACAGCAATAACAGTTTTATGAGAATTTCCTTCATTTCTCAACAAATTGAAGAAGTCCTCAATATTAATTTTTTTAGGGTTTGATAAATGGAATACAGTAGTTTCCACCTATGTATGTAGAATTTCTAACCTATCTGTTTTGACTGCTTTGATTTTAAAATCAATGTTAGAAATGAAAGGATCTAGTTACTGGATTCCATCCTGCTGATAACATTGTTACACTGGCACTTAAAAATAACGTTGGAATTTAATACAATCAGAACTGACTGTGCTGCTGGTTCTTTTTTTTTTAAGTATGGGCAGAAAATAAATGTATCTATGTACATTTGCTAAATGCTGTTATTATCTATTGAAGAAAATTGACTTAAATTATAACATTACTTAGATATGTGTAAGTTTCAGAACCTCAGTTGAACACAAAGGAAGACAGGAAAAGACAGAACTGAGAAAAGAAAATTAAACACTGGTGATATATGCCAATGTTTTTCAAAAAAATTAATTCTGCTCTCTGAGACCACAGCATGTACAGCTAAACTTATCTCCAGCTCACCTATTCAGGTTATCTATGATTGTTTCTTTCCTACAGAAAAGCTTCACCTTGGAACCTCCTTGATAATCTTTAAGTTTAAATGGAGAAAACATATCTAGAATCTATTCTATCCAAATTTTATCCTTTTGTTTACAATTAGTTTTATTTAGACAACAATTATGTTTAATAATTTGTATTCACAATAGCTTCAGCCCAGTTTTTATGCCTATATGTAAGAGATCCTGTTTACAGCTATTGCATTTTACATAACTATAAACTGGGAAGAAATCATGAAAAAATCTAATAATGTTAGAATCTGTTCTTAGATGGTTCATATTTTTTTCAGTTAACTTCAAATTAAATTCATTAGCTTCTACCACTTGATTGCTTCACACTAATAAAATGAAAACAATGACTTCATACTAGTAACAATTATAAAAACTCATATGAAAGTAGTCACAGTATTTCAAACTTCTGGCTACCATTTGTCATTACATAATCTAGCAGGTGGTCCTATTTTTGAGCTTTTAGACTCGTAACTTAATTGAAGTCTCAGCTGTTGTAGAGAAAAATATCACTGAGTCTCTCTTCAGAGATTGAACATTAAATTTTTTATATCTTGTATCATCTAAGCTAAAAGTTCATTGGTAAAATAGCATGTGAGGTAGTCGATTAACAGCTTTTTGAAAAAAATAACTCAACTAATTAAACAGAGAAAAGTGATCTGGTGAAAAACAAAAAAATGTCCAACAAAATAGCTCTGGGGTCCTTGAATCACAGATAAGTGTTTCACTCATTCTCTCTGCCAATATCAGCAATGTGATATGGAACAAGTTTCCGAACATCTGTTAGCAGTGGTTGCTCACTGACTGGAACTACTTTACTTTCTGTGTCTAGTTTCCTAGCTAAATTCTATCTTCTAACCTTTCCCACAGTTAATTGCAGCCATCTGACCAATTATTGCCAGTAAAACATGAACAGAAAAACAACCGATGCTACTTTGGGACAAAGAATTATAAGAAGCTAAAATTCCTCTTCATTTTTTTTTAAAACATACTGGATTCAGATAACTTAAATAAAATAAAACCTTTAAAGGATGTGGACAGTAAAAACTAATCTGTTTCCTTAAATTACTACAAAAGCTGTTCAGTCAAGGTCACAATATTTACTTTTACTTAAATACATGGTCTTTGAACTTCAGGAAACTTCTTTGTTGATTTAATGCAGCCTACACTAACATATAAATTCGTTTTACAATGAAATTATATAAATAAAATATTGCTTAATTCATAGATGTGTAATAAATACTTTGTTCTTTGTTCTATAGACCCAAATGGAAGTGAAGATCTTTTCTATGACATGGTTCTACAGTATTATAGCAGCACCTCATGAAGCCATTGAGACATATAGAAAAGCCTCAATTTGAGTATCTGTTTCATCTGCCTCAATATGGTTTATCTTGGGTTTTGTCTATATCTTTCTTATCCTTTTTTAACCCTTAAGTAAGTGCCACTGTTCTTTATTTCACTTCACATGAAACTCCAAGTCTACTACCTGCATAGTTCCATATCATAAAATTACCTCAGTACAGAATGGTTGTTGAATGGCGAGGCTTCTTGCCTTGCATGGGCCAACCTGGGTTTGCTCCTTGGCACACTTACAGTCCCCTGAACCTGGCAGAAGGGATGCCTGAAAACAACCAGGACTGAGGTTTCCAGCTATGTCCCCCCCCCAAAAAAAATAGTATTTCAGTTTCTCTTAAAATATATGACCAAACAGGAACACTACTGTTAGACTTTATTTTAAGTTATCTTAGAATTTCAGGACATTAATGATACAAAGCTAATTTAATTTCTTTTATGTGCCAGAAACATTCAGGATATTCTCTCTTTCTCTTTAAACTCAGCTATCACTGAAAGACAAAATGAAGACTACCAATTTAAGGATGTATCTTTTTTTAAAGAAAAATATCTAGTTGCAATATACAAATCTTGTTTTACTTAGCAACACTTAAATATGACTTTGTTTTTTAAAAGGCTGTAAGATAACAAAATTCAATTAATATGTGGGTTTGAAAACATTTGAAACTTTTGACAAAGTCCTCAAACATGAACTATAGAATGCCTTTGTCTTAATTTTAATCATATGATTCACTCAGAGTCTTACATTTTATTTATTTATTTATTTATTTACTTATTTATTTATTTTGATTTTTAGGTCACACCCGGTGATGCTCAGGTATTACTCCTGGCTATATGCTCAGAAATCACTCCTGGTTTGGTCATATGGGACACCAGGGGATTGAACCATGGTCTGTCCTAAGCTAGTGCGGGCAAGGCAGATAGATGCCTTACAGCTTGTGCCACCACTCATGCCCCAAAGACTTGCATTTTAATAGCCTATATTCTTTTTTGTTTGGTGAAGCAAGATGGTAGTTATCGAAAGTGATTTAGAAATAAGGAGGGAAGAGAAAAAAAGAAAACAGAATTTTCCAATGTGTAAATAACAAAGAAAACAGATAAGCAAGTGAGATGCATGCTCAGGGGACAATATGGTCTTGAAGAGCAAGCCACATCCTATATTTTAATAATGTTAATACTTTGAGGAGAAAAAAAACAGAATTCTGACTCATGTAAATCAAATGGCAAGTATCTTAAGCTGCTAAATAATGTTTCTCTGCCAATCTGCACCTGTACATGAGTCATCGCTTTAAAAAAAGTATTTTATTTTAAAATGAACATGAGAACTGGTCTTTAGCAGGAACATGCCACCTGAGGGGATGGTAGATAAGACAGAGAGGTGAAGTATCTATGGCAGAAGGAAACCTTTAACCCACAATAAAAAGAGATATGGAAAGGTGCTAAAGCCTTAGATATGAAACTCTGTTAGCAAGAATACTGTAATACACAGTGCAAAAAACTAAAAAGAAAAAACAAACAAATGAAAACACTATTGGCGGGAAGTGAAAACAGGTGAAGAAATCAGTGTTGAAAATTTTAACCCTGAAATCTGATCATGAAGAACTTTAATTTAAAAAAATTGTTAAACTTAAATTCAGCAAATTATTTTGCTAAATTTCAGCTTTTGGTTAAATAAGATAAGGCTGGATATTTACTAATACACACTTTATCTTCTCTGCTGAATCTCCATATGTAAATATTCAATAACTCATACAATTGTCTATTAGGTAATATCAGAGACACTTATAGGAATGTGATTGACTCTTAGTTCTTAAGATACAAAACTACATTATTGGGAAATAAGGATTAAATGTTTTAGTAAATTCATGAAAATGAATTAAGTATTGCTGCTATTGAGAAAACATTAAAATCTGTAGTTTAAAACCAAAATTTTATCTCAATCAGTAGCACTAAGGAAAAGCTCATTTGAATGATTAACTTTTAAGAAAAAATATGCTAAATAATGGAGAACTTTATTTTAAGTAAATTAGTTGATGGAAAATTTTTGTAACAAAGTTAGCTCTTAGGATATAGAATGAACAACTTCTTAAATGTCTTAATGGGGCTGGAGAGATAGCGTGGAGGCAAGGTGTTTGCCTTGCATGCAGAACATCATTAGTTCGAATCCTGGCATCCCATGTGGTCCCCTGAGCCTGCAGGAGCAATTTCCGAGCTTAGAAACAGGAGTAACCCTGAGCACTGCCAGGTGTGACCCAAAAACAAAAACAAAAACAAACAAAAATGTCTTAATGGCAAATAAATGAATGAACATTATATTTAAATTTTTGTTAATTTATTTATAATCTTTAAAATGAAGTATTTTTCATGTTCAAGGAAAACACAAAATATAAACATAATTCTCTTTTTTATTTTTTTAATTTTTAATTTTTTTTATTTAACCAACTTTATTACATACATGATTGTATTTGGGTTTTAGTCATGTAAAGAACACCACCGATCACCAGTGCAACATTCCCATCACCAATGTCCCAAATCTCCCTCTTCTCCACTCAACCCTCGCCTGTACTCTAGACAGGTTTTCTATTTCCCTTGTACATTCTCATTATTAGGATAGTTCAAAACGTAGTTATTTCTCTAACTAAACTCATCCCTGTTTGTGGTGAGATTCATGAGGTGAGCTGGAACTTCCAGCTTTTTTCTCTTTTGTGCCTGAAAATTATTATTGCAAAAATGTCTTTCATTTTTCTTAAAACCCATAGATGAGAGAGACCATTCTGCATCTTTCTCTCTCTCTCTCTCTCTCTCTGACTTATTTCACTCAGCATAATAGATTCCATGTACATCCATGTATAGGAAAATTTCATGACTTCATCTCTCCTGACAGCTGCATAATATTCCATTGTGTTTATGTACCACAGTTTCTTTAGCCATTCATCTGTTGAAGGGTATCTTGGCTGTTTCCAGAGTCTTGCTATGGTAAATAGTGCTGCAATGAATATAGGTGTAAGGAAGGGATTTTTGTATTGTATTTTTGTGTTCCTAGGGTATATTCCTAGGAGTGGTATAGCTGGATCATATGGGAGCTCGATTTCCAGCTTTGAAAGCAGCAAGATCAAAAAGAGAAATTACATACAAGGAACATCCTTGAGATTTACTGCAGACCTATCACCAGAAACACTCAAAGTCAGAAGGAAGTGGTGGGACATAGTGACAAAACTCAATGAAATAAATGCTTCGCCTAAAATACTGCACCCAGCAAAACTCACTTTCAGGTTTGAAGGAACAATACATAGTTTCACAGACAAATAACAGCTCAGAAACTTTACAGACTCAAACCATTCTTAAAACAAAAACTGAACGGCATACTTTAAGACAAGACTGACCAACAGACACACCAAACTTCGATATAAAGATGGCACTAACTCCCAGGACAATTCTTTCTCTCAATGTCAATGGACTAAATGCACCAGTTAAGAGACACAGAGTGGCTAAATGGATCAAAAAACTCAATTCAACCTTCTGCTGCCTACAAGAAACACACCTGAATAGTCAGAACAAACATAGACTCAAAATAAAAGGCTGGAGGAAAATCATCCAAGCAAAGAACACCCATAAAAAAGCTGGAGTGGCCATACTAATATCAGAACATAATTCTCATTTTTAAAGTACCTACAGGTTTTTCTCAAGATTCATTTATTTAGTTTTTTTTTTTGGCTTTTGGCTTTTGGGTCACACTCAGCGGCACTCAGGGGTTATTCCTGGCTCTGTGCTAAGAATATCACCCCTTAGGTTGGAGCTATGATACAGGGCACAAGGCATCTCTGCCTTGTGTGTGCTAACCTAGGACAGATCCTGGTTCAATCCCCCGGCATCCCATATGGTCCCTCAAGCCAGGAGCAATTTCTGAGTGCATAGCCAAGAGTAATCCCTGAGTGTTTACAGGTGTGGCCAAAAAACAAAAACAGAAACAAATAACAAAAACAAAAAACAAAACAACAAGAAATTACCCCTGCCAGGCTCAGGGGGCCCTATGGGATTGAACCACCATCCATCCTGGATCAGCTGCCTACAAGGCAAATGCCATACCTATTGTATGTTTTATATCCTATTGCACTCACTCTCTATGGTAATGTGACAAGATTAAAGTCAAAATTTTTAAAAGAAATAGATTTTATATCATTTTATATCTAGTTTATTTGATAAGTTTGTCTTTATTAATGTTGGTATTATCCAAGTAACATGAAATCATTGTAGTTTTGTCCTGTTATATTATGACTTATTTATTATAGGCACATTTTAAATTTTTTACCTTTATTTTTTATTTAAAATTTAAAATCTACTAACTTGGGGTTTATTTTTATAAATATGAGAACAAACATCTTAAGGACATAGTATCAAATTCTCCATGTCTCCATAATGCTGTTCCCATAATCCAAATAAAAACAACACAAAACAAATCTGAGAGCTGGCACTTTAGTTAAATATTTTCATTGTCAATTATAACGTTTGAACTAAACAATTTTACTTTTTTAAGCCAAGACTTTATCATAATTAAAGATGTTATAGAAAACTGTCTCAATGAGCTTAGAAGTAGTTTAGAAAAGCAAAATATGAAAAACAGATGAGCAATTTGCATATTTTTCTCCTCTTTTATGGCCATAGTGGTAGGAAAAGGAGTTTATAGATTATGGTGGTCTCATCATTTTGAGTAAATCAACTGCCTGACCAAAGTCTCCAGAAAGTGTCATGCTTCATGAAGTTTTAAATTACATATTCTCACATCATTCATCTTTTATTTTAGAGCAGCCGGAGCAAAAAGTCGACTTCTAAAACAATTAGCTCAGAAATTACTAGCCCCTTGTCCCTTGATTTCATCAGTAACAATCTTGAATGTCAATCCTAAATCTTGAAGCCAATGCTTTGGACACTTCTCAAAGAGGATACAAATATTTGCTCTGGGATTTGTTATCCAATGGCAGATATTTTGATAGCATCTGTTTAGTCACACACATGCTTCATAGTTTTTGTTTTCTTAGATTTTGGGAATAAGCATTACAGTAAGTTACAGGAGAAAGAAATACAAAATTTATAACAATTATTAAACAAATCAAGCACATAAATTAAAGGCCATGGATCAAGTTTTTTTGCTAGGAGTTTGTAAGTTTTGGGCTGAAATGGTCACTCTCAGAGAATTATTATTAAATTACATATACTCCCCAAAAAAGTTTTGTTTACCATGTATTCAGTTAATGAGAGGTTTAATATCTAATATGGAAATTTCTTAGAATTTCTGTGATGGCTTTTCAATGTGTTGGGACTTTTTATATATAACTTTTGTTGAAACCAATGTGAATTACAAGTCTTTCACAGTTATATTTAAGGTACATAGTGACAGTGAATTAGAGCAATTCACACTACCAGTGTTGACCTCTCTCCACCACTGTTCGCAGCATGCCTCCTATAGATTCACCTTTAGCCCTCTGGACTGCTACTGTAGCACGTCACTTTTGTGTACAATTTGTTGTAGTTTGAGTATCTTGATTCTATTTCCTTGACTTTATGTTGGGTATTTAGGTCTGATCATTATTTTTTTTTTATTTCCACTCAAAATTCAGAAGACTGCTTTGCCCTTGGTACCATACACCATTTTGTTTCCAATTTGTAGAAAGACATAAAAATATGAGGCAGAGTAAGATGGTTCATGTTCTATAGTTCTGTTTAAAAAGAGAAAAGAAAAAAAGAAAAGAAACAATAAAGGAAAAAATAAAAGAAAGCAGGCGCGAGACTCTATTTAGAAGGTATAAGTATAAATTAAAAAGGGGGGCTGGTATAGCACGGGTTTTTGTTTATTTGTTTGTTTGTTTGCATAAGCACAGTAAGTATTGGTAAATTAGAAAGGAAAGTCCTTTGGCTTAAGAGATGCAAGGTGTCTGCACTATTGAAGCATACTGTCATGAGACCAACTATAGGCTCTGGACCTGTTCATTGTCAAATATTCAGATCTTTGTTTATGATGCCAGGAAATGTTATGCCCAATTGTGGTTGTCAAAGTCAGTTAGTTCTCTGTAGTTATATATCTTGGTTTTTGCACAGATCCTAGGATGCAGTCTAGGATAGATTTTTTTTTTTTTACAGTTGTAGATGTTCTGCTCAGCATAGTTATTGTAGTTAGTCCTCTGTGTTTAGTGATCTTGAGTTCTGATATTTGCACAGATCAAAGGATGGAGTGTCTTATGATTTGATTTCACTGTTAGGTGATGGTTAGGGAAATCTGCCTTAGATCACGTTGTTGCTGTTTCCTTGCCTACAAGATGTCATATGAACCTACCCTGGGCAAGTTGGTGCCTAAGCGGTATTAGGAACTCCTTTAGGGGAGTTTATTTCCTGGTGCTGCTTTAGAGAACCAAGCCAGTTCTAAGTTAGGTATCCAGGGATTGGGGTTGGATGAGGTCCAAATCGAGTCCCTATGACATAGATTCCAAGGGGAAGGCATCCTGTATTACATAATTATATAATTTATGGGTTCTTATCCATAGCATATAAGAACTTATCTCTGTACATAAGATCTCCCATTTTAATGTGCCCATGTAAAAAGGAACAATGCCATATTATATTGCTGGGCATTTGGCAGTAAAAGTAACAAGCTATACACTCTGTGCCCTATGTTTGACCTGAGCTTTTATCCCAAGCAAGACTTTTCTAAGAGAATTTTGTACTAAGCAAAACCTAAACAAACAAACAAACAAAATGGGATGGAGGTGGCTAATTTTACATTTGGAAATAAACACACTAAGAGGTATAATTATTAAGGAATTAAATACATAAAGAAAATATAAACCTTTACATTCAGTTTTTTTTAAATATTCTTGGGGGAGGTACAATTTTTTTCTTTTTAGGTTATTTTTAAATAATTTTTTTATTGTGACCAAAGTGAATTACAAATCTTTCACAGTGATATTTTAGGTATATAGTGACATTGAATCAGGGGCATTCCCACCACCAGTGTTGTCCTCCTTCCACCCCTCTTCCCAGCATGCTTCACATATTCCCCTTCTTTGCCCCCCCCAGGCTGCTAGTATAAGTGGCCCCCACTGTGTCTAGCTTGTTATAGATTGTGTATCAATTCTGTTGTCGTTGGCTTTGGTGTTTAAGTCTGATTATTTTTTTATTTCCAGTCAATGTTCATGCGACTGTGTGGTCCTGGCATCATCCATCTTATCAACTGCAAATAGAGATAGTTTGAGTTCCTTACCTCATGCCTGACCTTCATGGAAATGCTTTCTGTATTCACCCTTTAAGTATAAAGTTAGCCATAGGCTTTTTATAGATAGCTGTAAATATCTTGAGAAAGGTTCATTCCAACCTTTTTTGTTGAGTGTTTTCATTATGAATGGCTGTTGGATTTTGTCAAATGCCTTCTCTACATCAATTGATATGATCTTTTTTTTTGTATTTCTTTTTGTTGATGTGGCATGATGTTGATTGCTTTGCTTATTTTTAAATATCTATGCATCCCTAGGATGAAACCCACTTGGTATATAATCTTTTTGATGTGTTGTTGATTTGGTTTGCTAAAATTTTGTTACAGATTTGTGCATCTACTTTTATTAGTAAGATATGTCTATGGTTTTCTTTCTTGATTTTTTTGTCAGCTTTGAGAATGAGTGTAACATTAGCCTCACAGAAGGAATTAGGGACGATTCTTGTCTTTTCAGTGTTTTGGAAGAGCCTGAAATATCAATGATAGTAATTCTCTCAATGTTTAATAAAGTTCACCTGTAAAAACATCAGGTCCTGAACATTTATTATGGGGAGTTCTTAGTTACTGTTTCAATTTCCTTACATGTGATTATACCAAAATCATGAGGAAGATTATATAGTTAAGGGATATAGAGAGTCTCCAGCTTTCTGATGATCTTATAATGATTGGATATTGTCTAGGGGGTATATTCTTATTTTTCCTTTGTCCTTCCCTGATAGGATACCTGGTATGGACATGTAGCTTGGGTCAATATCTATGGAAATAGGCTTGTAAAGACATACACCATGTGGTTCTTACAAAATGGCATCTCTCCTAGCTCAAAACCTGAGAAGTCTGCCTTTTTGTGGCCTTTACAAAATATTGTCCCTCCTTGTTCAGAAATCAGGTCCCAACATTCCCTCCTCTTCTTATAGACCTGAATCAAATCTTTGGCTCTTTTGAGGTTCCTCATCCTTGTCCCTACTTGTGAGCACATACTGGATCCTTGATCCTTAGCAAAAGCTTCTTAACCATGGAGGTTTTCCAGGGTGATTCAACCACTATTTCTATTTAGGCTTTGTATGTCCTCCTTATAAAGTTTTAAAAGATGATATTTTTTTACAGAAATATGTCCAATTCTTTTGGGTTCTCCAACTTAACTGAGTAGAGTTGTTCATAATAAGCCCTCATGACATCTTATATTTCTTGAGATTCTGTTGAAATCCCTCCTCTTTCTTTGTGATTCAATTTATTTGAATTATTCTCTTTATTAAAACCTACTCCTGATCTCATTGATTCTTTGTATTATTTTCTTTGTTACTATGCTATTTGTGAGCAAAAGCCTTACATATTTTTCTCCCTCTGCACTTGGTGCATAAATGTTGATTAGTGTTAGTACTTCTTGGTCTTGTGTTCTTCTCAACAATAAGTAATGTCTATCTTTGTCTCTGAGTATTTTCTTGGGGTTGAATACAATTTGGTCTTATATAAGTATGACTGTCCGATTTTATTTTTTGTTTGTTTTCCAGTGGCTGGAAAAATTAATTTCTATCCTTTTTTCTCATTCTGTGTCTGCCCTGATCTTTTAGGTGTGTTTCCTTCAGGTAGCAGATATCTGGTTTTGTTTTCTGATTAGCCTACTCTGCGTCTTTTTTTTACTCTGTGCTTTTTACTGTGGGAGTTTAGTCCATTGACATTTAAGGAGCTTATTGACAGAGTGGTTTTTTTCTTTAACTCTGGTACTGGCCTTGCACATTTGCCCCCCAAAACTGAGCAAGTGGCCCAAGATTCAGGCCATGTTTATTTAAATTTTGGATGTCCTGTATATTTTAACTTAAATTTTAAACTAAATTCATTGTTTAATTGAATTTCGGTGAGATCCATAGTAACAAATTTTTTCTTGATTGAGTTTCATAGGTCACATTTAATAATGAGCATATTCCTGTGCAAGGGAATGACCCACAGTGAAGGCTGGGAATGGGACCATCAGATACCAGTTGACAAGGTGATTTCTGTACAAGTGTGCCACATACTATAGTGGAGGAGTCAGTCTTTTCCTGAGAGTTGTAACAAGCAAATAGCAAAGACAAGAACCAGACTTCCCTTGATTAAAGTAGAAATAGAACTCATGAATCAAATCCAGAAGTCAGGCATTCTGACAATTTCACTTGAAAAACAAAAATTAAAATACAAAACAAAACAACAATAATACCAACAACCCTCAAAACTGCTTGCAAAATCCTACCCACCATAATAGTGGTAAAGCAACTATTACTCCACAATACTTGAATATATTTAATACAAAGTTCTGTTTTAGAGAGAAAAAAACGGTTAGATGAGACAAGATGCATTTTTCTCCTGATTTAAAGTCATTTTCCAATGCTTTCCATTTTGACAGAAGTAAAATAAAAATCATTTCAAGTTTTACCATTATTTGTGGACATTATTAGAAATAGTTTCATGGGGCCAGAGTGGTGGCATGGAGCCATAAGGCGACTGCCTTGCTAGTGCTAGCCTAGAACAGACCACAGTTTGATCTCCCAGAATCTCAAAACAGGAAAGATTTCTGAGCACATAGCCAGGAGTAACCTCTGAGTGTCACTGGTGTGGCCCAGAAAACAACAAAAAATAAATAACATAGTTTTATTATTACAAAACTAATCTTTATTTTTTTTATAAATAAACCAGTTGTTTATCAGCATACTATCGGTGATAGTATGGGTGGTAATACTTAAAACATCAGAGTTATTTAATTGCATTTTATTTCATTATAAAAGTATTTTTGTTTGTTTGGTTTATTTTTTTGGATAATTTTTATGTGACCAAAGTGAATTACAAATCTTTCACAGTAATATTTAAGATACATAGTGACAATGAATCAGGGACATTCCCACCACCAGTGTTGTTCTCCCTCCACCCATGTTCCCAGCATGCATCCCATATCTCCCTCCTTTGCCCTCTGGACTGCTAGTGTAACTGGTCCCCTCTGTGTATAGCTTGATGTAGATAGGATATCGATTCTATTGTCGTTGACTTTGGTTTTGGTGTTTAAGTCTGATAATTTTTTATTTCCACTCAATGTTCATACAACTGTTTGGTCCTGGTACCATTGATTTTTTACCCCTCAATTTATAGGCAGAACAAGAGGCTTCAAGTTATGTGGTTCTGTTCAAAAAATGAAAAGAAAGAAAAAAGAAAAAAAAAACGGGAGGAGTCAGTCTAGAGGTCATAAAAACAATTTAAAAGTAGAAAGGAAAAAAGAAGAAAAAACATAACAAAAATACAAACAAAAAACAAAAACAAACAAAAAAAGTATTCTGCTTTTAGGTTTTCTCAAGTAACTTTTTTTTTATGAGGGGCACACCCAACAGTGATGAGTAATTGTATTTAGATAATTGCATAGTTGTTGACAGTTGGTGTTCTAGCTTACAACGTTCCCATCTCTAACACCCACGACCCATGTCCCTATCTCTCCAATACTAATTCTATGTTTCCTCCCACCCAGTGTGCATTGAAAGATGCATTTATTAAAAACTTTTATGACAGTAATTTATGTACAATGTTCCTAGCAGTGTTGGTTCTTCTGGCTAAGATATAGATATGTTGTCTCCCAAGTACAGGGTGCCCATATCTTTGACTCTCACCCCAGTATTACAATCACAATTCAACCCACCACCACCACGTGTAGTCTTTCTAGGCAGTTTTTGTTTCTGTAACGGAGGGCTAAAGTTTTGTTCTGTTTTTCTAATATTTTCTAAGCCTGGTATTATGTATATCACACATTACACATTTTGTATTTGGTTGTGCCTTTCTGATGGACTTTACTTAGTATAAGAACCTCCAGTTTTATCCAAGTTGCAGTAAATGCATGATCTTCTTATTTCTTGTAGCTGCATATTATTTCATTGTTCATACATACCATTACAAATTTATTATTCACTTAATTCATTTAATGTCATTCACTTAATATCATTTTACAATTTAATTGTTCATGTAACCTTGCTATTATATTAAGTGCTACAAGGAACATAGGTGAGTATGTCTTCCAAATAAAATACTTTGTGTCTCTAGTGTATACATCAAGCAGTAAGAATTCCAGAATATATTATTCTCTTTTCTATCTTTTTTTGAGAAATCTCCATGTATTCCAGAAGGACTAAACTAGTCAACATTCCCTCTCTCAGTGTATAAGAATTTCTTTGTCACCATATCCCCATCAGCACACATTGCTTCTATACCATCTGTATTCATTGTTGTGAGCTGATATTATTGTCTAATTTCAGACTTTCCTGATAATAAAAGGAGATAAACACTTTTTTATGTCTACTGATCATGTGTCTTCTTTAGACAACAGTCTATTCTTTTACCCTCTCCATATTTTAGCACAATTTATTAGCCTTTGTGAATGTTTTATATATCTTGCATATTAACACTGATGAACACAGCAGCTTGTTGGCATGTGTAAGTCAGTGTATGTTCTTAAAAGAAATACAGGAAATAAAATTTTTGAAAAATATATATATATTTTTTTTTCATAGAGGCTGCCTATCAATAATCTATGAAGCTGGGGAGTGAGAGGTGTGCTGTCATAGTGTATCAGGGACTTACATTTTGTGTTCTCTAGCTTCTTGAGCTTGGAAGTCAGGGTCCTTCATTATTTTCAGCTCAAGGGGAGTTTCATTGGCCACAAATCTCAGGCTATAACCAATTGCCTCAGCTAAAACCTAACTCTGAACTTGATTTTACAAGCCAAGTTTTCTCCCTAAGGCTCGGATAGGAGAGTAGCTGAGTAAGCAAGGACTCTTGCATTAGGAGTTACTGGTAATTGCTCACTTTGTATAACTTTTCTTTTTGTCCAGAAGCTTGAAAAACCCAGAAGAGTGGGCAGGTATTTTTTGTGGAACTCACTACAGACTGCTTCCATATCTCTTCACAGAGTTTTGATGAGCATTGTCCTCAGATGCTTCTGTAGGATGGTGAACCCTGGGAAGTCTTCAGGAAACCTAATAGATAAGATCAGAGTTTCACAGTGTGTCAATTGCCTGCTCCCAGAAAGCTGTAGAGAATTTACTCTGGATCCAGTTATCTCCACTGTTATTGCTGGCAGAACCTTAAAATCCCAGGACCTGGGGCAAAGGAAAGAGAAGAATGTTTACAGGATTGTGAAGCTGTAGTGTAAACTGTCAGCTAAATCTACATTGGACTCATGCAACAGAAATGGAAGCTCTTAAAAGCAGGGAGAAGAGATGTGTGTATGAGTGAGTGAATATGTGTGTATGTATGTATGTATGTATGTATGTATGTATGTATGTGATTGTGTGTGGAATGGCTGGGTTCATAGCCTGGCAAGATATTTTCTAGTTTTCACTTGCTGCCACTGCTTTATTGGTCTTTAATTTACCTGCTGGATGCAGGAATGATGCTTTACTTGGTAGCAGGCAAATGAGTAGCAAAGTCAGTGAGGCTTATTTTTCTCCAGTGGTGGACATGCTTGATTATAGTCTTTCTTCCTATCTATTTTAACTACTTTCTAGTGGTTGCTTGACCTCTCACCAGGGTTGCATATATATATGTAGGTTCAGTAGAATAACCACCTATAGTATTAACAGCCAGGTTACATGAGAGATTGCTAAAATGGCCTTTTCTGGTTCTTTTGTCCTGTTTTATTCCTTAATGTTTCTTATTTTCTGAGTTAATTCTGTAAGAGTAGTATCTGAGAGTCTTTCATTTTACACAGGAGATTCTTCAGATTAGTTTTTTTTTTTAATTTCAGATTTTGGATCACAAAGCAAAAGAGTAGGTATTAAGGGTTTCCTTGGCATTTCTGTTAGCTTTCTTGAGCTGACTTTATGTATCAGAATGCTTACTTTCGGGACTGTTCTTTACAATGGTGGGTATATTTCTAAGGTGGGTATGTTAGACATCCTAACTCTAACCTCATTCCACAGCACAACTTATCTCTTTCCATTTGCACTTTGCCCCTGCAGTGGGATTTTCTACAGGAGAGCATCTTTCTGTCTCTACTATTCACCCTAATGGTCACTTTTAATTTTTATTAAGCTCTCTTCAAAATATAACTCTCAAATCTGTTTATGTAAATATTAATTCTTTCCTAAGTGGAGAATTTTTGTCATTATGAGATCAGGTAAGCCCATGTTTCTATCTCACTCTTTTTTGGGCGTAGGTGGCACAACTAGTTGTGCCTATTCCTGCCTCTGCTTAGGATGTATTTCTGGTTCTGCTCAGGTATTGCTCCTGATAACTGCTCTTAGGTGATCATTTGTAGCACCAGGAATTAAATTGAGTTGACCAAATGCAAAGAAGTATCTGTGGTACTATCTCGCAAGCCTCATATTCTACCTTTTACCTACTGTAAAATTTATTAAAAAAAATTGAAGATTGAACAATGAACAAGATAGAGAGATAATGAGAAAATTAATAAAGAGAATTGTGTTCATAACATACTTATGTGAGAAGTGATAATTATTTGACAAATATAATTTTAGATTATATTTTAGATCTTTAGATATTTAGATCAATTTTAGATCACTCAGAGCTTTTTTATCTCTAGTGCCTTACTTCTTTACACTCAAGTAACAACTTTTCTTCATGACTTTTGTCTTCAGAAATCCAGATGTATATTACATTGGTATATAGAATTAATGTGATACATCCTATTAACTTTACTGTGAAAATACATAATCAATGGTGCATGGGATAAAGGATGACTTCACTGAAAGAGGGAGATATTTTAATACATTCTTATGATATCACCTGAAGTTTCTGTCTGCTGCATTGAGCTCTGGGATATTTTATCAGTGCAAAAATTAGTTACTGCTCTATCCAACAATTATCTTTCTTCTTTTATGTAAAATGTTTTTTTTTTCAGAAGGACCCTTTACCTTCCCTTTTCATAATCTCATGCAAACATCTTCTTGAAAGACCATGGGACCTTTCACTAACTATTTCCAGACACATCTCCAACTTTTACCTATAGGCCCTGGTTAGATTTACACTATAATACTTTAAAGCTGGATATTACCTCTGCAATTCTCTGTTTTTACAGATCAGACAATTAAAGGCTCACAGATTAATAAAATGTTCAAAGTCTAATCTAATTTAGAATTGGAACCACATATTCTAAATCAGAATATATTTCTCTTTCCAGCCTATGCTGTCAATTTACCATAAACAATTTAGAAATGCTTACACTGCACTCTGATCCTTGTTCTTTCTAAGCAATCTATGTGAAATTGTCAAAATAAAAAAAAATCAAGACTTTTCAAGAAGTGTTAAAATGATATAAGAGAGGCCAGAGCAGTGATGCAAGCAATAAGGGGTCTGCCTTGCCTGTGCTAGACTAGGACAGATCATGGTTCCATCCCCTGGCATCCCATATGGTTCCCCAAGACAGGAGCGATTTCTGAGCATATAGCCAGGATTAACCCCTAAGCATCACCGGGTGTGGCCCAAAAAACAAAACAAAACAAAATGATATAGGAGAATGCAAAGTCAACTATACATTCGAAAACATCTCATTGGAGTTTATGTACCAAGTATGGTAATATAGGTTGATTTTCAAATAAAGCATTTTCAAGAATATATTAGTGAGATACAAAACAATCATTTTACAATTAAAAAATGAACATCAATTGTTGTAGCAGCTAAATGGATTCCTCTTAAACATTTAGTACAAATTTTGTGAGATATTTAATTTAGGACTTTTGTTGAATAAAAAAGAAGATACATGAAATAAAAATTATATAGATATAAAATATACTTCTGCCAACTTTATTAGTCTCTGTCTCTAAAGCTCATTTTGAATAAATGATTAAAACTTATCAAACTCTCCCTCTACAGAGAATTAATCAAAGTTTATTTTTTATGTGCACTAGTTCATCAAGAAGAAACATTAATTCACCGAAAAATGGTGTCAAATTTCTTTCAAAGTAAACATGGTTCTTTTTTTTTTGAAAAAGACATGTTTTATTTGAATGTTTGTCTGCATATACTTGTTTTAGCACCATTATTGAAAATGCTCTTACCTCATTATTTTGCTTTCACTGTTTTTTAATATATTTTTATTTAAGTAACATGATCATATTTGGGTTACAGTCATAACCAGAACACCCCCCTTCACCAGTGTAACATTACCCCCTCCCCCCTCCCATCTCCTACCTGTATTCGAGACAGGCATTCTACTACAGTTATTTGTTTTTAAGTTCAGTAAGTTGTATTTTTTTTCCTTAAGGATAAAAGTAAAAATATATAGTAAAGGTGTGATAGTGGCTATCGCCGTTGTTTGCATAGGTCCAGAAAAATGGGGAAAATGGAAAAAAAAAATCCTTGACCTGATTACAAAAAGGCCTCACCCCAGAAGTTTATTGGCATAAGACAGACTCTGGGTTCCAGGCATACCAGTCAGTCCAACTTCAGTCATTCTTAAGGTCCCAGTGAAACTTTTTCACACTTTAGCTGTTGTTGGTATCAGATTCGTATGTTTAAAGACTCTGGATTCTGTGCATTTCTTTCATCAATGTCAGGCTGAAAACATGGTTCTTTTAATTTTTTCTTTAATTTTTAATTTATTTGCCAGGAAATTATATATTTATCATGATTAGGTTTCAGGCTTATAGTGTTTCAACATCTATCCCTTCATCAGTATCCACTTCTTTCACCAACCCTCCTTGCCAACCCCCTTTGCCTCCCACCCACCAATCTACTTCTACAAGAGACACCTTTTAAGTTTTTTAAAAATAAGACTGCATTGTGGTTAGCAATATTGCTGTTGACTCAGTTTCCATATTAACACATTCCAGCACCATCTTTCAGCCAGCTCCTTCAGCATGTCAAACATTTTCTCTATCATAGTCTTTGTCCACCTCTCTCAACCTTAACCCCCAGGACCCTCCTCCCCAAGGGGCATGATTTCTCCTGAAGACCAGTTCTCATCGTCTTTATTTCCCTTATTTTTGAGCATTTGTTATTCCATTATTATTTATTTTATATACCGAATATAATAGAGAAAGATTCTGTGTCCATCTTCTGATTAATTCAGCAGGATACTCTAAATTTATTTATGGAGAAAAAAATTGCTTGATCTTAATTTTCCTTATGGCTGAATAATATTCCATTGTGTCTATGTACCAGTCATCTATTTCTTTATCCAGTCTCTTTTGGTCCTGAATATTTGGATTATTTCCAAATTTTGGCTACTGTGGATCACGCTGCAAGGAACATCAGGGGTGCATATGTGTTTTTTTCCTTTTGGTTTTGAAACTTGGGGCATATGCCAAGGTGTAGAATTGCTGGGTCAAATGGAAGCTCAATTCCTATAAACTTGCTTCTCTTTCTTAGAGAAGTCTACAAAATTATGACATGAACAACTTAGACTTTGTAATCTGTACTTTGAAGTTATTAACCAATTAATAATGATTCTTTTTAATTAAGAGTAAATAAAGAAATATGGCATTTACCATGATAAATTTTGGAATAAATCCTTTTTCATTTGGTTTCAACACCTAGTCATGTTTGGGGACAACTCTGGGTTTAGGATATGAGACAAAACTTGGGGCACCTGCATGCAAATAATGTTCTATACCCCCAGCCCCAAGAATTCCTCACTTTTAATCACTTTAGCAGTAATGATAGAATACTAGAATGGGTTTTGTTAAATATATGCCAAGGAATCATGTACACCATTAAATAAATATTTGATTAGCATCCTTAGAAAAAAGAACTATATTTGTAATCTAGGTGGGCATGTAACTGATAAAGTAAGTTTAAGAAGTTCTGTGCTTCCTAAAGAATAATGTCAATAGTATCATGATATTTTGCTAAATATACAATATAATATATTATCAGACATTATAATATATATTTTGCTAAAGTTATTATGTTAGCAACACTAGTTAAATTTCTAAGGGCAATTGAAATTTATTATCACAAATTCAAAAGGACATAAATCAGAAACCAATAGAAGAGATCCTTTGTACAGTATAATCTGTTTCAGGATTCTCCTAATTACTGGTAGTTATATGATTTATAGCAGCATAATTCAATGCTACTCTTTTCTTAGATGTATTAGATTTATTAGTTTTATTAGATAAATCATCCTTCCTATTTCAGTATTTATTAATTTAATTATATATACAATGACTATTTTTAAAATGCATCGTATTTGAAATTCTGTGGGTAGGAGCAAGTATATATTTTAAAGGATACAAGTTTTTCCATGTCAGTATTTTTTTCATGTCAGTATATTAAAAATTGCATATATTTGAAAATGGAAAGATTTATTAGAAAGTAGATAAGAAAGAAAAAGAAACACCCCAGATGTGGGAGAAACTTGAGAATTTAGGACTAAATTATAAAATGTAGGAACAATAGAATTCCCTATAGTCAATAGTGAATATTTGAAATCATTGTTCTAGATAGGATCATGTTGATTTAGTTTTTTCTTCTGCCACAGATAAGTTTGAGGAGCCACCTGGTCAAGTCAGCCTTGTATGTCTTCAGCACTTCTTCCTAGCCCTCCTGGAATGATGCTTTACTCTGAAGCCTTTATATGTAAGCATTGTTATGTGTATATGCCCCATCAAGCTATATGTATTTAGTATTTTTAGTTAAATAAAGACACTTTGATAAACATTTTATCCAAATATCATTCCTTCTTTTGGAGGATTGTGTTTTCTGGTTTACTGTCTAGACCAAGGAAGATGAGAAAGTGAACAACCTTAAGATGTTTTGTGTTAGTTTGTTTTTCATTAATGTGAGCCTACATGTTTGAATTATTTTATTTCAACTTCAATTAATTATGGCCTAAATTCTTTATCACAGAGTATGTGTTGTCTTGAGCAATATTTCAAGTCAATATGACCTTGATGGAAAACAATTCTTTTTTTGCTCTTGTTATATTTATTTTGTTGTGGGGGAGGGCACACCCTACAATGCTCAGTGGCTCTACACTCAGGCATCAACTCCTGCTGGTCCTCAGGGGATTATATAAGATGCCAAGTAATTAACCCAGATTGGCTGCATGCAAAGCATATACTCTAACCATGATACTATTACTCCAAGCCGAGAAATATTTCTATATCTACATGTATGTCTTTATGTATAGTGGTTATCTTTTATTGGTGATTTTTCTTTGTGAATTTTTAGTAGCTCATGGTCAACTAAAATCTTAATGTTTGACATTTTTAGACCACTTTATTTTGTATGAGTATGTCTTTACAACTTTTCCATTTTATTGGTTATTGCTATTAATCTTTCACTGCACCTAAATTATAAATGAAAATGTACTATTATAGGTATTGGAGACTGTGTAGTATTTATAAGATTCTATTCTGCTTGTGCTTTCAACTACCCTCTCAGATATTGTACATATCCTGTATGGACAAGGAAGAAGCATTACAATTGATAACCATTGATTTGGAAAATAGTTTTTCCAAATAATCATTTTGTATATAGTTCTAAGTCAATGGGATACTAATATTTGCTAGAAACATTATTAATTTTGGCAAAAATTTGTCAACCAATAGAAAATGGAATAAAACAAAAATTAAACAAGTCTGCAATAACTGATAAATACATGACAGTCTCTGCCCTTAGCTCTCTCCTTAAATGGGGTCCTTTTCTTAAGAACAGGAGTCTGATTATTATTAATGGGTGTTTTGGTGATTTATTCTATGGAATTCTTAATATTTGAGCCTCAGAAATATGCATAATATCAGAGTTGTCAAACCAATATTTTTCACTCAATGAGATGGAGAAAATGCTACAGCAGCTAGTAAAAAATTTTTTTAAAGTGGGCATGAATATTTCTATTCTCAAGCACTAATTCTTATGCATGTTGTTTAGGGCAGACGTTTGTTCAATTTAGTTCCCTAAGTTAAATGTATGAGAATTTATCTCTAGCATTTTCTAATTTCTAGGATTCATGTAAGTAACTGTAGTAGCACTGAAGAAGGATTTGAATAATGAATGAAGATAGAACAGATTAGAGTTTTGTGATATGGCTCAATATTTCTCTACTTGGGCCATCATGGAAAAATAGATAAAGAACTGGCTTTCTTCATGGAGAGCTGTGAGCCTACCTGCCTGAACATAACTGGGGGCTGATCTCTTTCATATAAAGTTAAATTACCAACTGTAAAAACTTTGATAAAATATGGTTTGCACATCTTAGTGTTTATTATGTCAGAGTTTCCTTGGGTAAATGCTTTTACATTTAGTAAGGGATCTCTGTTCCTCATTATTATATGTTCTCTCTATATATTTCTCTCCAGTCATGCCTGAGAAATTTTGCCAGTTCTCTCAAATGTGTATTGCTCCATCTAGTAACATTTTTAATTAGAGTCATTAACTTCTATTATTTATCAAGAACCTTCTTGGATTTCTAGAGTCCTAAACTCAATTATTTTTATTATTATATTTTACATTTTAATGAATAAATAATCCCACTATCCATACTGTTAGATATCCTTATCCTTGAGGGCAAGAAAGTAAATAATTTACTGTTCAGCTAGTCACTGAAGTATGATGTAAGCTGAAATACTTTCATTTTAAGCAAGTAATATAGATGTTTGTAATAAGCCTTACCCTTTCTTTCTTTTGGAATGGACTTGATCATTCTATGGAAGTCAAAATCCAGAGAGTGTAATTTCACTTATATAATTAGAATAGGGATATGTAGCTTTTTTTTGTCATCAGTATTGCACATATTTTGGTGAACCCAACTATGAACATCTAAAAGATCACATCCATTTATAGTCAGATTCAACAAAAATATAGGAGAAAAGATATGAGGTCAGAGGATCAGAGGGTCAAAAGAAGATAAATAGAATAGGGAAAAGGGGGGGAAAATCCGATACATAACTTGTGTTTCAAGAAGTTTGTGGTAGGAAATGTTGTGCAGCCATCAGGAGAGATGAAGTCATAAAATTTTTTCTATACATAGATGTACATGGAATCTATTATGCTGAGTGAAATAAGTCAGAGAAAGATAGAAACAGAAGTCTCATTCATGTATGGGTTTTAAGAAAAAGAAAAGACATTTTTGCATAATTCTCAGAGACTAAAGAGAGGAGGGCTGGAAGATCCAGCTCACAATATTAACCTCACCACAAAGAGTGATGAGTGCCGTTGGAGAAATAACTACATTGAAAACTATCATAAGAATGCTAATGAATGAGGGAAGTAGAAAGCCTGTCTTGAGTACAGGTGAGGGGTGGGGTGGGGAGGAGGGAGATTTGGGATATTGGTGATGGGAATGTTGCACTGGTGAAGAGGAGTGTTCTTTACATGACTGAAAACCAACTACAATCATATTTGTAATCAAGGTGTTTAGATAAATATATATATATATATATATATATATATATATATATATATATATATATATATATATATATATATATATATATATATAAAAGAAGCACATAACTTGAATCATCTTGCTCTGCCTCATAAATTGGGGGCAGGGAATGGATGGTTCCAGGACCAAACAGTGAGTGAAAATAAAAAACAATTAGATTTAAACACCAAACCCAAAGTCAACGACAACAGAATTCATACCCAATCTACAACAAGCCATACACAGAAGGAATCAGTTACACTAGCAGTTTGGGGACAAATGAGGAAGATATGTGATGCATGCTGGGAACAGGGGTGGAGGGAGGACAACACGAGTGGCAGGAATGGCTCTGATTTATTGACACTATGAACCTTAAATAAATATGACACTATGTACCTTAAATATTACTGAGAAAGATTTGTAATTCACTTTGGTCACAATAAAAATTATTTTAAAAAAAGAATCAAAGGGATGAAACAACATGTGTATTAAAATAGTGTTATCTGTGGTAGAAAAAGAAACTTTTATAATAAGTACCAGAGTTTCTTAGGGAAAGGTTGGTGAACTCTTGATGAAAGGTACTGACAAAGGTTAACTGCATTAAGTCAGAGAGAGTGATCTTATTGTAAAGAAACAACATTCTACTCATCAGTTCACTTAGCTAGTATTTTTCAGTCTTACATCTGAAAGCAGTTTAGGCTAGAAAGCCAATTAGCCTGTGACTTTATGCAGAGGGGGTGTCACATTTGTGTAGGTTGGTGAGTGATTGTGTGTGTGTGTGTGTGTGTGTGTGTTTGTGTGTGTGTATGTAAATGGCTAGATTGCATTTATAGCAGAAGCCAGATGTTCAAAGAACTTCCTTTTCATTTTGTTTTTGTTTAGGAGGAGGAACTTAGATGTAGAAACAGAAAGGTTGTATTTGGGAACAGAGTGGCCTTAGGGTATAAGCACAGGTTCAAATGTGATAATGCTAGTGAGAATTTTATAAGCATTGAAGCAGTTGGATGCTTATATACTGACTGGCAACATGTGTGATAGTGATGTTTACAAACTCTCAGTGAGAGGGGGCAATCTGCCCTCTAGAGTTCTGTCAGGAATCTATATGAAGGTTTTTTCACCTTTGTCAGGTGAAAGATGTGGTGATAATTTAGGAACTTGTCTCATTTCAACCCTGTGATCTAACAGTCAATTTCTATTTAGAAAGCCAAAAAGACAGTCAAAGCTCTCACACAAACACACAGATAAGAAGATGATTCACTGTTGTGTGTGGTAGGGTGAATGGACATACAAACCAGAATTGAAAATAATTTTTCAATTAAAATCTTGCAGTTATTGATTGATTTTGGTTTGGGGGCCAAACTTGCTGATAATCAGGATTACTCCAGGCACTGCAATCAGGAATCACTTCTGGCAGGGATCAGGACCCTTTATGGCAAGGGTCTCAAACTCGCGGCCTGCAGGCCGTTTGCGGCCCTCCGTACAACATTTTGTGGCCTACGGCCGGCCTTCAAATATCGCAGTATTCGCGATTATTTGCTTACCGAATAATCGTAATAAAAATCGCATTAGTAAGAAAAAAATCGCATTAAACATTTGCATACCCGAGCAGTTTCATTTGGGGTATGCAAATGTTTAATGCGATTTTTTGCGATTTTTTTCCTTACTAATGTGATTTTTTTAGTGCGAATATTCGGTAAGCAAATAATCGCGAACACTTTGCGCCTAGCGCAGACATCATTTCCGCTGCTCCTGCCCGCTATTCCTTTTTTTGTGTGAAATCCCTTATGCGGCCCTGCCGCACCCCGACTTTGCCTCCTGCGGCCCCCAGATAAATTGAGTTTGAGACCCCTGCTTTAATGGAAAGCCAGGATTCTAAATCAGGCAGCTGAGTACAAAACAGACATCCTACCTGTTGTTCTATTTCTCTGGTCCTTATAACTTATTTATTTTTTAAACATATATAGCTTACCATAGTAGACATCCGGAGAAAATTGCTTGAAGAAACATCTTGTGTTTAGCATGATTTAGTAATACTGTTTGTTATTTTCTGACAGATTTGGGAACTATTTTTTCTCTTCTTTTTTTTTTTTTTTTTTTTTTTTTTTTTTTGGTTTTTGGTTTTTGGGTCACACCAGGCAGCACTCAAGGGTTACTCTTACTCCTGGCTCTACACTCAGAAATCACTCCTGGCAGGCTCGAGGACCATATGGGATGCTGGGATTAGAACCACTGTCCTTCCGGCCCAGGGAACTATTTTTTAACATAGAACCTTTGTCCTTTATTTCTGGCTCAGATTGAGTGCTGTTCCACAGATACTCCAAACTTTGTGTTTGAAGGTTGTTCTAGGTACTGGTTTGGGGACCTCTCCTGACACACTTTTACTATTTTCTTTGATTATTTTAAGTGTAGACTTTATTGTATTATACCTAATTTATTTGTTTATTTAATTTTTTATTTAAAATAAATGATGCTGCTTTTATACAATAGTAATTTCAAATTCAAAATTAAAATTTCATCTGCTTAGTGTTACTTTTATAAATATACCTTCTATGAGATATATTCAGATGATGAATTTAGTCATTTAGTTCTTCATCTTTTTATTGTCACTAGAACAAACAAGGAGATTTGTGTTGATTATGGTTATATATTTAGAGAATTGAAGTAAAAAACAACAAAATCATAATAAAATCCTTTTAAAAATTTAAAGCCTCAATTAGTAGTATTGGTAAACTATTGTAAATAAATTTCTCTTAGTAATAATTTGTTATGGAAAGAAAATATGATTCCTTTAGAACATTTTCTTTGAAATATAGCACTCATCTGATTTTAAAATATTGCCAAAATTAAATTAAATTTATTTATTAATCACAAATAAACTTTTTGGTGAGTGATAGCATTTGTGTTGGGCATTTGTGTTGCACGTGACTGTCCCAATTTTGTTCCCCAGCATCCCATATGGTTCTCTTGGTCTGCCAAGAGTAATTTCTGAGTACAGAGCCAGGAATAACCTCTGAGTGTTTCGAGGTGTGACCAAACCAACAAATAAACAAACAAAAACTAACATTTTGTATTAGTATTTTAGGGGCTGAAATGACGATAGTACATTGGACGGTTGCTTAACTCACAAACAGCATTTTGGGGTTCAATCCCCAGCACACCATATGGTGCCCACCAAGTCTTATCAGGAGTGATATTTAAGTACAGGAAGTGAAAAGTCCCCATACCATCATGTGTGGCCCAAAGTCAAAACAGAATTGTATCAGTAATTAAATTGCTGCATTACAATGACATTTTTGACGAGTATAAAAGATGAGTAACTTCCCCTTCTTCACAGGGTTGCTTATTAAATCTAGACTTATTGAAAAATAAGGTCTCATTAAACAAAGACTATTCCTTGCCTTCTTTAATGCTTTCTATTATTTTGTTTCATATATCATCCTGTTAATTGTTTATTTTTTCTGTGAAAAGTGGACATTTGATTTGCATTCTCACTGTTGGCTCTGGAGTATTAATATTCTGAATATATGAAAAAATAAATAAAAATGATTACAAAAGATAATATATGTAAACACAGTGACTCTGAGTATAGATAAATATAAGATAAAAATCTTTTGTCACTAAATTTCTAAACTTGAAATAATGGCTATGCTTCTTTAAGAATTTATGGGTCAACAGAAAAATAAAGCCTCTACTCTGAATTAAATTTTGTTTATTTTATAATGCAAAGTCTTAGTAAATCTTCTAAAAGCATTATAAACTTATCCACACCCAATATTTTAAGATATTGGTATTAAAGGTTTAGTTTTGGATACTTCCAGTTGTAAGTATCCAAAACTCGAATTTGCACATTTCTTTTCTTACTTTCTTTTTAATTTTTTTTTTGTGACTGAAGTTCATTACACAGAATTATTTACGATACATAGTGACAATGAATGAAGGGCATTCCCACCACCAATGTTTTCCTCCCTTCACTCTTGTTCCCAGCATGTTTCCCACATCTCCCTCCTTTACCCCCCATAATCCTAGTGCAAATGGTCTCTGCCTTACAGCTTGTTATAGGTTGGGTATCAATTCTGTTTGGTGTTCCAGTCTGGTCATTTTTTATTTACACTACATGTTCATATGACTGGTCCTGGTATCATTCTTTCCACCCCTCAATTTATGAGGCTGAATGATTCAAATTATGCTATTCTGTTGGAGATAAAAAGGTTAAGGAAAAGTGGAGAAAAAATTTGGTATCAACTACTAAAAAAATAATCACCGAATAATATCAAAAAAAGTGGAAAAGAAAGAAAAAAGTGGGAGAAAAAAGAGAAGGAAAATAATATAAAAAAAACCAAAAAACAAAAACCAAAAAATAAAACAAAACCAGAAAAAGTGCTGCAGTGGCAGGGTTTGTGTTACCCCACCTTGTGTGTGTGTGTGTGTGTGTGTGTGTGTGTGTAGGCACAGCAATTATTGGGGAAGGAAGGAAATTCCCGTGGCCTAAGAAATTCAGGGTTTCTCCACTCTTGAAGCATATTGTCATGGGAACAACCACTGGCTCCATACCTTCTCATATCCTCCATACCTTGCCATATCCCAGGTTTTTGTGTGTGTGTGTGTGTGTGTGTGTGTGTGTGTGTGTGTGTGTGGTGTCAGGAACCTGTCTTCTCTGTTGTGAATGAGAAAATAAGGCCACTGTAGCAAGCAATCTTGGTATTTGCGCAGGTCCTAGGACAGGGCCTAGAATAGTGTCTTTAAGGTTCGAGAGGTACTGTTCCTCCATTGTTGGCGTGTTCAGTTTTCTGTATCATGTGCTCCATGTTTTTGCTTGTTCCCTAAGCTAAAGTCTAGGAAATTATGGTTCCAATGGTTCTGCTCAGTCTCTGTTGTCAGAATTGGGCCTCTGTACTAAGAAGTCTTGATTTTTGTAAAAGACCTGGGCTATAACCTAGGGTAGGGTTTTCCTTAATGGTCTCAAGGTATGTTCTGCCCAGTCACAGTTGTCAAAGTCAGATTTCTGTAGTTAGTGCTCTTATTTTTCATGTTCAAAGGATGATACATCTTCTGATTTCCACTTAGTATTAGGTGATGTGATAGGACTTCCTGGTCTTAGGTCAAGTTGTCATTTCCTCGCTATCCTCCTTGTGATATTAACACTGGCACAAGTATATCTCCCAACGCAACTTAGTGCCTGGTGTTGTTGCATGGGTTTGTTTCAGTTCTACGTCTGGGATCTGGGATTTGAGAATAAACTAACACTGTCCAATCTCATGGAGACTGAGTTGTATCCACATGACATATGTCCAGGATGGGAGGCACCCTTGCATAAAAAGTGTGGGTTCTTATCCTTAGAAGATAAGATCTTAAAAAAAAAGAAGAAGATAAGATCTTGTGTCTGAATCTATGATTTCCCCTTATTTACTGTGCCTATACAAAAACGTATGGTGTCCTTTTGTATTGCTGGTGCTATTCCAGGTAAGGATGACAGGCTACACGTACAGTATCTGTGGTGTGGTCTGAACTTTTATCCCAGGCAAGACGTTTTCTTGGTTTTTGACCAGGCAGTACCAAAACTGGTGAGGGTAGAGAAAATATGTATATATAAAAAATAGAATATATAGATAAAATTGATATATATATATATATATATATATATATATATATATATATAAGGAAATTGAGAAAAAAGGGGGGAAAGGTATTTGAAAAAAGAAAGTGATTGGGGAGGCTATCTGTATGTGTAGGAAAACATGTCTTAAGATACATTATTATAAAAGTATTAAGCTTACGTAGACAATATAGGCATCCCAATTAGGTCTTCTGAGATATTCTTGTGGGGAGCAAAAGCCAAGGTACTTTGTCGTATCATAGACTTTGGTCTAGAGTTTAAGATATGATTTGTAGCATTTCAGAGTCCTATAGTGTCCTTGAGCTGGGGGTTTTGCTGTAGCTGAATCCAGTATCATGGAACCGTCCACGATTTGAAGGTGGTGAGAGGGGTTACAAGCTTGAGCCAGGAGGCTTATTGGTTGTGGTTTCTTGCTGAGACACAAGATGAGGGATCAAGAGGGTGTCGTTCATTGAGGAGCTGGATGGTGGTCTTTTGGGAAGGAGGTCGGTCTTGGTGCCTAACGAGTTAAAAACTGAGGATAAACAGGGTTAAATAAGGGGGAGATAACAAATCCAGATTGGGATGGGGGGGGGTAGAAAGGTCTCTGGGTGTGGAAAGGCAATATAGAAGAAGGGCTCTATACATTGTATAGATAAAATGTTTAAGGCTAAGTCTCGGTAGTCAGAGAGGACAACTGTATAGAAAGTAATGTTTACTTAGACACTGACTTCAGAGATATATTTGAGTGCTATCCTCCATACATAGGATATTCCATTTCCTTATCTACAAATAGTCAAGAATTAGAATATTTTTGGACTATGTTAAAAAGGGTATATGTCGCGCGGGCGCAGATGTGCCTGCGCGCTTTTGAAAATGGTTGAGATAAATCTGCTTTGGCTAGCTCTCCCGGGGTTCTTTGGCTAGCTGTCCAGCCCAGTGCCCACCACATACCAGTGCAAGGGACCAACTCCTGGCATGTGGAGTCTCCAGGCCCAGCTCTCGCCTCTGTAGCTTGTGAATGAATGAATAGGGGCGGAGTTTTGCTCCACCCCATCCCATCCCCCAAGGCCCTGGTTACCAGATCAAGCCATGAAGACCATTCTGGCATGGGGGAATCTGGGCCCCGGACTGACTAGCAGTCCGGGGGTTCTTTGGCTAGCTGTCCAGCCCAGTGCCCACCACATACCAGTGCAAGGGACCAACTCTTGGCATGCACATTTCTTTTCTATAAAATCATTTAAATCTAGCATTTATAGGATTTGTTATTCTATTTATGAAAATTGAATTGTGTATCCTCATTATCTCAGCTAAAGGAAATAATATTTAGGAAAGTATTAAACATTTTTGCATGCTTATGTGATATATCCATGATTATCACAATTCTTTTTAATATTTTATTTAATTAATATTAGCCAGTACCACTCATCAAGATATAATATAATAAATTATTAATAAATAATTGGTAATAATAAGTTATTACCAATCTCCAAATTTTCCTGTGCAAAAATGTCTCTGTTGATTTGGTGGAAGGCTTCATTAAATAAGAATTTTCCACTCCAATCTTTGTCTCTCTAAATCACATAAATTTCAGCTAAGAAATTAAGAATGTTTGTTACTGTAAATAAGCTCTGGGTTTGTATGCATTAAATTATGTCTCTTTCACCATTATTTAAACCAGCTTGCTGATAGTTCAAGAAGGACAGAGGATGGATAGGAAGTTTTGTTGTCATGTCTAAAGACTTGTCTGTTCCATTACTTAGTTTCTTTATATATATCACTTCTGAGTGAAACGATTCAGCATCTGTCATTCTCTTATTTTGCAGGGAAAAGAATCCAGGATGGGGCCGGGTGTGAGGCAATTTCTCTGACAGTTGTATTGCCATTCCTACCCATATTATTATAGTTTGTTTCAAATGCACTAAACTAAATAATTTTAATTGTCTCCTATATAAGTAATATATAAAATATAAATAGTTATTCCAGCTAAATATACAGAGAACAAAGCTAATGTAAACGAAGGTCATTAGATTATCTAGCAAAAGATCTAAGTGTAAAGTTTGCTCTCTTGCTTCTTCCTTTCAAATTTTTCCTTTTTCCCATATTTCTTTCTCTCTCCCCTCTTTCTTCCCTTTCTCCCCTTCTTCCCTTTTCTTCCTTCTTTCCTTCCTTCCTTTCTTCTTTCTTGTTCTTCCTTCCTTCCTTCCCTTTTCTTCCTTCTTCCTTCCTTCCTTCCTTTCTTCTTCCTTCCTTCTTCCTTTCTTCCTTCCTTTCTTCCTTCCTTTCTTCCTTCCTTTCTTCTTCCTTCCATTTCTTTCTTCTTTCTTTCTCTCTTTCTTTCTTTCTTTCTTTCTTTCTTTCTTTCTTTCTTTCTTTCTTTCTTTCTTTCTTTCTTTCTTTCTTTCTTTCTTTCTTTCTTTCTTTCTTTCTTTCTTTCTTTCTTCTTTCTTTCTTTCTTTCTTTCTTTCTTTCTTTTTCTCTCTCTTTCTTTCTTCTTTCTTTCTTTCTTTGTCTCTCTCTTTCTTTCTTTCTTTGTTTTTTTCTCTTTCTTTCTTTCTTTCTTCCTTTGTTTCTTTTTTCTCTTTCTTTCTTTCTTTTTCTTTCTTTTCTTTCTTAGCAAGTTATAAAATTAGACTGAATTTATATTAACATCAAATGTAGTATTATTCCTGGTTTAATCAAAAGCTTTGAAAAAGGAAAACATTTTCACTATGTGATTCAACGTTATTTAAGGTCCTGCCTGATTACATTCTCAAATTAATTTGTGCTACCATTGAGTATTGCTCCACATTTTAGAAAACATTATACTATCTCAGAAATAGAAATCAATAAGCCAGAGTATTAAAGGAAATATTCCAAGTAATCATTCAGATGAAGATAAAATTGTCACCATTAGTTAGGTCATATTTCTGGGTGTGTTTACAGATTGGAAATTATATTTTACCACCATAGTCCTATATAACACCAAACCTTCTGGTTTACTACTCAAATAATACAGACACAGTGAAAGGCAGGGATTCACCTGAACTAATGGGCAATGTCCAAAGTGTTTGAAGGATACTCAGAAATTCTATATTTTGACTAATGTATGCAAGGTGCCCAAGGGAGGCCAGTCATTATATTAAAAATATAGCTTCAAGAAAATGAAATAGATAAGTTAACTTTTTAGTAAACACATTTTATTGAGACTTAAAGATTTCTGCTAAGACCAGATACCACCGCTACTCAGAAAAAGTATCTAACAATTTACCACTGCTTTGGTAAATTTTCACTGTTTGGTAAAATTTTTGGTAAATTTTCATTGTTTGGTGAAGCCACAAGTGCTCCCTAACCAGATTCTCTCTAAATTCTGAAGTTCTTTTCCTGCTGAGTCTGTAAGGAGTTGGAAAACAGGTGATTTAAGGAGAAGCTGGAAAACAAATTACAGCTTACTTTAAATGTAGTAGTATTTCACACTTCTGAAGGGCATAGAAAGCCCTAGGAACAAAGGAAAGGAGAGGATGCAAGAAGTTTAGAGTTGAAAGTTCTGATTCCAGATGAGCAAGGTATGTATGTGTATGCACATATATGCTTATCTGTCTATGTGTGTATTTGGGTGTGTGTAGTTGAATGTGTTCCTGATCCCTGACACTGAGTTTCAACACTCTAGAATTTCCTGGGGCAAGAGGTAGTAGAAACTTTTTTGTTCCAATGAATGTACTCTGGGTGAGTCTCAAGATAAAGGAACCATCACCAGAATGAATAAGCCAAAAAATAGACACCTGGAACTTTTCACCCTATTTCTATTCTCCTGAAAGGAGAACACTATTTTTCACTCAAGCTTGACCCTTTTTTTATTACTAAGGTTAATGAGTTTCAGATAGTACTTATAAAGATAAGGCAATGTGAAAATCTACAATCAACCAGTGATTCCTGACTGTGAGTGTTGCCTGTGCGTGTTTTTCCACTGTCCTGTCTCCAAAATCTCTTTGGAGTGGACCTAAAAGAGCCCACAAAAATAGCACTCCCAGAGGCACATCGATGGGCTGGAGCGCCAAGGAACTGTGTCAGATCATGAAAACTGGCTATCTGCAGTATTCTGCAGAAAGGAAGGTCCCCTGTTTTTTGATGTCAGGCTGGGAAAATCTACACCCGCCCAGTGATACCTGACTGTGAGTGTTGCCTGTGCATGTTTTTCCACTGTCCTGTCTCCGAAACCTCTTGGAAGTGGGCCAAAAAGGACCCACAAATATAGCTCTCCCAGAGGCTCCAGAAGAGCATGGCCACTCCACTTCACCTAACCAATGAACACCACCACAACACACAGAAAAAAAGCACACTAAAGCGGGACAATGGGGAAACTTCGCAGGCAAACACCATGCACAAAGAATGAAGATGATAGCTCGGTTGACCTAAAAAATCCCAACCAACAGATTAACCTCTCAGATAAGGAGTTTAGAATAGAAATATGGAAGATGTTTGTAGAACTCAAAGAAAGCATAGATCAATCTGAACAGAACACAAAGACAGAAATCAGAAAACTCCAAACTGAAATAACAGATCTGAAAAACACGGTAGCTAAAATGAAAAACTCAGTGGATGGCGTCTACAGCAGGGTAACAGCAGCTGAGGACAGAATCAGCGTGCTGGAAGATGAGATGCAGAAAAACTCAACACAACAAAAGAAATTGGAAAAGAACCTAAAGACAAACGATCAGGCAATGGACAAAGGAATGTGAACAGATGAAAATAGAAGTCTTTGATAAACTCAACAGAAACAACATAAGAATCATTGGCGTTTCAGAGGCTGAAAAAGGAGATCTCCAGGAAGAATCAACTGTCAAAGACATCATCAAACAGATACTCCCAGAATTAAAGACGACATGCAATCAAACCCTGATGCCCAAAGATCAACAGCTAAAAGAGACTCAAAGAAAAACACCCCAAGACACATCCTCGTTACAATGGCAAATCCCACAGATAGAGATGAAATACTAAAAGCAGAAAGATTAAAAAGGAAAATTGCATTCAAAGGAGCATCCCTAAGACTTACAGCAGACACGTCACAAGAAACTCTCAAGGCCAGAAGAGAGTGGTGAGATATTGTGACAAGACTGAATAAAATTGATGCCTCACCAAGAAGACTGCACCCAGCCCGACACACATTCAGGTTTGAAAGAAGGATAAATAGCTTCATGGATAAACAACAGCTCAGAAACTTCACAGATGAAAAACATCCTTAAAGGAAAAAAATGACAGGTCTACTTTAAGAGAAAAGAGACCAACAAACACAGCAAACTTATCTACAAAGATACAAAGATAACATTGAATCCTATGACAATCATCTCCCTCAATGTCAATGGACTAATTGCACCAATTAAAAGACACAGAGTGGGAAAATGGGTCAAAAAGATGAATCCAACCTTTTGCTGCCTACAAGAAACGCACCTGAATAGTCAGAACAAACATAGACTCAAAATGAAAGGCTAGAGGAAAATCATCCAATCAAACAACTCCCTTAAAAAAGCTAGGGTGGCCATATTAATATTTACATGACACCAACTTTATACTCAGAAAATTGGTAAGGGACAAAGATGGACACTCTTTACTAATCAACGGATATGTGCAACAGAAAGAAATCAGACTATTAAACATATATGCACCCAATGAGAGAACAGCAAATCATCTAATACAATTACTGAGAAATATTAAACAATTGTGGGAGCACTCAACATGGCCCTGTCAACACTTGATAGGTCAACCAGAGTGAAACCCAACAAAAACATACTAGCCCTGAAAAGAGTAATAGAAGAAAGAGGACTAGTGACATATATAGGACACTCCACCACAAAAAAACTGAATACACATTCTTCTCCAATGTACATGGGTCATTCTCCAGGATAGACCACATGCTGACACATAAAACATATTTTCATAAAATCAAGAGAATAGAAATCTTGCAGGCTACCTTTGCTAACCACAGGGCTTTGAAATTAAATGTGAACTACAAAGGCACACAGAAGTAAAACTTTAACAATTAAAAATTAAACAGCCTGCTACTGAACAACCAGTCAGTCCAAGATGAAATCAAAGAGGAAATCAAAACTTTGCTGGAAACAAGTGATAATGAAGACACAAACTGTCAGAATCTATGGGGCACAGCAAAAGCAGTCCTGAGAGGAAAACTTATAGCTTTGCAAGCACACATCAGGAAAGAAGGAGGGGCCTGCCTGAATAGCTTAATGACGCAGCTCATAGAATTAGAAAGTGCTCAACAAAAGGACTCAGAAATAGAGAGACAGAAAGAAATAACAAAGCTGAGAGCAGAAATCAAAGAAGTGGAAACCCAAAAAAACAATATAAAAGATCAACCAAAAAAAAAAAAAGCAGAAGTTGGTTTTTTTGAAAAAATAAACAAGATTGATAGAACTTTGGCAAAACTCACAAAGAAAGAGAGAGAGAAACCTGATAACCCGTATTAGAAATGAAAAGGGGAAGATCATGACAGATACTGCAAAGATCCAAAGGGAAATTAGAGACTACTTTGAGAAACTTTATGCTACTAAACATGAGACCCTAAAAGAAATGGATAAATCCTTGGACATTTATAACCTTCCACAGTAAAGTAAGGAGGATGTAGCATATCTAAACACCCCTGTCACTACTGAGGAAATTGAAACTGTAATAAAAAATCTGCCCAAAAAACAAAAGCCCAAGCCCAGATTGATTTACTAATTAATTCTCTCAAGCCTTTCAAGAGGAGCTACTACCAATCCTAGCCAGGTTCTTCCATGAAATTAAAAAAACGGGAACACTCCCAAACAGCTTTTATGAAGCCAACATAACATTGATACCAAAACCAGACAGAGATGCTGCCAAAAAATAAAATTACAGACATATCCCTGATGAATGCAGATGCAAAGATCTTCAAAAAATCCTGGCAAATAGGATCCAATGCATCATCAAGAAGTTCGTACACTATGGCCAAGTAGGTTTCATTCCAGGAAAGCAAGGATGGTTTAATATCCGTAAATCTATCAACATCATTCACAACATCAACAACAAGAAAAATAAAAATGACATGGTTATATCAATAGATGCAGAGAAAGCATTTGATAAGGTCCAACACCCATTCTTGATAAAAAAATAAAACTCTCAGCAAGATAGGAATGGAAGGAACCTTTCTACCACATCTACCACAAGCCAAAGACAAATATCCTCAATGAAAAAAAACTAAAAGTTTTTCCTCTAAATTCTGGTACAAGACAATCCTGTCCGCTCTCACCACTCTTCTTCAACATAGTACTGGAAGTGCTTGCTATAGCAATCAGGCAAGAAAAAGATATCAAGTGAATCCAGATAGGAAAGGAAGAAGTCAAGCTCTCATTGTTTGCAGATGACATGATACTCTACTTAGAAAACCCTAAAGACTACCAAAAAGATTCTAGAAACAATAGACTCATATAGCAAGTTGGCAGGCCTCAAAATTAACACACTGAAATCAATGGCCTTTTTATACACCAATAATGATAGGAAAGAGATGGACGTCAAGAACTCAATCACATTCATATTACTGCCATACAAACTCAAATATTTTGGAGTCAACTTGACCAAAGATGTGAGGACCTATACAAAAAAAAACTATAAAGCCTTGCTCCAAGAATTAAGAGAGGACACACGGAAATGGAAACACATACCCTGCTAATAGATTGGCAGGATTAACATCATTAAAATGGCAATACTCCCCAAAGCATTGTACAGATTTAATGCGATCCCTCTAAAGATACCCATGACATTCTTCAAAGAAGTGGATCAAACACTTATGAAGTTCATCTTGAACAATAAACACCCTCAAATAGCTAAAGCACTCCTAGGGAAAAGGAATATGGGAGGCATTACTTTCTCCAACTTTTAATTGTACTACAAAGCAATGGTTATCAAAACAGCATGGTATTGAAATAAAAACAGACCTTCAGATCAGTGGAATAGGCTTGAGTTCTCAGACAATGTTCCCCAGAAATACAATCACCTAATTTTTGACAAGGGAGCAAGATATCCTAAGTGGAGCAGGGAAAACCTTTTCATCAAGTGGTGTTGGCAGAAGTGGTTATCCACTTGCAAAAAAGTAAACATAGACCCCCAGTTAACATCATGTATGAAGGTAAAAATCTAAATGTATTAAAGAGCTTGATATCAGACTTGATAACATAAGTTATATAGAACAACACATAGGTAAAACACTCCATGACATTCAGACTACAGGCACCTCAAGGAGGAAATTGAACTCTCCAAACAAGTTGAAGCAGAGATAAGCATATGGGAATACAGTAAGCTGAGAAGCTTCTGCACCTCAAAGGAAATAGTGCCCAGGATACAAGAGCCACCCACCGTGTGGGAGAAATTATTCACCCAATACCCATAAGATAAATGGCTAATATCCAATATATACAAGGCACTGACAGAACTTTACAAGAAAAAAACATCTAATCCCATCAAAAAAATGGGGAGAAGAAATGAATGGACACTTTGATAAAAAAAGAAATACATATGGCCAAAAGGCACATGAAAAATGCTACTCATCACTGATTATCAGGGAGATGCAAATCAAAACAACAATGAGATACAATCTCACACTACAGAGATTGGCACACATCACAAAGAATGAGAACAATCAGTGCTGGCGGGGATGTGGAGAGAAAGAAACTCTTATCCACTGCCGGTGGGAATGCCATCTAGTCCAACCTCTATGGAAAGCGATATAGAGATTCCTCCAAAAACTGGAAATTGAGCTCCCATTTGACCCAGCTATTCCACTCCTAGGGATATACCCTAAGAACTCAAGAATACAATAAAAAAAAAAACCCTTCATCACACCTATATTTATTGTAGGACTATTCACAATAGTCAGGCTCTGGAAACAACCAAGATGCCCCTCAACAAATGGCTAAAGAAACAGTGGTACATATACACAATGGAATATTATGCAGCCGTCAGAAGACATGAGGTCATGAACTTTTCCTATACGTGGATGTATATAGAGTCTATCATGCTAAGTGAAATAAGTCAGAGGGAGAGAGAGACACAGAATAGTCTCACTATGAGTTTTTAAAAAAAATAAAAGTCATGTTTACAACAATCTTCAGAAACAATGAGAGGGAGAGGAGGGCTGGAACTTCCAGCTCACTTCATGAAACTCACCACAAAGAGTGGTGAGTGCAGTTATAGAAATAACTACACTGAGAATAACCAATATTATGTGAATGAATATAGGAACTGGAAAGTCTGTCTAGAGGTGGGGGTGTTGTGGGATGAAGGGGATTTGGGACATTGGTGGTGGGAATGTTGCACTGGTGAAGGGTTTGTTCTTTACATGACTGAAACCTAATCACAATCATATTTGTAACCAAGTTGTTTAAATAAAGAAAAAAATTAAGAAAAAAAAAGAAAAAGAAATGAAGTAGACAGGCCCTTGAATTTGTGAGGCTGACCTGGATTTGTTCTTGCATTACTTGTATATAGTGGCCTAGTCCTCAGGAAATTCTCACCATTGGATGGAGGGTTAACATATTAAACTTACCTATAGAAAAGAAAATAACACACCCTCATTATCTAAAAAAAGATGCAGGAACAAAAAGATACGGTAATGTTAGATGTAGTCAAATCTATATTTTAGATCTCATTTTGAGTCATTCACATATCATTTTTAATTGTTATCTACAATCCTATGATGTTGATATTAATATCCACATTTAACTGATAAAATAACAAAGCTAATTGAGATTAATTTACAAGAGGTTAAAAAGATTAATAAATGGTATTCATTCCTGGGAATCAAAACTGATTTGACTAACCCCAGACTGTGAACAGAAATTCAATACCATGTATATGCAATTACATAAGTCAGATGTAATATAACATGAAAGTAAAGAAATTGTAATACATATGTATATTTACTTGTCCTCATATGAATTAGAATATCTAAATTAAATTCCTTACTATTTTACTGTTTTTACATACTATATTTCCTTTCTAAAATGTTTATATTAAAAGAAATTGATTCAAATAATCATTTATCAGTAAGAGAGGGTGGAAGAAAGAAACAGAGAGAGACAAGAGAGAGAGACTTGAAGGTACTCAAATCAACTGTAGAAATAAAGTTATAAAAATATATGCCAAAACAACATAAAATTGAAATGTTTATTTAATTGTAATTGAAGACATGGAAATACTTAAAGGAGGAAAAGTATATATCAAATATTGCTAAAAGTCATGCAATATTGGTCCCCCACTCTCACCTGGTACCCATACCAGAAAAATTCTACCTAAGCAGGGGAAACCCCTAAGACCCCCAGAACCACCACTGGACATATTAGAAATCCCCTAAGGAAACTCCACCTGTTAGCTGCCTTCAGGTTGGAGAAAAAGATAAAAAATCTCTGCAGGCAACTTTTGACCTAGCAAAAATTTGAGAAACACCCCCCACACTCCTCACCCAGTCCACAAATTGGCATCTGTGTGAAGACATTTTAATTTACACAATATAGGTCTAGAAGACAGACTGGACCTAATATCTCTTTTCCTTACATAATCTAAAAACTGAAAACTAGAATAGAAAAAATAGCAAATAATTATTATACTTAGATAACCTCACTTGCCTAGGAAAAATAAACTCAAAATAAGTTATAACTTTAATCACTTCCAATACAGACAGTTCAGTAGACCACTTTGATAAACACCCTAAAATTTCAGTATTAAAAGCCACCAAATGCAAGGAATAGTTAGTAAACTCAGGAGAACAACAGGCATATGGAGAGAAATTCTCTCAAATTTCCAAGTTTACCAAAACTCATGAGCACAATGGATGAAGACCTAAAATTGACATTTAATGTCTTAGCAATAGAAATCAAGTAGAGAGGCCGGAGAGAGAGCACAGTGACGTTTGCCTTGCAAGCAGCTGATTCAGAACCTAAGGTGGTTGTTTCGAATTCTGGTGTCCTATATGGTCCCCCGTGCCACCAGGAGCTATTTCTGAGCAGATAGCCAGGAGTAACCCCTGAGCACCGCTGGGTGTGGCCCAAAAACCAAAAAAAAAAAAAAAAAAGAAAAAAAATCAAGTAGAAATTAGAAAATCTATAGATGAACAATTCAACCAACTCAAAGAGTAATTCTTACAAAGAATGGGAATCTATGCAGATGGAACAAAGGGATATGTAAGACATTTTAGCAAGCCATGGTAACAGAATTACACATGTGAAAAACTGCATAGAGAAACTCAAAAGAAAATTACAAGCCGGGCCCGGAGAGATAGCACAGTGGTGTTTGCCTTGCAAGCAGCTGATCCAGGACCAAAGGTGGTTGGTTCGAATCCCGGTGTCCCATATGGTCCACCGTGCCTGCCAGAAGCTATTTCTGAGCAGACAGCCAGGAGTAATCCCGGAGCACCGCCGGGTGTGGCCCAAAAACCAAAAACAAACAAACAAAAAAAAACAAAACAAAAAAAAAAAAAGAAAATTACAAGCCAAAAATGACAACTCAATTAAAAGACAAGAGAAAAAATATTGGAAGAAAATGTTAAGACATCAACTACTGCATCTTGGGCCATGCGGTTTCCAGCTGCCTGAGACTTGATTTCAGCAGTGTTCCTGCCAGTGATCCTGCCTGCTTCAGAGGTGGTTCGGGACTTACACACACTGATTCCTGTTGGTTTCTGCCAGAGGTCAGAAGGGTGCAGAAGCCATCTTGGGTCATGCTGTTTTTAGCTGCCTGAGACTGGACTTCATCAGCTTTCCTGCTAGTGATCCTGCCTGCTTCAGAGGTGGGTCAGGATGTACACACACTGATTCCTGCTGGTTTCTGCTGGGAGTCAGAAGGGTGCAGAAGCCATCTTGGGCCATGCAGTTTCCAGCTGCCTGAGACTGGATTTTTGTCAGCGTGTTCCTGCCGGTGATCCTGCCTGCTTAAGAGTGAGAGACAGAATTGAGGAACTCTGCTGGAACTCAGATGCCAACACGCCTATCTCCTGACTTCTGTGCTGTGCTCCATTTTTGGCCTGATTTTATCCTGTGTGTGGCTTATCTGCGGAAGGCTCGCCTTCCCTGGAGGTGAGTTTACGAGCCCAAAAAGGGTGGAGCCACAGGAGCACTGCCTCTCCGCTTCGCTTCCTGGCTGTGCACATCATTTAGCCAATGAATACAACCACAACACGTAGAAAAACCTACAATAGAAGTGTGGCAATGGGGAAACAATGCAGGACAGTGCCAGACATAGAGAATGATGATGGCAACTCTGACGACTTGAATATGACCAACCAACTAGTCAGTCTCTCAAATAAGAAGTTTAGAGTCAAAATATAGAAGATGTCCAAAGAATTCAAAGAAAGTATAGAAGAGAACACTAATAAGAATCAAGAGAATATGAAGATAGAAATCAGAAAATTCCAAACTAAAATTTCAGGTCAAATAACAGGTCTGAAAAACTCAGTAGATAAATTGAAGAAAAACATAGTTGAGCTTTCCCACGAGTTAACATCAGCTGAGGATAGAATTAGTACACTGGAAGATGAGATGAATAACAACTCCATATAGCAGAAGAAATTGGAAAAAAGCCTTAAAGCAAATAATCAAACAATGGAAAAAATACTCAAAGAATGGGAACAGATAAAAATAGAAGTCTATGATAAACTCAACAGAAACAACTTAAGAATCATTGGAGTCCCAGAGACCCAGGAAGAAAATCTCCAGGAAGAATCAACAGTCAAGAACATCATTAAAGAGAAACTACCAGAGCTAATGAATACATGCAATCAAATCCTGCATGCCTGAGGAGTACCAAATAAAAGAGACCCCAGAAAAAACACCCCAAGACACATCCTAGTCACAACCATGAATCCCACAGATAGAGACAGAATTCTGAAAGCAGCAAGATTGAAAAGAGAAATTACATTCAAGGGAACATCCTTGAGATTTACTGCAGACCTGTCACTGGAAACACTCAAGGCCAGAAGGCAGATGGTGGGATGTAGTGACAAAACACAATGAAATAAATGCTTCACCTAGAATACTGCACCCAGCAAAACTCACGTTCAGGTTTGACGGAATAATACATGGTTTCACAGACAAACAATAGCTCAGAAACTTTACTGACACAAAACCATTCTTAAAAGAAAAACTGAACGGCCTAATTTAAGACAAGGCAGACCAACAGACACACCAAACTTTGATATAAAGATGGCAATAACTCCCAGGACAATTCTTTCTCACAATGTCAATGGACTAAATGCACCAGTTAAGAGACACAGAGTGGCAAAATGGATCAAAAAACTCAATCCAACCTTCTGCTGCCTACAAGAAATGCACCTGAATAGTCAGAACAAACATAGACTCAAAATGAAAGGCTGGAGAAAAATCATCCAAGCAAACAACATCCATAAAAGAGATGGAGTGGCCATACTAATATCAGGTGATGCAAACTTTATACTTAGGAAAGTGGTAAGGGACAAAGATGGACATTTTGTATTTATGAAGGGATATATACAGCAGGAAGAAATCACTCTCCTAAACATACATGAAAAAGTGAGGGGCCAGCAAAATATATATATAATATAAAATAAAATTGTTGACAAATCTGAAAAATAATATCAATAACAACACAATAATTATGGGAGACCTCAACACGGAATTGTCAACACTTGACAGGTCAACCAGACTGAAACCCAACAAGAATATATTAAACCTGAAAAGAGAAATGGAAGAAAGAGGACTAGTAGATATATACAGGACACTCCATCCCCAGAAGCCTGGATACACATACATCTCTAATGTACATGGGACACTCTCCAGGATAGACTAGAAGCTAGCACACAAAATATACCTCCATAATATCAAGAGGATAGAAATTTTGCAGGCTACCTTCATTGACCACAAGACCCTGAAATTATATGTGTACTACAAAGGGACACGGAAGAAAAACTTTAATACCTGAAAGTTGAACAGCTAATACTGAATAACAAGTGGGTCCGAGATGAAATCAAAGAGGAAATCAAAACTTTCCTAAAAACAAATGACAGTGGAGATACAAACTATCAGAACCTATGGGACACAGCAAAAGCGGTACTGAGAGGAAAATTTATAGCTTTGCAAGCACACATCAGGAAAGAAGAAGGGACATACGTGAATAGCTTAATGATCCAGCTCAGAATTAGAAAGTACTCAACAAGAGGACCCAAAAATAGGGTGAGAGAATGAAATAACAAAGCTGAGAAGAGAAATCAATGAAGTGAAAACCCAAAAAACAATCTGAAAGATCAATAAAAGCAGAAGTTGGTTCTTTGAAAAAATAAATATGATTGATAGACCACTGGCAAAACTAACAAAAAAATAGAGAGAGAAACTTAATAACTTGTATTAGGAATGAGAAAGGAGAGATCACTACTGATATGATAGAGATCCAAAGGTTAATCAGAAACTATTTTGAGAAACTCTATGCCACTAAAAATGAAAACCGGGCAGAAATGGATAAATTCTTGGACTCTTATAGTATTCCACGGTTGAATGAAGAGGATGTAGCACATCTAAACACACCCATCACTATTGAGGAAATTAAGACAGTAATCAAATGTCCTCCCAAAAACAAAAGTCCAGGCCCAGATGGATTTACTAATGAATTCTTCCAAACCTTTCAAGAGGAATTAGTACTAATACTGGCAATACTCTTTCATGAAATTGAAAAACAGGAACACTTCCAAATAGCTTTTATGAAGCCAACATCACCTTGATACCTAAACCAGACAGAGATGCTACCCAAAAAGAAAATTACAGAACAATATCACTGATGAATACAGATGCAAAGATCCTCAAGAAAGTCCTGGCAAATAAAATTCAATGCCTCATTAAGAAGATCATCCACTACAGTCAACTTGGTTTTATTCCAGGAATGGAGGGATGGTTTAACACTCATAAATTTATCAACATAATACAGATCAATAACAAGAAAAATAGAAATCACATGATCATATCAATAGATGCAGAGAAAGCATTTGATAAAGTTCAACACCCATTCTTGATCAAAACTCTCAGCAAGATGTGAATGGAAGCAACCTTTCTCAATACAGTTAAGGCCATATACCACAAGCCAGAGGCAAAATTGTCTTCAATGGAGAAAAACTGAAAGCCTTTCCTCTAAATTCTGGCACAAAAAAAGGCTGTCCTGCGGGGTCCTGCAAGCCCCCTGGGGGGGGGGGCCCGGCCAGCGGGAATTGGCTGGGAGGCTCTCGGACGGCCGCACCTTTATTTGGCTGGGTCAGAAGAATAACCACACCTGTAAAAAATCTGAGAGAGTTTAGTAATAATGACCTCAGGCGATATAACCGGTCTAAGGCAATCTTTATTGGGGTCCAGCATCTCTTCTATAGAGGAGGAGAAATGGGCGGTAAAAAGACAGTGTCAATCATACATTTTGGCGCGAAAGCCATGAGACAAAGGCAGTAAATTGTCTTCCAGAGGGGAGGGAGAAGGAGTGACAATTTTACAATCATTCCCAAGTCAGCAGCTTGCAAAGGATTGCCCTATGACCCTAAAGTGGGGTCTGCAGCTCACTTATCCGGAACTAACAGCAGTTTGTGATGGGGCAAGGTTTGTAGCATAGCCATTAACTCCGGAAAGAAGCTAAAGGGAGTAGCCTAAATCTGGGGATGGTATCGGGGTGTTTACATTCTCTCTGGCTTCAAAGAGAATATCCTTCAGATGCAAAATACCTTTCCTGTTAGCTCAAGGACGCACAGCAGAAACTGCGCGTAGGCAGCTTTTAGATGAAAAAAGCTGCATAAAGAGAGAAGACAGAAAAATTGATCTCTGACAGGACACTGTCTCCAACACTGTCCTCTCTCACGACTCCTATTCAACATAGCACTGGAATTACTTGCTATAGCGATTAGGCAAGAAAAAGATATCAAGGTAATCCAGATAGGAAAGGAAGAAGTCAAGATCTCACTGTTTGCTGATGATATGATACTCTACCGAGAAAATCCTAAAGTCTCAACAAAAAAGCTTCTTGAAACAATAGACTCATGTACCAAGGTGGCAGGCTGCAAAATTAACACACGAAAATCAATGGCCTTTCTATACACCAATTGTAATAAGGAAGAAATTGTCATAAAGATAGCAACCCCATTCAGAATAGCGCCACAAAAACTCAAATATCTTGGAATCAACTTGACTAAAATGTCAAGGACCTATAAAGCCCTGCTCCAAGAAATAAGAGAGGTCACACGGTAATGGAAGCACATACCCTGCTCATGGATTTGCAGGATTAACATCATTAAAATGGCAATACTTCCCAAAGCACTGTACAGTTTTAATGCGATCCCTCTAAAGATACCCATGACATTCTTCAAAGAAGTGGATCAGGCACTTTTGAAATTCATTTGGAACAATAAACACCCTAGAATAGCTAAAGCAATCATTGGGGAAAAGAATATGGGAGGAATTACTTTCCCCAACCTTAAACTGTACTACAATGCAATAGTTATCAAGACAGCATGGTATTGGGATAAAGACAGGCCCTCAGATCAGTGGAATAGGCTTGAATACTCAGAGAATGTTCCCCAGACATACAATCACCAAATTTTTGATAAAGAAGCAAGAAATCCTAAATGGAGCAAAGAAAGCCTCTTCAACAAGTGGTGTTGGCAACAACTGGCTAGCCACTTGCAAAATATTGAACTTAGACCCCTATTAACATTATGTACAAAGGTTAAATCCAAATGGATTAAAGACCTCGATATCAGACCCGAAACCATGACACGTAGCTAAAACACTCAGGACATTGAGACTGAAGGCATCATCAAAGAGGAAACTGCACTTTCCAAGCAAGTGAAAGCAGACATTAACAGATGGGAATATATTAAACTGAGAATCTTTTGCACCTCGAAGGAAATAGTGCCTAGGATACAGGAGCCTCCCACTGATTGGGAGAAACTATTCACCCAATAACCATCAGACAAGGGGCTAATCTCCATAATATACAAGGCACTGATAGAAATTTACAAGAAAAAATATCTAATCTCATAAAAAATGGGGAGAAGTTGACAGACACTTTGACAAAGAAGAAATACAAATGGCCAAAAGACTCATAAAAAAATGCTCCACATCACTAATCATCAGGGAAATGCAAATCAAATCAACTATGAGGCACCACATCACACCCCAGAGATTGGCACACATCACAAAGAATGAGAATAAACAGTGCTGGCGGGGATGTGGAGAGAAAGGAACTCTTATCCACTGCTGGTGGGAATGCTGCCTAGTTCAACCATTCTGGAAAGCAATATGGAGATTCCTCCAGAAACTAGAAATCGAGCTCCCATATAACCCAGCTATACCACTCCTAGGAATATACCCTAGGAACACAATAATACAATACAAAATTCCCTTCCTTACACCTATATTCATTGCAGCACTATTTACCATAGCAAGACTCTGGAATCAACCAAGATACCCTTCAACAGATGAATGGCTAAAGAAACTGTGGTACATATACACAATGGAATATTATGCAGCTGTCAGGAGAGATGAAGTCATGAAATTTTCCTATACATAGATGTCCATGGAATCTATTATGCTGAGTAAAATAAGTCAGAGAGAGAGAGAAAAAAACGGAGAATGGTCTCACTCATCTATGGGTTTTAAGAAAAATGAAAGACATTCTTGCAATAATAAATTTCAGACACAAAAAAGAAAAGAGCTGGAATTTACTGCTCACCTCATGAAGCTCACCACAAACAGAGATGAGTTTAGTTAGAGAAATAACTATGTTTTGAACTATCCTAATAATGAGAATGTACGAGGGAAATAGAAAGCCTGTCTAGAGTACAGGCGGGGGTCGGGTGGGGCGAAGGGGGACTTGGGACATTGGTGATGGGAATGTTGCACTGGTGATGGGTGATGTTCTTTACATGACTGAAACCCAAACACAATCATGTATGTAATAAAGTTGTTTAAATAAAAATTTAAAAAAAAAGAAAATGTTAAGACATTTAGGACTTATAGTAATGCCAGAAGAAGAGAGGGGTAGGCAAAGAATAAGTAATTATGGAGATAATAGAAGGATAATAGAAGAGAACTTTCCCGCTTCAAAAGGCAAAAGGAGTGCCAAACAAAATGTACCCTAACATAGTAATAATCTAAATGACAAAAAAAAAAGAAAAAGAAAAGATGAACTCTTTAAAAGCAGTAAGACAAAATAAACACTCAAAGTATAGCGAAAAGAACATAAAATTCAAACCAGACCTTCCATTTTAAACAATACAGGCAAGAACAGAGTGGAATAAAATATTTAAACTCTTTAATGAAAGAAACTTTCAACCTAGAGTCCACTACCCATCAAAATTTATTTAATGGAATGGAGGATTAAAAACATTTTTAGACAAAAAGGAATTGGCAATATTTGCACTAAACAAATTAATTATAAATTAACTTCTCCAAATACCAAAAAACTCCCCAGTTGTAACAACAACAATCTTACAAATAAATGGCAAAAGAACCCTCTCTGTCAAAATTTCCTTAAATGTTAATGGACTAAGCTCTCTTATCAAAGGCACAGAGTTGGGTCAGGAAATAAACCTAGATATCTGCTGGCTGCAAGAAACGAAATGTAGAACCAGCAAAATATGTAAGGCTTTTGTTCACAAACCTAGAGAAACATATAGGTAAAATATGATAATAGTGGGAAATTTCAACATGCTATTATTGCCACTAAAGATCCACTAAGCAGAACACTAGTAGAGACATAAAAACCCTAAATGAGAAACTAGAAAAACTAGGACTAATAGATATATATGGGTCTTTTATTCCCAAAAACGTTGAATACATATTCTTCTCTAGGATATACCATGTGTTAGGCCACAAAAATAACTTACATAAAGTCCCAAATATAAGAATCATACCAAGCTCCTCATCAGACCACCATACCACAGAAATCAAGACTGATTATATAAAAAGACTTGAGAAAGTCTAATACCTGGAGGCCAAACAACATTCTGCTTAACAACCACTAGGTCAAAAGGGAAATGAAGGAAGAAACAAAAGAGTTCCTTGAAAGAATGACAATGAAGAAACTAATTACCAAAATCTATGGGACAGAGGAAAAGCAGTAATTAGGGAGAAACTTAAAGCAATAGAACTACAGTAGGAAAGAAGAAAATTACAAAATAAAGAGTTTAAAGGGACACCTTAAATCACTGGAAAAGCAACAGCAAAGGAACCTGAACACAAGCAAAAGGAAAGATATAATAAAAATCAGAGCACAATTCAACAACGTAGACACAAAGAAAACCATACAAAGAATTAATGTGACCGGGAGCACTTTTTTTTAAAGAATCAACAAGATAGTAAAACTGATAGCAATACTCACATGGAAAAAAGGGGGAATACTCAAATCAGATCAGAATTCTGGGGAGATATTACAACAGAAACCCAAGAAATCCAAGACATTATAATGTCTTATTATGTACAACTGTACTCAATTAAGAACCTAGAAGAAATGGCAAGGTTTCTTAAAAAATATCAGCTCCCCAAATTTATTAAGGAGGAAATAGAAAACCTAGACAGGTCAATAAGAATTAAGAAAATTGAAACAGTAATTAAGAAAATCCCCAAAGAATAAAAGTCTAGGACAAGATAGATGTACAGGTGAATTGTATCAAACATTCAGAGAATTACTACCATTGATCCTTAGACTCTTCCGAAATATTGAAAAGATGAAAATCCTCCCTAATTCTTTTTTTTTTATTTATTTAAACACCTTAATTACATACATGATTGTGTTTGGGTTTCAGTCATGTAAAGAACACCACCCATCACCAGTGCAACATTCCCATCACCAATGTCCCAAGTCCCCCTTCGCCCCACCCGACCCCCGCCTGTACTCTAGACAGGCTCTCCATTTTCCTCATACATTCTCATTATTAGGACAGTTCAAAATGTAGTTATTTCCCTAACTAAACTCATCACTCTTTGTGGTGAGCTTCCTGAGGTGAGTTGGAACTTCCAGCTCTTTTCTCTTTTGTGTCTGAAAATTATTATTACAAGGGTGTCTTTCATTTTTCTTAAAACCCATAGATGAGTGAGACCATTCTGCATTTTTCTCTCTCTCTCTGACTTATTTCACTCAGCATAATAGATTCCGTGTACATCCATGTATAGGAAAATTTCATGACTTCATCTCTCCTGACAGCTGCATAATATTCCATTGTGTATATGTACCACAGTTTCTTTAGCCATTCGTCTGTTGAAGGGCATCTTGGTTGTTTCCAGAATCTTGCTATGGTAAATAGTGATGCAATGAATATAGGTGTAAGGAAGGGGTTTTTGTATTGTATTTTTGTGTTCCTAGGGTATATTCCTAGGAGTGGTATAGCTGGATCGTATGGGAGCTCGATTTCCAGTTTTTGGAGGAATCTCCATATCGCTTTCCATAAAGGTTGAACTAGGCTGCATTCCCACCAGCAGTGGATAAGAGTTCCTTTCTCTCCACATCCCCGCCAACACTGTTTATTCTCATTCTTTGTGATGTGTGCCATTCTCTGGGGTGTGAGGTGGTATCTCATCGTTGTTTTGATTTGCATCTCCCTGATGATTAGTGATGTGGAACATTTTTTATGTGTCTTTTGGCCATGTGTATTTCTTCTTTGTCAAAGTGTCTGTTCATTTCTTCTCCCCATTTTTTGATGGCGTTAGATGTTTTTTTCTTGTAAAGTTTTGTCAGTGCCTTGTATATTTCGGAGATTAGCCCCTTATCTGATGGGTATTGGGTGAATAGTTTCTCCCACTCAGTGGGGGGCTCTTGTATCCTGGGCACTATTTCCTTTGAGGTGCAGAAGCTTCTCAGCTTAATATATTCCCATCTGTTAATCTCTGCTTTCACTTGTTTGGAGAGTGCAGTTTCCTCCTTGAAGATGCCTGTAATGTCCTGGAGTGTTTGGCCTATGTGCTGTTCTATATATCTTATGGTTTTGGGGCTGATATCGAGGTCTTTATTCCATTTGGCTTTTACCTTCGGACATGACGTTAGCTGGGGGTCTTAGTTCAAATTTTTGCAAGTGGCTATCCAATTGTGCCAACACCACTTGTTGAAGAGGCTTTCCTTGCTCCATTTAGGATTTCCTGCTCCTTTATCAAAAATTAGGTGGTTGTACGTCTGGGAAACATTTTCTGAGTATTCAAGCCTATTCCACTGATCTGAGGACCTATCCTTATTCCAATACCATGTTGTTTTGATAACTGTTGCTTTGTAGTACAGTTTAAAGTTGGGGAAAGTAATTCCTCCCATATTCTTTTTTCCAATGATTGCTTTAGCTATTCGAGGGTGTTTATTGTTCCAAATGAATTTCAAAAGTGTCTGATCCACTTCTTTGAAGAATGTCATGGGTATCTTTAGAGGGATGGCATTAAATCTGTATAATGCCTTGGGGAGTATTGCCATTTTGATGATGTTAATCCTGCCAATCCATGAGCAGGGTATGCATTTCCATTTCCGTGTGTCCTCTCTTATTTCTTGGAGCAGAGTTTTATAGTTTTCTTTGTATAGGTCCTTCACATATTTAGTCAAGTTGATTCCAAGATATTTGAGTTTGTGTGGCACTATTGTGAATGGACTTGTTTTCTTAATGTCCATTTCATCCTTATTACTATTGATATATAGGAAGGCCATTGATTTTTGTGTGTTAATTTTGTAGCCTGCCACCTTGCTATATGAGTCTATTGTTTCTAGAAGCTTTTTGGTAGAGTCTTTAGGGTTTTCTAGGTAGAGTATCATGTCATCTGCAAACAGTGAGAGCTTGACTTCTTCCTTTTCTATCTGGATTCCCTTGATATCCTTTTCTTGCCTAATCGCTATAGCAAGTACTTCCAGTGCTATGTTGAATAGGAGTGGTGAGAAAGGATAGCCTTGTCTTGTGCCAGAATTTAGAGGGAAGGCTTTCAGTTTTTCTCCATTGAGGATAATATTTGCCACTGGCTGGTGGTAGATGGCCTTCACTATATTGAGAAAGGTTACCTCCATTCCCATCTTGCTGAGAGTTTTGATCAAGAATGGTGTTGGACCTGATCAAATGCTTTCTCTGCATCTATTGATATGATCATGTGGCTTTTATTTTTCTTGTTATTGATGTTGTGTATGATGTTGATAGATTTACGGATGTTAAACCATCCTTGCATTCCTGGGATGAAACCTACTTGATCGTATTGGGTGATCTTTTTAACGAGGCATTGAATCCTCTTTGCCAGGATTTTGTTGAGGATCTTTGCATCTGCATTCATCAGTGATATTGGTCTGTAATTTTCTTTTTTGGTAGCGTCTCTGTCTGGTTTAGGTATCAAGGTGATGTTGGCTTCATAAAACCTATTTGGAAGTGTTTCTGTTTGTTCAATTTCATGAAAGAGTCTTGCCAAGATTGGCAGTAGTTCCTCTTGGAAAGTTTGATAGAATTCATTAGTGAATCCATCTGGGCCTGGGCTTTTGTTTTTCGGCAGACATTTGATTACTGTTTTAATTTCATCAATGGTGATAGTGGTGTTTAGATATGCTACATCCTCTTCCTTCAACCGTGGAAGATTATGAGTCCAAGAATTTATCCATTTCTTCCAGGTTCTCATTTTTAGTGGCGTAGAGTTTTTCAATGTAGTTTCTGATTACCCTTTGAATCTCAGTCATATCAGTAGTGATCTCTCCTTTTTCATTCCTGATACGAGTTATCAAGTTTCTCTCTCTCTCTTTCTTTGTTAGGTTTGGCAGTGGTCTATCAATCTTGTTTATTTTTTCAATGAACCAACTTCTGCTTTCGTTGATCTTTTTTTTTTTTTTTTTTTTTTTTTGGGCCACACCCGGTAATGCTCAGGGGTTACTCCTGGCTATGTGCTCAGAAGTAGCTCCTGGCTTGGGGGACCATATGGGACACCGGGGGATCGAACCGCGGTCCGTCCAAGGCTAGCGCAGGCAAGGCAGACACCTTACCTTTAGCGCCACCGCCCGGCCCTGCTTTCGTTGATCTTTCGGATTGTTTTTTGAGTTTCCACTTCGTTGATTTCTGCTCTCAGCTTTGTTATTTCCTTCTGTCTTCCTATTCTTGGGTCCTTTTGTTGAGCATTTTCTAGTTCTATTAGCTGTGTCATTAAGCTACTCAGGTAAGCTCCTTCTTCCTTCCTGATGTGGGCTTGCAAAGCTATAAATTTTCCTCTCAGTACTGCTTTTGCTGTGTCCCATAAGTTCTGATAGTTTGTGTCTTTATTGTCATTTGTTTCCAGGAACCTTTTTATTTCCTCCTTGATTTCATCTTGGACCCACTGGTTATTGAGCATGAGGCTGTTTAACTTCCAGGTGTTAAAATGTTTCTTCTGAGTCCCTTTGGAGTTCACAAATAATTTCAGAGCCTTGTGGTCAGTGAAGGTAGTCTCCAAAATTTCTATCCTCTTGATCTTATGGAGGTATGTTTTATGTGCCAGCATGTAGTCTATCCTGGAGAATGTCCCATGTACATTGGAGAAGAATGTGTATCCAGGTTTCTGGGGATGGAGTGTCCTATATATATCCACTAGGCCTCTTTCTTCCATTTCTCTCCTCATGTCCAGTATATTCTTGTTGGGTTTCACTCTGGTTGACCTATCCAGTGTTGACAGAGCCGTCTTAAGGTCCCCCACAATTATTGTGTTGTTGTTGATATTTTTTTTCAGATTTGTCAACAGTTGTATTAAATATTTTGCTGGCCCCTCATTCGGTGCATATATGTTTAGGAGAGTGAATTCTTCCTGCTCTACGTACCCCTTGATTATTATAAAATGTCCATCTTTGTCCCTTACAACCTTCCTGAGTATAAAGTTTGCATTATCTGATATTAGTATGGCCACTCCAGCTTTTTTATGGGTGTTGTTTGCTTGGATAATTTTTCTCCAGCCTTTTATTTTGAGTCTATGTTTGTTCTGACTATTCAGGTGCGTTTCTTGTAGGCAGCAGAAGGTTGGATTGAGTTTTTTGATCCATTTAGCCACTCTGTGTCTCTTAACTGGTGCACTTAGTCCATTGACGTTGAGAGAAAGAATTGTCCTGGGATTTAACGCCATCTTTATTTCGAAATTTGGTGTGTCTTTTGGGTAGTCTTGTCTTAGATTAGGTCTTCCAGTTTTTCTCTTAAGACTGGTTTTGTGTCTGTGAAGTTTCTGAGCTGTTTTTGTCTGTGAAGCCATGTATTCTTCCGTCAAACCGGAAAGTGAGTTTTGCTGGGTATAGTATTCAGGGTAAAGCATTCATTTCATTCAGTCTTGTCACAATATCCCACCACTGCTTTCTGGCATTGAGTGTTTCTGGTGACAGGTCTGCTGTAAATCTCAGGGAAGCTTGCTTGAACGTGATTTCCCCTTTTGATCTTGCTGTTTTCAGAATTCTGTCTCTATCTGTCGGATTTGTCATTGTGACTAGGATGTGTCTTGGGGTGGTTTTTCTGGGGTCTCTTTTGGTTGGTACTCTTCGGGCATGCAGGATTTGATCACATATATTCTTTAGCTTTGGAAGTTTGTCTTTAATGATGTTCTTGACCGTTGATTCTTCCTGGAAATTTTCTTCCTGGGTCTCTGGGACTCCAATGATTCTTAAGTTGTTTCTGTTGAGCTTATCATAGACTTCTATTTTCATGTGTTCCCATTCTTTGACTAATTTTTCCATTGTCTGCTCATTTGCTTTAAGTTTTTTGTCCAATCTCTCCTGCTGTATGGAATTTTTATGTATCTCATCTTCCACAGCACCAAGTCTATTCTCAGCTTCTGATACCCTGTCCCAGAGCTTATCCATTTTGTCATTCACTTCGTTTACTGACTTTTTCAGTCCAGTTAGTTGACATGTTATTTCAGTTTGGAGTTTTGTGATTTCTGTCTTCATATTTTCTTGGTTCTTATTAGTGTTCTGTTCAACTCGATCCATGGTTTCTTAGAGTCCATTGAGCATCTTCCATATTGCTAGTCTAAAGTCCTTATCTGAGAGGTTGATTAGTTGGTTGGTCATTATCTGGTCCTCAGAATTGTCGTCTTCATTCTCTATGTCTGATGCTGGCCTGCGTTGTTTCCCCATTGTCACACTTGTATTGTGGGTTTTTCTACGTGTTGAGGTGGTATTCATTGTCTATATGATGCAGGCAGCACACTCCTCTGGGTCCTCCCTTTCTGGATGGGCTGACTTGCCTCTAAGGGAGGGGAGTCCTCCGTGGATGAAGCCTCACACTGGGTCAAATCTTAGGCCTGAGCATGCAACAGAGAAGACAGTTCAGAGAGAAATGTTTGCTTCTGTGATATAGCACCGTTCTTAGTGTAATTTTTCCTTCTTGTTGCAATGGTGTTCTTTCCTTAGAAAGAGTGCACGCCACGTAGCGAAGCGGAGCTGCCGTGCTCCACTGGAGCCTCTTTTTGCCCACTTGCAAGAGTTTCACGCAAGAGGACAGTAGACAGACATAGACAGGTCACACTCACAGTTTTTCACAGTTGGGCCCCACTGGGCTGGTGTACTTTCGCGGATTTTCCCCGCCTGGTGTCGCACACAGGGAGCCGGCTTTTGCAAAGCTTAGCTGGTTTTCATGCTCTGTAGTCCCTCCCTGAAAATGGCGTCTGGGCGAGCAAGGTTTCTGGAGCCTCTTTTTGCCCCACTCGCAAGAGTTTCACGCAAGAGGACAGTAGACAGACATAGAAAGTTCACACTCACAGTTTTTCACAGTTGGGCCCCACTGGGCCGGTGTACTTTCCCGGATTTTCCCCACCTGGTGTCGCACACAGGGAGCCGGCTTTTGCCCCTCCCTAATTCTTTTTATGAAACTAATGTCATGCTCATTCCCAAATTTGAGAAAGATTCCAAGAAAGAAAACTACAGGCCAATTTTACTAATGAATATGGGTGCAAAAATTTCTTAAAAAATTTAGCAAACTTATCCTACAGCACATCAAAGAAGAATATTCACCATGAATAATCTTTATTCATGTTTCATATAATACAAATATAATAATGTATTTTATCCCAGAGATGCAAGTATGGTTCAACATAATCAAATCAACCAAAATAATACACCACATAAAAAAGACAAAAAATCACATGACCAGATCAATTAATGTAGAGAAAGTGATTGACTATATCCAACACCCATTCATGATGAAAATTGTCAGCAAAGTAGGGGTGGAAGGAACCTTCCTCAAGATAATAAAATAATTATTTTAATAATAAGATAATAATTATAATAAGACAATGATAAGATAATAAGCCCATAGCCAACATTATTCTTACTGGCAAGAAAATGAAGGCATTTGCACTAAGGTCAGGCACTAGGCAAGGCTGTCCACTGTCTCCTCACTTATCGACATAGTACTATAAGTCATAGCAATAGCAATCAGACAAGAGAAGGGAATAAAAAAAATGCAAGTTAAAGAGAAAGTCAAACTCATTATTTTCAGGTGTGTGATGATGTGATGATATACATTGAAATTCCTAAGGAGTTCACAGAAAAGCTCCTAGAAACAACCAACTTATATAGTGAGGTGGCAGGCTACAAAGTCAATTCACAAAAGACAGTGGCATTACTTTATACTAATAATGACTCAGAATGCGAAAAGATAAAAAGAAAAGATGAAAAGGAATAGATAAGCTCAACAGAAACAACTTAAAAATCATCGGAGTCCCAGAGACCCAGGAAGAAAATCTCCAGAAAGAATCAACAGTCAAGAACATCATTAAAGAGAAACTACCAGAGCTAAAGAATATATGCGATTGAATCCTGCATGCCCGAGGAGTACCAACTAAAAGAGACCCCAGAAAATACACCCCAAGACACATCCTAGTCACTATGATGAATCCCACAGATAGAGACAGAATTCTGAAAGTAGCAAGATCTAAAAGGGAAATTACATTCCCTGGACATGGAATCACTAATCTTTAATAAAGAAGCAAGAAATCCTAAACGGAGCAAAGAAAGCCTCTTCAACGAGTGGTATTGTCACAACTGGCTAGCCACTTGCAAAAAAGTGAACTCAGGCCTTCAGCTAACATCATGTACAAAGGTAAAATCCAAATGGATTAAAGACCTTGATATCAGACTTGATACCAAAAGGTATATAGAACAACATGTAGGTAAAACACTCCATGACATTGAGACTAAAGGCATCTTTAAGAAGGACACTGCACTCTCCAAAAAAGTGAAAGCAGAAGTTAATAGATGGTAATATATTAAGCTGAGATGCTTCTGCACCTCGAAGGAAATAGTGCCCAGGATACAAGAGCCACCTAGTGAGTGGGAAAAACTATTCATGCAATGCCTATCAGATAAGGGACTACTCTCCAATATACAAGGCACTGACAGAACTTTACAAGAAAAATTACATCTAACCCCATCAAAAAATGGGAAGAAGATATGTACAGACACTTTGATAAAGAATACAAATGGCCAAAAGGCAGATGAAAAAATACTCCACATCACTAACCATCAGGGAGATGCAAATCAAAGTAACTATGAGATACCACCTCACACCACAGAGATTGGCACACATCACAAAGATTGAGAACAAGCAGTGTTGGTGGGGATACGGAGAGAAAGAAATTCTAATCGACTGCTGGTGGGAATGACGTCTAGTTCAACCTTTCTGGAAAGCGATATGGAGATTCCTCCAAAAACTGGAAATTGAGCTCCCTTATGATCCAGCTCTTCCACTCCTAGGGATATACCCTAGGAACACAAAAATACAATACAAAAATTCCTTTCTTACACCTATATTTATTGCAGCACTATTTACCATAGCAAGACTCTGGAAACAACCAAGATGTCCTTCAACAGATGAATGGCTAAAGAAACTGTGGCACATATACACAACAGAATTTTGTGCAGCCGTCAGGAGAGATGAAGTCATGAAATTTTCCTATACATGGATGTACATGGAATCTATTATGTTTAGTGAAATAAGTCAAAAAGAGAGAGAAAGATGCAGAATGGCCTCACTCATCTATGAGTTTTAAGAAAAATGAAAGACATCCTTGCAATAATTTTCATAGACAAAAGAGAGGAGGGCTGGAAGCTGCAGCCTGCTTCATGTACCTCACCACAAAGAGTGATGAGTTTAGTTAGAGAAATAACTATATTGCGAACTATCCTAACAATGGGAATGTATGAGGGAAATAGAAATCCTGTCTAGAGTACAGGTGGGGAAGAGGTGGGGAGGAGGGATATTTGGGACATGGTGGTGGGAATATTGCACTGGTGATGTTGGGCGTCTTCAATATGACTGAAACCCAACCATAATCATGTTTGTAACCAAGGTGTTTTAATAACAAATATTATTAAAAAATAAATAAAATAAAAAGTTGAACATTTCTCGACAAACTACTAATCTAGAAATATAGTGTTGAAATAAAAAATAGCATTTATATGTTTAAAATACAAAAAAAAAGAAATTAGAGCAAAGTTTATACAATTCATTGAAGAAAACATAGGCAAAGCACTACAGGACGTACATTTCCAAAAAACTCTTTAATCATGGAATGCCCATGGGACTACATCAAACTAAAAGTCTCTATATAGCAACATAAGCATGGGGTATAACTAGAAGACAGTTAACTTTTTGGGAAAATTTTTTTTAACTCAACACAACTGATAAAGTTTTGATATCTAGGATATAAAAAGTGCTCACAAAGGTTAGCTCTACAATACTTTTAAAAAGTCCAAAAATGGGGCCGGTGAAGTGGCACTAGAGGTAAAGTGTCTGCCTTGCAAGTGTTAGCCAAGGAAGGACTGTGTTTCGATTCCCCTGGTGTCCCATATGGTCCCCCCAAGCCAGGGGCAATTTCTGAGTGCTTAGCCAGGAGTATCCCCTGAGCATCAAACTGGTGTGGCCCCAAAAACCAAAAAACAGTCCAAAAAATGGGAAGAGTAAATGAACAGACACTTCTCTATGGAAGAGAAAATGATGACTAATAAACATATGAAAAATTGTTCATCATCACTTATCATTAGAGAAATCCAAATCAAGACAACAATGAGGTACACCAATGAGGATGGCACATATGAAAAATAATGGGAACAATCTCTGCTGGTGGGGAAAAAGAAACTTTCCTCCACTGCTGGTGGGAATGCTGCCTGGTCCACTCCTATCGAAAATAATATGGAGGGCTCTCAGTAAACTCAGAATTGAGCTATCATATGACCCATCAGTGCCTTTCTTAGATATCTACCCCAAGACATAAAAACTTTCACCCAAAAGGATATATATATATATATATATATATATATAAATATATATATATATATATAAATATATATATATATATATATACACACACACACACACACATCACTGTTCATTGCAGCACTCAGTACAATAGCTAAGATTTAGAGTCACTCTAGACATCCATCAACAGATGAGTGGATCATACATTTCACACGACAGAATATTATGTAACTGAATATCAAAAAACAGTAAGAATTGATACAATCATACAATTTGCAGCAACATGGATGTATCTAGAAGATATTATGTTAAATGAGGTAAGCCAGACAAAGTATACAGTATGCTATTATTTATATGTAATATTTAGAACATCTACATGAAAAATACAGTGGTCTAGTAGGTAGATATCTCAATCACTGTAGGTGCCAGGGAATAGCATAGAGAATGAAACAAACTCAGTGGAAGAGGAGAAACATACACTTCAAAGAAACCTGCTGATAAAACTGTTTTATACTGAACAGGTGTTCAATCAATTCTCATCGTAGAGATCTATAATGATGTTCAAATACTTTTATCCACAGAAACAGATGTCTGTGTTCCGAATCCAAGGAATCATACTATAGAGTTCACTATTAAAATGTTTTCATGTCTTAATTTTATTATGTCTATAATTACTAACTTTTTGTCCACATAGGTTCTTGAAGATATAGGTTAGTTGCCCGAGTTTTGTATTTTAGTATTTTATCATATTAGTCCCCAAATAGAGTCCTCAACATAGCAAATCCTTGACAAAATACTCTAAGTTATCTATCTTCCATTTGATTATGCCTGTCATCATGATCTAATGCTTATTTACACATAGACCATTGAGATAAGCAGCTGCACTCCATAGACTTTTGTTACAGTCCCTGTTCATTGACTATATTTTTACAATTTTGTTTTTAGTTTTTTTTTTTTTAATCTAGCTAGTTTACTATTAGACCATATTGGCCACATTGTCATTTTGCTTCCAGAAAGGGAATCTCGATGCTTAAGATATGGTAGACGATACACCATGAGGTAAAATCCTCATACAGAGTTCACTATCACATTGCTTACTTCCCTAGACATAAAAATTAAGACTGTTCTAAGAATGCTCCATGCACAATCTAACCCCGGAAGATTTTATCTAGCAAAGTTTATCCTCATCATTGATGAGTAGTCTAGAAACTGGAAACCCCTCCCAATGTGCCAGTTTCATCCTGTCTACCATCTTACAAATTCTCTTTTATCCTCTCAACCCAGATTTGCTACTTCCCCCAATATAATCCTCTTCACCCTCAGTTAAGTTCTGAGGTACCAGAACATTTCCCGTATCTCTAAGTAATCAAGTGCTTCAGACAGTTGACACAGATTAACTATTGTAAACCCTGGCAATTGCTGGTATTGAAAACTGCTTACATTCTCACAGGTTGTTTATGGCAAAATGGAACTGTGGAATTAATACATCTTACAAATTCTTCTAAAAAAAAACTGTTCCTATTCATATATGGTAGCCTTAATTATTGGTAAAGGGTGACTAAGAAGCATTGATCTCACAGGCTTTGGAGCCACTTATATTGTAATACCTTACACTAAGCAACAATTTGATCAATTGATGCAGATGCAATTGCATTTCAACATTTTATGGGAAATGTTTTATATCATTGCTAACTTTCCTAAAAGAGATAGAATTTCTTTTTCCTTCTAAAATTAGTTATTCACCACTGGATGCTGCTGCTCTTATTTTCCCTGATGGCTCTAACTCTGGTTTTTCATTAGTTCTTATTGATAACTATTCTCCAGTAATTAAAATCACTGCTGATATATCTTCTCAGCAAGCATACATTCTGTTGTAATAGAAGCCTTTTAGTTATATCCTTGACCATATAACTTGTATATAGACTCAGTTTACATTTTTAAACTTTTTCTGCCATAGAGACAGCTACAATTTTTATTGATTCTAAGAAATCTGGCTTGCTTATACAGTTGCAAACTTTGATTTGGTCTAGAGAAGAGAAGGATTTTATTGGTCATGTAAGGAGCCATACTAATTTACCAGGTCCTTTAGCAGAAGATAACCATCTAATAATTGATAGCTATACTTAAATTTTGGTTTTAAATATTCTTGGAACAGCACAAAAGATTCATCAATTGTATCATCAAAATGCCTTAGCTTTAAAGAGGATGTTTGGAATTACTCATGAGCAAGCTTGACTAATTATATGAAATTGTCTGCATTGCTGTCTCACAACATATTCTCCACCTCAGATGGATGTTAACCCTAAAGGTTTAAAACCTAATGTTTTATGGTTATGGATGTAACTCATATCTCAAAGTTTGGCCACCTATCTTATATGCATGTTACTGTTGATACTTTCTCTCATACTATTTTGCCACTGTATGTACTGGGGAGGCAATAAAATATGTTATTCAACATCTAGTTACCTGATTCTCTGTTTTGGGAATGCCAAAGAAAATTTAGACAGAAAAAGGGCAAATCTATACTTCTAAGGCTTTTAGAAAATTTTGCAACATTATGGAAATTATGACTTCCACTGGCATTCCATTTAATCCCCAAGGTCAAGCCATAGTATAAGGAGTTAAACAAACCCTGAAATGTCAAATTATGTGGCTTGACAATTCTGATTTTCCTTATTATTCTCCTCAATTGCTCAATCATGCATTATTTGTATTAAAATTTTAAATACAGATGACAAAAGACTAACACCTATGTACAAGCATTGGAATCAACCTATAGAGAAAAAACCTTTAGTAATGTGGAGAGATTTATTACATCAAAATGAAAAGGCCCCGATGCACTCATTGCATCAGCAAGGGGTTATGCTTGTATCTTCTCACAGGATGCAGAATCCCCCATCTAGATCCGACTTGCCAAAGAGGTCCCCAGAGAGGCCACTGACTGCAACTTCAAAGAGAAAAAGGAACAGAAATATGTGTCGGCTGCAGTGCAAGTTTCAGAAATTAGACCTGACTACCGAGACCACAACCACTTGGCATCATCACAAGCCCAGATGACGTAATCTTAACTTATCCTATGCTGTTCTTATACCTAAACATCAGACATAAAACTTACTGCATTTCATACCTCTTTTAAGATTTCTTATACAACTGATTTCTTATTCAACTCTTTTAATCCGATAATAGCCAAAATTATTCTGTATTTCTGATTCTTAAACAAATTTCCTTTTGAAATCTAAGATTATTGGTATGATAATTCTTTCATTTTAGCTTTAAAGTAACTGCATTCTTTAATTAGACCTAAGCAATTTGTTGCCACTCTTGTCTTAGGAATTACTGCTTTAATCTCTATTTTTGCATTTATTGCTATTTCCACCATAGCATTGGCTAAAGAGGTGCATATAGCATCCCGTATTGATTTCTCTAGAAATGTTTTTCTTGCTATGGCTGAAAAAGAGACTATGAGCAAAAATTGGATGCCAAAATTGATGGTTTAGAGGTCACAGTTACTTGGCTTGGAAGTACAGAACCTCAGAATTTAAATTTCTCTATCATTATTGCTGTATAAGAAGGCCATTGATAATTTCATGTTAATTTTGAAGCTTGCCAATTTGCTATATGAATCAATTGTTTATAGAAGGTTTTTCGTAGAGTTTTTAGGATTTTCTAAATATGGTATCAAGTGAGAGCTTCTTGTCTCCTTCCTTTTCTATCTGGATGCATTTGATATCTTTTTCTTGCCTAATTGCTATGGCAAGAACTTCCAGCATTATGTTGAATAGTAGTGGTAAGAGAGAAAAGTTCCTTCTATTCCCATCTTCATAAGAGGTTTTTTTTTTATCAAGAAGGGGTTTTAGAAGTTATCAAATGCTTTTTCTGCATGTATTGATCTGATCATAAGGTTTTTAATTTAAATTTTGTTGATATGGTGTATTATGTTGATTGATTTACATATGTTAAGCCATCCTTGCATTCCTGGAATGAAACCTACTTGTTCGTGGTAGGTACCTTAATGAGGCATTGGATCCTGTTTGTCAGAATTTTGTTGAGGATCTTTGCATTTGTGTTCATCAAGGATATTAGTCTGTAGTTTTCTTTTTTGCAGCATCTTTGTCTGGTTTTTTCTATTAAGGTGATGTTAGCTATGCAAAAACTGTTTGGGAGTGCTCCTGATTTCTCAATTTCATGAAAGATCCTAAAGAGAATTGTTATAAGTGCCTATTGTAAGGTTTGAAAGAATACATTAGTGAATCCATTTGGGCCTGGGCTTTTGTTTGGGGTAAGACTCTTGATGACCATTTTAGTTTCCTTAGTAGTGATGTGTCTGTTTAGATATGAAATCATCCTGGAACCATGGACGAGTATGAGTCCAATAATTTATCCAGTTTTTCCAGATTTTTATTTTTCATGGCATAGAGTTTCTCAAATTAATCTCTGATTGCCCTTTGAATCTCTTCAGTATCTCTGGTGATCTTCCCCTTTTCATTCTTAATTCCATGTATTAGATTTCTCTCTCTGCTGCTGCTTTGTGTGATTTGCTAGTGGTTTAATGATCTTATTTATTTTTTCAAAGAATGAACTTTTGCTTTTGTTGATCTTTCTAATTGTTTTTTTTGGATTTCCATTTCATTGATTTCTTCTCTAAGCTTTGTTATTTCCTCTGCCTACCTATTTTTGTTTCCTTTGTTGGTCAGTTTCTAGTTCTAAAATCTATCATTAATCTTTTTATACAAACCCCCTCTTTCTTTGTGATGTGTGATTGCAAGGCTATAAAATTTCCTCTTAGTATTGCTTATGTTCTGTCCCATAAATTCTGACAATTTCTGTCTTCATTGTCATTTGTTTCCAGTAATGTTTTGATTTCCCTTTTCATTTTATCTCTGGCCTACCAGTTGTTCAGTGTGAACTGTTTATTTTCCAGGTGCAAAAGTTTTTCTTCTATGTTTCTTTGTAATTCACAACTAATTTCAGTGCCTTGAGGTCAGGGAAAATAGTTTGTACAATTTCTATTCTCTTGACTTTATGAAGATACTTTTTATGGACAAGCATGTGTGATATCCTGTAGAATGACTCATGGGCATTAGAGAAGAATGTGTATCCAGTTTTCTGAAGATAGGGTGCCATATATCTATATCTATATTATCTATATCTGTATCTATATCTATCTATCTATACAAGTCCACTTTCTTCTATTTTACTTTTCAAAGTTCTTATATTCTTCTTTTTTGTTTTGTTTTTGGGCCACACCTGGCAGTACTCAGGGGTTACTCCTGGCTGTCTGCTCAGAAACAGCTCCTGGCAGGCACGGGGGACCATATGGGACACCAGGATTCGAACCAACCACCTTTGGTCCTGGATCAGCTGCTTGCAAGGCAAACGCCACTGTGTTATCTCTTCGGGCCCCAGTTCTTATATTCCTATTGGGTTTTAACCTGGTTGATATATCAAGGGGTGGTAGGGTAGTGTTGAGATCTCCCACTATTATTGTGCTGGTATTGATATCTTCTTTCAGGTTTGTCAAGAGTCGTATTAAATATTTTGGAGGTCCATCATTGTTTGCATATATGCTTAGGAGTGTGATTTCTTCTTGTTGTACATATCATTTGATTAATACAAAATGACCATCTTTGTCCCTTATAATTTTCCTGAGTCTAAAGTTTCTTTCATCTGATACTAATATGGCCACTCTGGGCTTTTAAGAGTGTTGTTTGTTTGTATAAATTTCATCTAGCCTTTGATTTAGAGTCTACTTGTTTTGATTATTCAGCTGTGTTTCTTTTAGGCAGCTTAGCATTGAATTCAGCTTTTTGATCTGTTTTGTCACTCTGTGTCTCTTAACAGGTGCATTTAGTCCATTGATATTAAGAGTCTTTATTGCCATGGGATTTAGTGTCATCTTTGTGTAGAAGTTTAGTGTATCTGTTGGTATTTTATTACTTAAAGTCGGTCTTTCAGCTTTTCTTTTATGGTTAATTTTTTTGTTTGTAAAGTTTCTGAGCTGTTGTTTATCTGGGAAGGTATGCATACTTTCTTCAAACCTAAAAGTGAGTCTGACTGGGTGTAGTATTTTAGGTGAAACATTCATTTCATTGAGTTTTGTCATTATATCCCACCACTGCCTTCTGGCCATGAGGGTTTCTTACGACAGGTCTGCTGTAAATCTTAAGGATACTCCTTTGAATGTAATTTTTATTTTTTATCTTTGTGCTTTTAGTACTCTATTCCTATCTGTGGGATTCACCATCAAACTATGATGTGTCTTGGGGTGCTTTTCTTTGAGGCTCTTTTAGCTGGCACTCTTCAGGCATGCAGGATTTGATTGCATGCAGTCTTTAGCTCTGGGAGCTTCTCTGTAATGATATTCTTGACTGTTGATTCTTTCTGGAGATTTGCTTCCTCAATTTCTGGGACTCCAATGATTCTTATGTTGTTTTTGTTGAATTTATTGAACATTTCTATTTTTATATGCTCACAATCTTTGAGTACTTTTTTTTTATTTTTCTGATCATTTGCTTTAAGGTTCTTTTCCAATCTCTTCTGCTGTATGGATTTATTATGCATCTCATCTTCTAGCTCATTAATTATGCCTTCAGCTACTGTTATTCTATTGGAGAAGATTTCCATAGAGTTTTTCATTTCCTCTTCCACGTTTTTAAGTCCTTTTATTTCTGTTTTGAGTTTTCTGATTTTTATATTTGTGGTCTTTTCAGATCAATCTATGCTTACTTTGACTTCTATAAACATCCTCTATATTTCTATTCTAAACTATTTATCTGAGAGTTTAATTGGTTGGAATTTTTTTGGTCATCAGAGCTGCATTCTTCATTATCTATGCATGCTGTTGTTCAGCGTTGCTTCCCCATTGCCATGCTTGAAGTGTGATTCTTACTACATATTGCAATTTTGTTCATGCCCCATTAGAAGTGCGCAGCTGTGGTGTGAATTGGAGCAGCCACGCTCTTTTTATTTTTTTGATGTTCTTATTTGATTGTCACCAGGAATCAGGAAGAAGTCACAGGCGTCGCTTTTTAAGAGTCCCCTTTAGACCAAGGACAGGCAGGTATTAGCTCCAGTTCTTGTGGGCAGAGGCAAGCGTACCTGAGGTTGGGCACTTGAAAGCTGTTCTTGCTGTGTTCTTTGATTGTCACCGGGTATTATTAAGCAGTAATAAGTGTAGCTTTTTAAAGAATTCCCTTTGTTCCAAAGACAGTCAGGAATTAGGCGCCCGTCCAAATGGATCATTTTTTATCTAGGCCTTTTCTTATGACTTATTTCACTTGTACAATATCTTCTAGTTCTATTCATGTAGTGAAAAATTGCATGATTTTGTCCTTAAAGCTGCAAATATTCACTGTGTAATTTTTTTATTTAAAGAACTTGGATTTACAAAATTATTTATAATTGAGTTATATATATTGTTTTTATTACACCCGGCTGCCCTCAGGGGTTACTCCTGTCTCTGTACTCAGAAGTCACTCCTGGCAGGCTCAGGGAACCATAAAAGATGCCAGGATTTGAACCATGGTCTGTCCTGTGTTGGCCGTGTAAATGGCTTACTGCTGTGCTATGGCTCCAGTCACATGGTATATAATATTTCAACACCAATCTTGCCAATAGTTTTAATACCTATCACCAGTGTTCTCATGCTCCATGGCCCCATGCCCTCATTACCACTTTCTTTATAGCAACCTAGATCTAGTTTTCAGTGTTGAGTGTGTGCTTTGGATTTATAGCTTTATTAATCTCTCACACCATCATAAATTGAAGCTCTGACCCTTATTATTTATTATTACCATTATTTTCTTTCTCACATCTGCCTTTTTTACACCTGCCTTGATTTCTTTCCTTTTTTATTTCTCAATATTTAGATACTTAGGTCTTTCTCTTATCTTGGCCACAACACACATATATGTGTTAAATATATGAAGTGGAGCAAAGAATAACCTCTTCAAAAATGTTGTTGGGGAAACAATTGAGCCACATGTGAAAAATGAATGTGGAATTGTGCCAAATCCCACTCATACAAATAAGTTCAAAGTGAGTTAGTCATTATTACTATGCCAAAAGCTTTAAAATATATAGAATAAAACATGTTTCTCTCAGGAAATAGATTTTAAAGGTTTAGTCAATGAAATGATTATAGAGTCAGAGACAAAAATAAAAAAAAACAAGTTTTGGCTACATCAAATTACTTTTTTTAGAATAAAAGAAACTCAAGCTAAAATAAAAAGATACCTCATTGAATAAAATGAAATATTTGCTCATAATACATCAGATAAAGGGCTAATAATTGAGATGGCTAAAGTATTCCCAAAGCTCAGTAAAAATTCTAACAATGGCATCCAACTATCTGGAGAGGAGATGAACATACACTTCTCAAAAGAGATGTACAAATAATTAAAAGGTAGAGGAAAAGTGTTTATCAAGTATTGGCTTTCTATGGGAACCATAGAAGCTTGGAGGATTGCTTTACAGTGTATTAAAGTTAAATTTAAAAATAGGATCTCACAAATTCTGAAAAACATTTTAAATTATCACTTAAAAGATAATTCAGCATTTCTGCAGTTTAGTTGATGTCTTTAAAGAAAAGTTATTTCCTCTGTTTAATTTTGTCTTTGTGATCATGATAAGTTATTTGTGACATCTGCTAAAATTTTGTAAAGTTATATAAAATTTTCCAATATTGCTGTAAGTTAAAAAAGTTATAAAAGTTTAATAAAATGTTAAGATGTTATTTATTGTACATAACACATTTTACAGAAGTTAAATAGCCAAATCCTTTTCAGAAACAAATGCTTCTAGTAATTTTATTCTTGAAACATAGTTTTATTTGGAAAACTTTAAAAAATATAATTAAATGTCAATGCTAATTTATTGTAATTTTGCAAAAGACATGCCTTTTATCAGAATAAGTTTAAATATTTAGAAATCATAAAAATGTCTTGGCACTAGTTTGTTCCTATGTTTCTAGAACATAGCATATTTATTTAATGTATCATATGTATACAGAATGAATCTTTTCTTTATGTCATTATCCATAGTAGTTCTAGTCACATGAAAATTTGAACCACGCGAGGGAAATTTGGGGAATTTGGTGGAAACGTATTGGTAAAGAATCTGTTTCTCTTCACTTAAGATTTTGGCATTTCTTTTGAGCCTAATTTGAGCATTTAATCCCTAGCTTTTTAAATCAAGGGTCGTGAACCCAGATGGAGTTGCAAAACAAAATGTAGTAGTTACAGAAATGTTGGCAACAGTCAAAGGTTTCTGAGTGTGTAATGACTACAAATAAATTCAAAATCAATCATATAATGAATATGAGGTGTTTCTGGCATCCTTCACCCATGTTGCATTTCTTGGGCAAAAAAGGTCATAAGTGGAACACATTTAAATTGCCTGGCTTAAATTTACTCTTGCAGCCTTTCGTCAGCTTCTTGGTATCAAGGAGAGATATGTTTACAGAACATAATATTTAAGGTGGAAGGATAACCTTCATTATCCTTCTGCTTTCCAGAGGAGGAAATTGTAGCACAGATCAAATGAGATGTGCTAAAGTGCTACATGAGTAGCATTGGATAGAGTTTGAATTCCAACTAAAATTTATGCACTTCACTTCTTATGCACATTTTATTTTGGATTTGAGCAATATTTGAAATATTGAAAAAGTAATTTGTAAAAGGAAACCAGAGGAAGTTTACCAGAAGGAGTTCAACAAACAAGCTTCAAAACCCAATTCACAGAAATGGAAATAAAATGCAGTCTTATCTGGTTTGGAGGGGCATAAAATATGGCAACTTTCAAATGAACATCCTGTATGACTGTGAACACATAAATTTATAGTTTTTATTTGTAGTATGTAGGTGACATTTAGTGGAAAGTGAGATCGCTAGCTGTGTTCTGTAGGTGGTCAGTGTGACATTTCTGCATAATACCTCCCTGTGTTCATAAAACCTGTCTATTCTTGCTGCTTCATTTAAATTTTATTCTTCTGTTCATTAAAGTAACAATTTAGTAACTCACAGTATTAAAAAAAATGTTAAAAGTCAAGTGTTTGTACAGACCCAAAAATTTAAGCCTTTCTTTTTTAGCCTAACAGATGCAAGAGTATGAGTAATTTCACTGGAATTATATAGTCTTACTTGAAATTATAATCCAGTTAGTGACATTTAAATATTCAGTTTATTTCTAATAAAACAAAGCATATTTTAAAAATGAGCCCCACAATGTTTATTAAAACAGATTCATGTGGCTTGGAAAGTAATTCATAACATGAACATCTGTGATGGGAAAATAAGTTAAAAAATAAACGGAATCATATAAATATTTCTATAATTTTTGATACATGAAGCTACAAATTAATGATATCTTATATCAGCTAATCTTTTATGATGTCATGTAACATGTCTTAATTCAACAGATTATATTGACCACAGATCTGTTTTGAAATTGTCAAATTTCTTAGCCCTTTCCCGCATTCTCTTATTACCATCTTATCCTATATATTCTAATAAATTATATTAAATTTACATTATTTTGAGAAATAAGAAATTTAAAAAAATCATATTTTTTGAAAAATAAATTTAACACAATTTCTTTTCATTTTAGCAAACCAAAAATTAGAGAAAATTATAATAATCAAACTTACATATTGCTTTTTTCCCTCTTCTACTGTTTCCCTTACACTATTATTCATAGAACCTATCATAATGCTTGTAATAATTTATTTTTAATTGTTTACTTAGATTTCCATATCCTTGGTTAAACAGTAACCAGGATTTCTCTTTTTGTTTGTTTTTGGTTTTGGCCACACCTGGTGATGCTTAGGGGTTACTCCTGGCTATGCACTCAGAAATTCGCTCCTGGTTTGGGGAACATTTGGAATGCTGGGGGATCCAACCGTGGTCCTTCCTAGGTTAGCACATGCAAGGCAAATGCACTTGTGCCACAGCTCTGGTCCCTCAGGATATTTTGGTAGGGCCATAGGATATAATGTGAATTAATTCTCTGGCTCTAGAACTCAAATATATTTAAAATATTTAGAGTCATATACTAGGTTAAAAGAAATATTCTTAAAATAGAACATAAATATTTAGATGAAGAGATTTTGTTTTTGTTTTTGACAATCTTTTAAATATATTATATATTTTCTCCTTTGTGGAAATACAACAAAGTAATTTTTTATTTTTATTTATTTTTAATGTTTTTAAATTGTGACCAATGTGAATTTCAAGTGTTTCACATTTATATTTAGGGTAAAATGTGACAGTGAATTAAGGGTCATTCCCACTATCAGTGTCAACCTCCTTCATCCCTGTTCCCAGCATGCATCCCATACTTTTCCCCTTTGCTCCCTAGATTGCTAGTTTAGCTGATCTTTTTTGTATAAATTTTGATGTATATTGAATACCTTGTTCTGTTGTTGATGACTTTCGGTTTACTCTTGGTACCATCCACTTTTTCATTTCTTCCCCTTCTATTCATGAGGCAAAACAAGATGATTCAAGCCCTGTGGTTCTGTTGGAAAAAAAGGAACAAAGAAAAAGAAAAAAACAAAGAATACTGGGGGGGGGATCTTCTAAAAGCTATCAATTTAAAAGGGAAAAAGGGAAAAAGAAGGAGAAGAAAAATAAATAATAAATAAGAGAGGGAAAGGAAAGGAAAAAATATAGAACACCCAGGCACTGACAAGAAACATGACAGCAAAAAATAAACACCAACTAAATGGCTACAATGCGAGAAAGAAAAAAAAAGGGAAAGAAAAGAAGGAGGGTGTGGTAAGGTTTTGTGTCTTTTTTTACATTTAAATGTATATGAATATTTACATTCTTATTCAAAGAGTACATAAAATTTAAAGGGCATTTTCATAATATCTACAGAATTGTAAGTCAACTCACTGAAAATTAATTCTGATTGTACTAAACAATACAGAAGACAAGAGTATTCTTAACATACTTGGGTGCTCTTAGTTGTGTTGGACAATGGGAAAAAATAATCTCAAAATCAAATAACAAAAATCTTATTTTGAACGCTCTAAATATAAAACAATTATCTTTAAATGATTATATGTAGTTTTGTTTTTTCTTTGCATAAGCACAGTGAGTATTGAGAAAATTAGAAAAGAAATTTCCTTGGCCTACCTGATACCCAGTTTCTTAAGTTATTATCATGGGAAGAACTACAGGCTTTGGGCAGGGTCATTACAAACTTAAGGTCATTTTCTGATGCCAGGAAATGTTCTCCTCAGTTATGGCTGACAAAATCAGTCCTGTGTAATTAGAGATCTTTGTATTTGCACAGCTTATAGGATGAAGTCTAGGATCGAGTCTTTATGGTTGTAGTTCTGCTCTGTCACTGTTGTTATAGTCAATCTTCTGTAATTAGTGATCTTGATTTTTGCACAGATCCTAAGATGAAGACTAGGGTCTTGTTTTTCCTTGTGGTTCCAGAAGTTCTGTTCAGTCTTGTTTGTCAAAGTCCGACTACTGGAATTAGAGATCTTGGTTTTTGTATAAATACTAGGCCAAATCCTAGGCTCAATCTTTCTTATTGGTCCCAGGAGAGGTTCTGCTCAGTCGCAGTTGTCAAAGTCAGTCTTCTGAATTTTGTGATCATAGTTATTGCGCATATCAAGGATGGAGTGTCTTCTGATTTCATGTTATCATTTGGTGATGAGGTAGGATAGACTGCTCTTAGATCAATTTCTTGCAGTTTCTTCTTCGTCAGAATGTCTATCAAACTGGTATGGGCTACTGCAGTAGCCAAATAAGGGAGTCTTTGTGGGGAGTTTGATTTGTGGTGCTGTTGCAGAAAGCTGTATTAGTTTATGGTTAGAATCTGGGGTTTGAGGTTGATGGCTACTATCCGATCACATGGAGTCTTAGCCACGTTCCCATGACAAATGTTTATTATGGTGGGAGGTACCCCCATGTTGTAAAATTTATGGTCTCTTATCTCCAGTAAATAAGAGCTTTTTTCTATACTTAACATTTTTTTCTTTTTTATTGTGCTTATACGAAAAGGAATGATGCCATATTATATTGTCAGTGTATTTGGGGGTAAGAATGAAAAGATGTAAAATGTCATTGCTCTGAACTTTTATCTCAAGAAAGACTGTTTCTTCTAGAGAACCATAACAAGCTAAATTAAAACGAAATATATATATAGAAAGAGAAAATAAAATAAATAAAATAATATAATAACACAAAAATTTTTAAAAATAATACTTTGCTAAGTGAAGTATTCAGGGTTAGCTTGTGGCTGGGTCATTTTAGGCTAAGAATAGTTTTTATATCAAGAGTACTAAGAACTATAGTAGTGAGCACTATATCACATCCTATGCAGTATCATTCACCATCTATTGTGCATTGCATTTATTTTCCTAAAAGAAATTGACAACATGGGTTTTATGATATAGTATTTTTAAAGTTTTTTTTATAATATCTTTATTTAAACACCTTGATCACAAACATGATTGTGGTTAGGTTTCAGTCATGTAAAGAACACCTCCCCCCTTTCACCAGTGCAACATTCTCACCACCATTGTCCCAAATCTCCCTCTACACCACCCTAGCCCCACCTGTACTCTAGACAGGCTTTCCACTTCCCTCATTCATTCACATGGTTATGATATAGTATTAACATGGGTTGATTTGAAGAAGAAAGAAGAGAAGAAAAAAAGAATAAAAAGGGAAAGGAAAAAAGATAATAGCATGTTGCAAAAACATATTTGATGGATAGGACCTATAATATAATTCTGTGTGCACTGTTGTCTGTTTTAGTGGTCTCAATTGTCATATGCTTTAGGTCCTATTAGAAGACATAATCAAGCTTGATCCTGAAGGCCAGCTTTTCCCAGGTATGGGGTTAGGGGACACCCCATGTCGGAGGCCTACTCCCTAGCTTGAGGGGTGCTGGGAGGCTTGGCATGCCTCCAGCCATTCTCCTATTTCCCCCTGAACTCTAGGCCTTTCCTGGGTGCCACCTCAGGTGGCCTGAAGTGGGTTCCAGGTGGACTCTTTTAGAGGTCCTCAGGCTTCCCCCTCCCTACTCTAGGGGGGAGTAGCATGGAGAGGGGCCGGGCAGATATCTGGCTTCTGGTTCCTTGATCCTGGAGGCCAGCTCTTCCCAAGTATGGGGTTAGGGGACACCCATGCCAAAGGCCTATTCCCTAGCTTGGGGGGGTGCTGGTAGGCGTGGCAGGCCTCCATTTGTTCCCCTATTTCTCCCCATTATTCCAGGCCTTCCCTGGTTGCCAGCTCAGGTGGACTCTATAGTGGTCCTCGGGTGTTCCCCCTTTCTCTCACTCCACTAAGGGGGGGCATGCATGGGGTGGAGGGCGGGCCAATGCAGCACTGGTGTATATCGGGAAATTCACTGGTATTTGTTTCTCATTGGTCTCCATTTATAAAAACCGCACTGGGGTGCTATATATTTAAAATAAAAATGAGAGGATGGACTCTCAGGCTGGGAAGAAACCAGTACTCTTTTCCTACTTGTTTACTCTCAGTGGTTTCTTGGCCTCTTCCTTCCTTCATTGTGTAACTGCGGTAGCTACCATACTAGGTTTCTGATTATTTCCCACAAACGGTGACAATTGAGTCCACTGTCTTATGTTAGATTGTTTATTTTCCTCACTTTTTATCTTTTCTTCTCTTTGTGAACTGTTCAATAAGGTATTTTGGTGAAAGAGTCCCTTTTTTTCTTCCCTTCCCTTTGCTATTTGTTAAATAAGGATGTTTGTAGAGGTGTCCCTCCATTTAACGTTTATATAAGAACCAAGTCAATTGGATTGTTGGACTTGTTCTAAGCATCCCCAGAGGCAAAAATCTCGCCGTGTGATACTGTTCTTTCTTTGAGTACGCACATTAAAATGGGAAATTATATACAAACATGTTCTTATCTTATAGAGATGGGAACACACAAATCTTATAATGCAGTAGGATCTTACACCTGAACATTGTCATAAAGACCTGGCTCATGTCTTGAAAGAATGGGCATTGTCCGTTTACCCCTGAACCAGGGATGCCATCTACAAAACAACCATGGTTGTGTACTACATCACCTGAAAGCAATCCTCTACCAGGGAAGACCCTACCACTGCTCTGGCATAGACCTATTCAACAGAGACTTCCCTTTAACACCCAGAAAACTTAACAACAATAACAACCTGCTTTAAAGACTGAGCTCTCTGCATCACCCTCTAATTGTGGGTGAAACTAAAGGGTGTTCCGCATCATTCTGACTCTTATATAGGATATGGACATATTCCGAGATCCTTGGCTACAGAAACCTGACACCAACAATAGTGACTGTGTGAAAAATAAAAGTGTATTGGCACTACAGACAATGACTTGGGTTGGACAACCTAATATGCCTGAAGCCTAGAGTTGATCTTATGCCAGAAAACTTCAGGGGTAAGGTCTCCTTGTATTTAGACCAAGGCCTTTTCTTTCCATGTCCCCTATATTTTGCTGGGCCTATACAAACAATTTCCACACTAACACAGTCTTTGCTGTGCTCCTTTGACTGATTCTTAATAAATTATTGTATTATGATCAATTGTGTCAACAATACTACAGTTTTAATGTTAAAGGAGTTGCATAAATTTTGTGGCTTTGGATTGCTTTGTGTAAGAAATATTATAATGTACTACAATCTGGGGGCTCGAGTGACAAAGTAAAGGTAAATGTTAAAATAAATTAAAAAATGTGAAAAAAGAAGACATAATCAAGAAGAAATGGGTAAGGATGAGTGCCAAATTACTAATCACCCTATATCTCCAAAAACCACTGTGGACTAAAATGTTGAAGTGTTATTTTATACCAAATAAAATTAAGGCATTAGAACATATTGATAATAGGCACTGCATCTAGAATTCTTGGCTACCATTCATATTCTGTATCTAGTTTGTGAATAAATATTTAGAACTTTATTATAGATCTTTCTAGTAAGAAATTGAATGAGGACCTGTTCACTCTAAATGGCTGTGTCCATTATTTCGTATTTCTTTATGGTATTAAAGACAGTTGAGGCTTTATGTTTCCCCCTTTTCCACTTGATTTGAATACTTCCTCTTGGATCCTGGTAACTGTGGTGTCCAGAGTTTCTACCACTTAAGCCATGTGTTTCTTCATGGAGTATTATATGTGTATTTAGTATATATTCTAAGTATCTCAAATGAGTGCTATCATTCTGCTTTTATTCTACTTCTTATGGCTTACTTCATTTAACATAATGTTTTCTAGTTCTATCCATGTTGCAGAAATCTATGATTGTATCATTTCCAACTGCTATGTAGTATTCTATTGTGTATAAGTACCACATCATCATGATCCCCTCATCTCTTGTTGGACATTGAGGTAGACTCCAAATTTTGGCTATTATGCTGAGTGCTGCGATAAATTGTGGCATGCATACATACTGTGGGATTAATGTCCTACTGTCTTGGGGATAGATATCCAAAAGTGCAATGCTGGGTCATATGGCAGCTCAATTCTGAGTTTACAGAGCACCCTTAATACTGTTTTCTTTAGGAATTGGAAAGGTAGCATTCCCACAAGCAGAGGACGTGAATTAATTTATTATCACATACCTACCAACAGAGATTGGTTCCCTAATTTTTGATGCGTGCCATCCTCACTGGATTAAAATGGTACCTCATTGTTGTCGTGATTTGGATTACCCTAATGATGAGTGATGGTGAACATATTTTTATGTCTCTATTGGTCATTTGTTAATCTTCCTCAGAGAAGTGTCTATTCATTTCTTTTCCCAATTTTTCTATGGCTTCATTATTTTTTTAGATAATCTTTCTGAGTATGTTGTATATCCTAGATATCAGTCCTTTATCTGATGTGTTGACTGTAAAACTTTTCCCCATTTCGTCAGCTGTCTTCTAGTTTAAGTCCTCTTCAAATTATTTCTGAAGTGTTTTGAACTTTTCATGATGCAGGTCTTTCACTTCTCTTGTCAGGTAGATACGTAGGCACTTTATATCTTTAGATACTATTTTAAATAGGATCAACTCCTTAATGTCTTTCTCCTATGCTTCATTATTTGTATAGAAGAATGCTACTGTTTTTTGTGTATTGACTTTGAAGCCGGCAATTTTGCTATATTAATTTATTGTTTCTAGGAGTTTTACTATGAAGTCTTTAGGGTTTTCTATGTAAAGCATCATATCATCAGCATAAATAAATAGTTTGACTTCCTCTTTCCCTATTTGAATTCTTTTGATTTCCTTCCCTTGCCTGATTGTTATTGCTGGGACTTCTAAAATTTGATGAGTAAAAGAGGAGAGCGTGGACAGCCTTGTTTACTTCCTGACCTTAGTGGAAATGGTTTCAATTTTTCACCATTAGGATAATGTTAGTTGTAGTCTTTTAATAAATAGCTGTAAGTATCTTGCAAAAGGTTCCTTCCAGCCCTATTTTGCTGAGTGTTTTCATCATGAATGGGTGTTGGATTTTTGTCAAATGCCTTCTCTACATCTATTAATATAATCATGTGATTTTTGTCTTTTTTGTTGTTGTATGATGTTGATTGACTTGCATATTTTGAATTACCCTTGCATCCCTGGGATAAAATCCACTTGATCACAGTGTCTGTAGTTTTCTTTCTTGGCAGTGTGTTTGACAGATTTGGGAATGGGTGTAAAGTTAGACTCATAGAAAGAGTTAGAAAATGTTTCTGTTTTTTTCAATGTTTTAGAAGAGCCTGTGGACCAATGGTAGTAATTCTTCTCGGAATATTTGACAGAATTAACATATAAAAAAGTCATGTCCTGAACTTTTGGTCTTGGAAAGTTTCTTTATTACTGTTTCAATTCCCTTGGATGTTATTGGCCTGATTAGGCATCTACATCCTCCTTATTAAGTCCCCAAAGGTGATATTTTTCCAGAAATATGTAAATTTCTTCTGGGTTCTCTAACTTACTTGAGTACAGTTTTTTTTTTTATAATAAGCTCTCACAATGTCTTGGATTTCTTGTGGTTCTGTTGTAATATCTCCCCTTTCATTGGTGATCCAATTTATTTTTTTTCTATTTTTCTGTGAGTTTTGCCAGGGTTTGTGTTCTTTATTTTTTCAAAAAAACATCTCCTGAACTCATTGATTTTTTTGTTTCTATGTTGTTTTTTTATGCTCTGGTTTTTATTATTTCTGTTCTTTGCCTGTGTTTGAGTTTGTCTGCTGCTGTTTTCCAGATCATTAAGGTGTTCCTTTGAGAGAATAACTTTGTTGGTTTTTTTCTTGCCTAACATAGGCTTATATTGCTATGAGTTTCCCCATAATTACTGCTTTAGCTGTGTCACAAAGATTTTGACTATTTCTTCCTTATCATTCGTCTCAGGAATCTTTTTATTTCTTCCTTAATTTCCTCCTTAATCCAGCTGTTGTTGAGCAGCATGTTGTTTAGTCTCCAGGTGTTGGATATTCTCCAGACTTTCTTTTTACAATCAATCTTTATCTTTGTTGCATAGTAATCTGATAGGCTGCTTCTAATAATCCTTATATTTGTGACTTTGTGCAAGTTAGATTTATATCCTAAGGTATGGTCTATTCTAGAGAAGGTTCCATGTGCACTTGAAAAGAATGTGTATTCTTCTTTCTGGGGTTGGGGGCACTATATAAATCCATTAGTCCTAGTTCTTTTTCTTTCTCTTTTATGGCTACTACGTCTTTGCTGATTTTATGTCTGGTGGATCTGTCTAGTGGGAATCATATAGTTTTGAAATCTCCTACTACTATCACATTTCTTTACATATATTTTTCTAGTTTTGTGAGCAAATGCCTTACATATTTTGCTGGCTCTATATTTGGTGCATAAATGTTGGTCAGAGTTAGTGCTTCTTGGTTCAATGTTTCCCTAATCAGTAAGTAGTGACCTTATTTGTACATGAATAGTTTTTTGAGGTTGAATGCAATTTGATCTGATATAAAATGGCTGTCCCAGCATTTGTTTGTTTTCCATTGGCTTGAATAATTGATTTCCATCCTTTTTTCTTAAGCCTGTTTCTATCCTGTCCTTTTCTTATAGGCAGCAGATTTTTGTTTTCTGATCCAACCTTCTACTCTGTTTCTTTTAATGGGTGAATTTATTCTTTGACATTAAAGAAAATTTTTGACAGAGAGGTTTGTTTTGTTTGTGTAACTTATCTTTGAATGGTATATTAGAGTAGGTTTGTTTGGCACAAATAGTGTGAGTTCTTTTTTGTCTGAGAATATTTTTAGTCCTCCCTCCATGTGTCCAAGAGTTTTCTTGGTACTGGACTCTAGGTTGGAAGTTTCTTTTATTAGTAGTTTATATATGTCATTCCACTGCCGTCTTTCTTGAATTGTTTCAAATATAATATATGGCTTGATATTTATGTTCCTTCCATTGTACTTGTGTTTTTTCTTCCTTATTGCTTTAAAGAATTCAGTTTTCTTTTTGTTGTTTGCCACTTGGATTACTATATGTTTTGGTTTTGGTCTGCTAGGGTTTATTTTATTAGGAACTCTTTTTGTACAGGAGTCTTTATCCAGAATGTGGGAAAAAATTCTGCTATTATTTCCCTCACTATTTGTTCTTCCCCTTTTTCTTTTTCATCCTCTTCTGATATTCCTCCAAGTTATAGATTATTTCTGTTGTGTTTGTTCATTGGGTACCTAACTTTTTCTTCCAATGCTTTGTCTCTTGTTTTCCTTATGGACTCCTTGTCACTGTTTATTTTAATTTTTCTTCAAGTTCCTCTTTGTGTTCTTCCAACCTACTTATGTGTAATTCTGCTATTATCGCTTGCTACCGTGTTTTTTATTTCATTTAATTCCAATTGTATGGATTCTCTCATCTTCTGTAAATTTTCTTATTTGAGTTGGTTGAATTGTTCACCTATCATTTTTTTTTATTTTACAGGCTAATGATTCTTGAATTCTAAGGATTCTAAGTCATTCAGTGCCACTTTTAAGTCCTCATACATTTGGCTTGTGCTTTTTGGTGGACTTGGAATATTGCTAAGATTTTTCTCCATTTTCCCAGCTGCTAATGTCTTCCTTAGTTTACCCATATTTATTTGCATTTTGTGGCTTTCAATGTTGACATTTCAGGTTGTTTAATAAAGTGTTCTGCTGTACTGATTTTATTATAATTGATTAGAGGTATATTGAATTTTGAGTTTATATTTCCTTAGTCTGGGTCGCTTGTCTAGTATGGTAGAGGTATTACAAGCTACTTCATTGTTTTGCTATTCTTTTTTATGAGCTGTGGATTATCTGAGGGAGATAAGTATGAGTCTAGGTTGCCTAGACTTATAATTTATAAGTTAGAATGTCTCACTCATCCATGCGGTAAACACCTGGCCTGCAGTTCAAGCCTCAAGCAGAAAATTCTTGCAGGTGGAGCTCAAAGGGTTGGGTGCAGATGCACCTGGCCTCTGGTTGGTCTCAGTGCCCGTGGAGAGATCATGAAGTCCGGTGTGCCAGACAGAGAGTTTGCATGGTCTGGGGGTAGGGGCTGGGATGCAGACTCACCTGACCTTTGGTAGGTCCTAGTGCTGGGTGGAGAGTTCATGTGGTCTGGCACTACAATGTAATTTTATATAAAATATGAATACTATGTAGATTAAATGTAAAAATGTATTTTAGGGGGACAAGTACTTAATAAAAATAATATTTTCTAAATGTAATATTGATAAATGTTATTTTTTCTGTCTTTTTATGCTCTAGAGAGATAGCAGAATATATTTAAATTTAACATAAATTTGACTCATAGCTTTTATTCTTTAGATAAATTTGATAAATAGACTCAAGATAAGAATCTCTTATTATTGTCTTTCCTGATTTAATTTGAATGAAGTATGACAATATTTTAAATGTTCTTGAACTATTTTTAAATGCCTTTTCTCAAGATCCAAACAAAAATTTTATCCTCTAAATTTATGGGAACTAGTCATAATCAGTTAGAAAGGAATAAATTGTATAAATATAATCATTATATTTACTTTTCTTGAAAAAACAAATTTTTCTTGGCAGCAATAACATTATTATTTTTACTTGGCTAAAATAAAAAAAGACATGGACTCAAATAAATATATATATACATCATTTTTTATTTTTAGAAGCAATGATAAATTTTAATTATTTTAATCTTTAGTATGATGTCACAGTTTATTAGCATAGACAGTCACATTCAGTCTTTTTCTTGGAACCTTATTTTTTATATGTTGAAAACTCTTTTGCTTAGAAGAATCATTAAGTAAGATCTCATCTAGCTTTCCTACTTAAAGGAATGTTAGGAGGAAGATGGTATTTGCTATGTATTACACAATTTATTTTCTTTTAACAGCAGGTATATTTTAAAACTTTATTATGAGACAAATACTTTCTAATTCTGGAGCTAGTTTTAAAGTAATAATTTTAAATAATAAGTTTTAATAATTGTAAATGTTTATTAGTTTGATAAATAATTTTAATAAGTAGAGATCAATTGCATTTTAAATTATAGTTAGTACTTCTCACTGACATATTTATAGTAATTTTGTTTGTTTTTTTTGGCCACACCCTGCAGCACTCAGGGGCTACTTTTAGCTCTGTGCTCAGAAATCACTTTTGGCTTGGGATGCTCTGGATCAAACCTGCATCCATCCTGGGTCAGCTGCGGACAAGCAAATGACTTACAACTGTGATACTACTCTGGTCCCTATTTATAGTAATTTTAAATGGGTTATAAAACTTCTATTTCATTTTTATTAATGTTTTGTAGCATGTATGTAGGAAAATAAAAGGTATTGAATTTCAAAAATCTTTTCATATATGTCAGTTTCTGTGTGCCAGCAGAATGCAGTTGGCATTACAGGGTTAACCAAGTAAAAGAACTGCCCATTCCTAATAATATAAATATATTTCTTCCAGAGAGTTGGTATATGAATTTGACTAAGGCCTATTTGAAATTTGGAAAAAATAAAATGAACAATCTCCCTGCAACAGTCAATGTTTCTCTGTTAATATTGGAATAAACATATTATAAAAACATTGGAATAAATATTTATAATTGAAAAGAACACTGAAGATCTTAGAATGTGCCAATTAAACAATTCTATTTATAAAAAGGTGGAATGTTATTTTTCTAAAATTATTTAGAGGTAAAATTTAATGATTAACCTTTTAATATTTACTGTGAATTAGTAGAGTATTACATCATGTTATATGAAGGAAGTTATTTATTTATTTAATAATTTTATTGTAATCAAAGTGAATTACAAGTCTTTCACAGTAATATTTAAGGTACATAGTGACAATGAATTAGGGCCATTCCCACTACCAGTGTTGTTCTCCCTCCACACCTATTCCTAGCCTGCATCTCATAACTCCCTCATGGACTGCTAGTGTCACAGGTCTCCTTTCTGCAGTGGTGGCGAACACATACATGACTCTCGAGCCGCGTGTGGCTCCTGGCCAATGAATGTGGCTCTTTGCCTCATATCATTATTTTGTATACTGTGGCTCTTTGCCAAGTTTGGATTTTGTTATTCTGCTTCTGAGGAGGGACCTCTGAGGAGAGATCTCTGAGAGCGTAGTCCTGCCCCCAGGCTGTGTCATCCCGTCTGCCGTCCCTCAGAAACAATTGCATGGGCCAGCAAGCGGGGAGGTGGGGGGGTTCCCGTGTGTCACATGTTGTGTCACATCTTGCCGTTAGTTCTTAGTGTGGAGGACGCAGACACCCTCACTATCACTGCAGGATTTTTACCCTCACTCAAAATGGCAAAATGCAATATGTGTTTAATAGATTATTGTTAAAATTATATGCTTTTGTGTGAGTGTTTGTTTTGGCAGGTCATTGCATGGTGTGGCTCTCTGACTCTCACAGTTTAAAATTTTGGTTCTTTGTGTCGAACTTGTTAGCCACCCCTGCCTTTGTGTATAGCTTATTGTAGATTTGGTATCGATTCTGCTGTAGTGGACTTTGAGTTTGGTGCTTAAGTCTGATCATTTTTTATTTCCACTCAATGTTTATATGACTGGTTGCTTCTGGTATCATCCATTTTTTTTTCATCAGGATATGAGGGAGAACAAGATCATTTCAGTTCTGTGG